>NC_012964.1:1368093-1710116 GCF_000027005.1 Komagataella phaffii GS115
TATTTCGCCTAAAACGCCTAGATCAGCAGTATCCAATTCTGCCTCCGGGTCAGCTAGAACCCACACAGGAACACCAAGAGGTAATAAGACTCCAATACGGAATGTAATAACAAGTAGCACAGGAATTAGTAGAAATCAACCCGGAGACCCTCTACCCATTGCAAAGAAATACAGATACAAACCTGGAACGTTAGCTTTAAGAGAGATTAAAAGATATCAAAAATCCACAGACTTGCTCTTGCGTAAGCTACCCTTTGCTCGACTAGTGAGGGAAATAGCCCAGGAGAACTTCATTCAAGGAGAAATGTTTCAATGGCAAAGCGTGGCCATCTTAGCTTTACAAGAAGCGGCCGAAGCCTTCTTGGTAGGCTTACTGGAAGATACAAATCTGTGCGCCCTCCACGCAAAAAGAGTCACCATAATGCAGAAAGACATCCAACTAGCAAGAAGGATAAGAGGTGATGGGATCTAAGTGGGGTGGGCCACTGTGTAACAATAATCATTCTGGACGAATGTGACGGAGTTTTGAAAACTGGGTAAAAAATACATATATTAGGAAATTAATTCAATCGATATGAATCCTCAAGATTTGTTGACATCTGATCCTTGCGAGAATCCGCTGAATGTTCTCGTCAAATCTGGCTCGGGGGCCTTGGAAGCAGCAGGCTTCTGGGTGACAGGTGTAGATGCAGGAGCAGCCGCAGTGGTGGTTGCAGTTGGACTTGTAGAAGCAGGTTCAACACCAGCTTTTGGATGTCTGTTGAACTTAGGAGCTGGCTTCATGTAACTTTCACCATTCATGAAGTCGATAAACTTCTTCTTAAATGGCTTCTTTGTAGTCTGTTTTGCTTTTGAATCATCAGCCGTCTGGGCAGGAGGAGCAACTTGTGCGGCCTCTGGAGCTGGCTTCAGGGAAGGCTCCAATGCTGATTTGGGAGAAATTTTGGGGATCGACCATAACTTTTTCTTTGACGTTGACTTAGAAGAGGTCACTGAAGCTTTGGGCGATTCGGGTTTCTTTTGTTCAACAGACTCCTCAACGAAAGGCTCCGGCTCAAACTTGAACTTGGAGTGGTCGAATGGGGTCTCCACAGAAACTGTATCCTTGATATCCTCCTGTAAATGCTCTGGAAGAATTGAGTTCACAGCTTTATCCTCTTGCAGGCCCTTGAGCTTTGCATCTTGAAGTTCTGCGACAGTGTCATCGTGTTTTTTGATAAGCTGGTCTCGTTCAGCCTCCAACTTTTGATGTTGGGCCAATAATGTAGCATTCTGAGCAGTGAGTGAGGCAAACTGTGTCTCATGATTCTTCTTGAAAGCTTCGGTATCTTTCGCAACTTGTTCGGCCTTCTTCTTGGTAGCCTCCAACTTCGTCCTTGCTGCA
Source organism: Komagataella phaffii GS115 (assembly GCF_000027005.1). NCBI lineage: Eukaryota > Fungi > Ascomycota > Pichiomycetes > Pichiales > Pichiaceae > Komagataella > Komagataella phaffii. Next base: position 1,369,478 of record NC_012964.1, read on the forward strand.
TTAATCTGCTCATCCAGGTCACTCAGCATGGTTTCTGAATTTTCCAAAACATTATTGTGCCCTTCAGCACGAGTGTGATGCTCATTATAACTAGCTTCTAACTCTTCACGCTCTGCAATTAGTTCATTCAAAATACCAGTTTCTCTTTCCAGGCCTGCGACCAAGGGAGCCACTTCCTCGTCTCGTTCAGCTTGAAGTGAGGTTAATTCTTCGTCTCTGGCCTGTTTTCTTTGAGCTGCTTCAGTGCTGATCTTTTCTTCTAGGTTGGTCTTCTCTAAAACAAGAGCCTCTCTGATCTTTTGATCTTCCTGTACACTTTCATCAAGTTCATTCTGTTTGCCATCCAGCTCTCGTTGCTTGAGAGCAATGAGATCAAACTGCTTGGATTTCTCCCCTTCCTTGTCAGCATCTAACTTTTCTCTACGGACCTGTTTGTCGATTTCCTTGTTTTGTTTTTCCTCAAGTTTCTGCTTGCGAAGCTCCTCTTCATATTGAAGCTTGCGTTGCTTTTGTTCAAGCTTCTTTTGCGCATTCTGTTCATCTTGTTGACGTTGCAATGCAGCTTTACTATCAATCTGCTGAACTACCGGACCAACCAGCTGTTGGGCCATAACATTCAACTCAACTGGATCCATGAAGAGACCTCCACCAAGATCAATTTTCCCATCATTCACACGTCTCTTTTCTGAGTTCTGTTGTGCAATTGCCAACGCCTTCAGATTATTCTCCCTATTATTGAATAAATTCTCTGGGGTGGCGTCGGTGTCCAAACGCCTCAACGTTGATTCAGCGTTAGCTAATGCCTTTTGTAATACCTTCGCATCTACAAGTGTATTCTTGGACAACGTTTCACGTTCACGTGCAGCGTAGTCTAGATCAACATTAAGCTTTCCAGAAGCTGAAGCCCCTGAAGCTGCAAACGAACTGGAGTTCATTGTGTCTGAGCGAGTAGCTAAACCAGCTCGAGGATCTCTGACATTAGGATGAAGTCTAGTGTTCAGTGACTTGCGAGCAGAATCTTCAGCTGCAGAGTTTATCTTTGAAATATTCACGTCACCATTGGCCGTGTTGAACTTCGAACCCGTGACTAATCCAGACCGTGAATTTAGCGCATCCGGATTAGTTCGATAGTCAATAGCCTTTGTGGCCGACTCGTTTGAACGTGCAGTAATAGTAGCGATATTAAGATTGGAGAATTGCTTCTTACCTGATCTTACATCGTCCCAATCATATTGATCACGAAGGGAGGAACGTGCTACGGAAGCAGTATCCTTCTTCAAAACATATGCTGCAGCATCTTCACTCTCTTCAAAGTCAGAGAACTCGTTGCTAACTTCTGAACGAGCTTTATCGACAGGGAAACGGGCGCTAATAGCCGCATACTCTGCCTCGGTTGAAATATTCTCCCTCTTCCAGGCCTTGGGGGCAGTGTCTGTCCTTGCAATAAGAGCTGCGGTTGCCGCATCCTCAGATAATTGTCTCTGGTAGGGTTTGACGGATAGGTCGGCAGAAGTGGCTAGCAGAGCTGCCGAGTCGGATGCTGAATGGTCGACACCTAACGAAACCGCACCTGGTTTGTTGTAGACACCGTATTTTAGTTTTGCCCGGTAAATAGCTTCTTCGCTCAGTGGCTTTCCATCTGTTTGATAGACAGAAGATCTCGAGGTATTGATTGAAGCCATTGCGATGATTTGGTCAATCAAACACTATAAAGCAAAGGATAGATAAAAGAGAACCAAGAAAATATAGAATTAGACAGGTCATCAGAATAATCACTGCACCACCACAACAGTAGGGGCAGCAACTATGAGATGTTGCCTAATCAGGCCATAGTGTAAAGAAACTCCTAATTAGGAAAGAACCTCATCCATACTTTTGAAACTTTGAAAGCTTCAAGTCACGTGCTACCCAGAATCCAACATCAAGCATTCTTTTGGTCCTGCGGCTCGTGAGTCCAACAAAGAAATGTGCTATGTTGAGCGTCGCGCATATCTATTCATGACTCAGTCAGGCTGGAGGGTGATGCAATTGCGACTTCGGAAGTAAAACGTCATTATTGTTGTGTCGTACACACAGACTATTCAAATTCCGAAAAGATTATTGAAAAATATCACGTGAATACCCCAGTTGTGTAAAAGCGGTAGTATCTACTACCTCTTCACGTGACTTAATTGCTTCTTGAATCAACATAACGGCTGTAAATGTGATCATCAGGAATGAAAATAGAAAAAAAAAATTCTGACACTAAACGGAAGGACGCGGGAGGCACTAAACTGAATCTAACAAGACTACGAATAGAGCTATTTCAAACATGAAAAAAGACTGAATGGCCCTATAATTCGCCTGTATATGTAGGTCTCTCCTCCACCTTTCAGCAGATCAAAAAGATAAACCATAAACGGCCAAAATGTGCGCGAGAGAACAATAGGAATCGTACACAACTAAATTGAGTAAATGTGGGCCTGGGCTTATTTTTCCTCGCAATACATATATATATACACTACTTTATATTACCTCATATATAAGAATTCCCCCGGTAGCCTGTTCCAGCAGTTTGAATTAATTTCGATTGTCAATTGGTTGAATCAGTTTGATTATTTGGGTTTGTTTGCGATTAACTAGATGTCTACAACAAAACCAATGCAGGTGTTAGCCCCGGACCTTACTGAGACACCAAAGACATATTCGTTAGGTGTCCATTTGGGGAAAGGCAAGGACAAACTCCAGGATCCGACAGAACTCTACTCGATGATCCTAGATGGAATGGATCACTCACAGCTCAATTCTTTTATTAACGATCAGTTGAACTTGGGATCATTGCGCTTGCCGGCGAATCCTCCTGCTGCAAGTGGTGCTAAACGGGGTGCAAATGTCAGTTCTATCAACATGGATGATTTACAAACGTTTGATTTCAACTTTGATTACGAACGGGATTCATCGCCGCTAGAATTGAACATGGATTCTCAATCTTTGATGTTTTCCTCTCCAGAGAAAGCTCCCTGTGGCTCCTTGCCGTCTCAGCATCAGCCTCACTCTCAGGTCGCAGCCGCACAGGGAACTACCATCAATCCAAGGCAGTTATCCACATCTTCTGCCAGTAGCTTTGTATCTTCGGATTTTGATGTTGATTCACTCCTGGCAGACGAGTACGCTGAGAAACTAGAATATGGAGCCATATCATCTGCCTCATCTTCCATCTGTTCGAATTCTGTTCTTCCTAGCCAGGGCGTAACTTCGCAACATAGCTCTCCTATAGAACAGAGACCTCGTGTGGGAAATTCCAAACGCTTGAGTGATTTTTGGATGCAGGACGAAGCTGTCACTGCCATTTCCACCTGGCTCAAAGCTGAAATACCTTCCTCCTTGGCTACGCCGGCTCCTACAGTCACACAAATAAGTAGTCCCAGCCTTAGCACCCCAGAGCCAAGGAAGAAAGAAACAAAACAAAGAAAGAGGGCAAAGTCCATAGACACGAATGAGCGATCTGAACAAGTAGCAGCTTCTAATTCAGATGATGAAAAGCAATTCCGCTGCACGGATTGCAGTAGACGCTTCCGCAGATCAGAACACCTGAAACGACATCATAGGTCTGTTCATTCTAACGAAAGGCCGTTCCATTGTGCTCACTGTGATAAACGGTTCTCAAGAAGCGACAACTTGTCGCAGCATCTACGTACTCACCGTAAGCAGTGAGGAATTGGGAAGGTTTTATATTGGGTTTTTGTTACATAGTTTTGGGTTGGTTTTATTACATTTCTTTTACGTTACACTGTGGTGGTTTGTTGGCTGTATCAAACGGAGACTTCTCCATGATCTCTGTTCTGTAGTATCTTGCTCATTTTTTCTCTCTTAATACTGCTTGTTGGAAGTCGTACATTATATCGTACCGTCTACCAGTTTGCCCAGTCGCTCTCTCAATGGAGGTTGTGATTCGCTCTCCATCAATGATAGTAGCGTATTCAGATGTGCCAGTTTCGCATCTATGGAGTTTATTGTTTCACTGGAGTTTTGAGCTTCTTCTTCGAAATCCCCTAAAAGTTGTTGCGTCTGCGTTTCCAACAAGTTGACCTGCGACCGCAAGTTATCTCTCAATTCTCTCCGCTCTTGTATAGTTTGACTTTGAATAAGTTTCTCGGGTGTTAAGTCCTCTAGATTTAGAGATTCCTCTACAGCACCAGTATTCTTTCTCTTTTGCGCTTGCCATATTAACTTATCTAGTTCATCCAATTTACTCTCAACATTTCTTTCTTTGAATATCTTATCAAACTCAGTCACTGCGCTGGTCTCCCAGAATGTTATCATTTGCTCCCTGGCTACTTGAAGGTGCCGTTTACCTACATCGTTTGCGCTTATCTGAGGATAGCACATGTCAAATTTCGTAGAGTTCAATTCTTGAGTTGTGTTAGCTAGTGCCTTGTGAAGAACCCTCTCCAAGATTTTGCTTCGGAACTTGGGAGGATTTTGGTCATCCTCTGTAGTATTCACTTCCCTAGGGCTCATTTAATATCAACAAAATTGTAATGTTTATGTAATGCAACGTTATGTAAATAGTCTCCACCGCCCCAATATACCTCTTAGGGCTTAGTATTTTCATTAATTTTTTTTTTCTTACTAAGAATTATTGAACCCCATCACATCTGTTATTCACTATGAAATTGTTGGTTGCCTTAGAGGACACAGGCTCAATAAAAGAGGTTGAATGTTTACGAGGCACAGATACATCAGTTCAAACCGCAAAACAACCCATAAGTATCGTCAATCATGCCGCTGAGTCCAGAGCTACTCACATCCTGAAATTCCTTGTCACATCTGACTCCAAGTACGTGGTGGCAGCCAGAAAAGGAGGTGCTATCGTTATCTATGAAAGAGACACATTTGAGGAAGTCAAGAGGTATACTAATATGACAGCCAATGAGTCTTCAGCTTTTGTATCTTTGATACAAGATTCTACTAGTCTTATCTATGCATGTTGTGAGAACGGAGTGGTTTCTGTGATAGATTTGGAAAACTTGAACCGTGAGGATAATGACACACAGCACCCAATAAAGTTAGAATTGGTAGCTCCGGTTAGTTGCTTCGTGCTCAACCCTAATCAAAAGGGTATATTTGCATATGGTGGCAAAGATAATGAAGTCAAGGTGATTTCTATCACCAATGGCAAGTTAGAACAGCTATGGGAATCGAAAAACGTTCCCCTTGACCAACTACGTCTTCCTGTGCCCGTATGGGTTTCAGGAATAAACTTTTTGGATACTGATTCCGTTAAAGGACAGAGTGGCTATCATCTATTGGTTGTTACCAGATACGGACACATAAGAATGTACAAGACTTGGCTGAAACGAAGACCAGTGAAAACCTTCCAGCCTACTACCAAGCCCCTGAGAACTATCACTCACACTTCGACAAACTCGAATGCAGTATCCTCAGATTCTGCTGGTTTAGTTGGCAAGTTTTCCCTTAAGGATGGAAAAATGGTGGGAAAGTTCCATGGTTCAGTGGGTTTTGTTAGGGCATTATACAATTATAGATACTCTGTAATTGCAACGGGTGGTCTCGATAGATACGTTAGAGTCTATGACTTGGACACATGCAGAATATTGGCCAAAGTTTTTGTCACCTCCCAAATAACAGATATAGTTATGTTGGAAGATGGTGAGAAACTAATGGAAGAAAAAATGATAAGGAAGGAAAAAGAGAAGGAGCAGGCAGTTAAAGAAGCTGAAGCTTTATGGGAAGAGCTGGAAAAAAACTCTTCCACTCGAAAAAAGAAGAAGTTGTAGAAACGTTGTATAATAGTGAAATGAGGTTTTCTGAATATCAAAGTAGTCCTTGGTTCATTTTCTTATCATGAGCTGCTTTTCTGTTATGGTTAGCATTTTTTGACTTGTTTACTTCTTTGTCCGCGTAGCGCTTCTTGAGTTTCTTAGGGTTTTGTTTTTGGTTCTGTGCCGTTTGCGATTTAGACTTAGACTTTAGTGCATAATCGTTGGATGTTTCTCGCTCTTCAACTTCGTCCTCTTTTGGTTTTCGGTATGAAGTCTTCTGCTTGATGTTGTTTCCTCTACCCAAATTAAATATGAATTCTTCCTCTAACAGTTGGAATCGTTTTCGTTGGTGGGAAATCATACGGGCCCACCCTTCAATTTGTTCGTCTGACCACTTTATGTTAGACTTGAGTTCTTCTCGCTGTTTTGTTTTCCTTGCCGATTTTTGTAGCTGCTCTGGTGATGTTTTCAATAATGCAAATAGATGAATTTCTACCTTGTTTAACCGAGAATCTAAAGAGGTATTCAATTCCTCAGCGGTTTCATCGCTGATATCATCCCGATCCAATCCGGTATTCTTCGTATTTTTGCCCTTTTTGGCAAAGTCTGTTCCAGTCGTCCTCTCCTGATCGTCATAGGTGTCATCAGGTTCATCTTCATCCGAGTCATAAAGCATTTTTAATGCATTCTGTAGTGTCCTGTGCCTTAACTGTTCAGCGACTTCAGAACGTGCAAGCATAGTATTTTTCTTTCCCTTTACCAATACTTTCTGCTGTCCATCGTAGACAGATCTTTTTTCAGTCTGTTGAATTTCTTTTGGGATGTCATCCAAAACTGACATGTTCTCGAGTAACAAGTTAATCACTGTTTCAATATTCGACCCATGTCTAGTTAGCAGGTAGTTAGCCTGGTACTCAGTAACATCGGGAAACAAATCAGTGATTGCGCTCAATTGCTCTGGTGTATGAATTACTATATCGGATCCAGCATATAGCATTATTAATCGACTCTTCAGATTAGGATTTAACGCCTGAAACTTAGCAGATAACAATACTTTCGTAGTCAAGGGATATAGTCTAAACAAAGCAGCCTTACTAGTACATTTCAATCCAGTTGTAACGAGGTCAGCAATATGCGTTGTGGAACAGGAGAAAAATGAAACAGTTATTAATTGAAGGCACAGGTGTGCATGAACGCCAGTTCCTCTGTTGTACAGGATTTCTAGTGTCTCGACCCATTTAGCATCGGTAAATGAGTCTGCAAACGCTGTCGCTTTCACTTTGTTCTTTGGAGTAATAGTTACTTTACTATCTCCCTGCTTCTGACTTTGTGGACCAACTTGCCGAATATAACCCAGTAGCAAGGATAGAATCTCTAAATCATCATTAGCAAACTTGCCTGCCGTAATAATCTTTTCCAAAAAAACATGCAGTGTCTTGAGAGTTATCCCTTCGTCTCTAGTGACATGGTTCTTGTCTGCTGATAAGAGCATTTGTTGAATTATGGGTAGACTTAAGAAGTTTGAGTTGACCTTGGAGTTTGCATAGGCTAACTTCACATATATCTTCGTAAAATCCCATAATGTTTGCCCTGATAAATTAAAGTTAACAAGTCCATAAACTCTCAAACAATTAAGAACAACCAACTTCAAGATTTTCCTGTTGGAAATAATGTCAGGGTTCACACCCCCAAGACTAAAAATCTTCGATGACTCTTCAGCTGTTTCCCTCAAATAGACCTTGAGAAAATTTTGAAGCTGCTGAAAAGATTTGGAGCTTAATCTTTGCGTGGATTCATCTTCTCGTTTTGATAAGAGAACCGTTACTTTCTGTATTAGTGCAATGTAGGTCTGTAACAGATGGACCCATATCACGGGGTCCTTATCGGTTAGCGACGAACGTAATTTGAAGGGTGGGTAAGCTACAATGGGGATGTTTAATACATTTGAATTAACTTCTTCACTGGAAGGCTGGCAATTTTCTACTATTACCGGTGCCATTTACTGGTTGACTGAAATGACTATATCGATAGTCTAGATACCCTTTGATAGTGATGCAAGGATGTAGTTTTCCACGAGCGCTCATAAAATCCTAATCGATCTTACGTGTCTCTAACGGTTGATTGATTCTGAATGGTAATAAATAGATACGTTCACTTTCTAATATGCAACAATTACCCAAAATAGGACTATTGGCAGTATCAATGGCATTGATTTGCCACACATATTCTCCATTGCAACCTATACAGTCCTCAATTGGTTTCGCAGTTCTGGGATATTTGTTATCAGACTACCTCATCCCTGCCACGGCGCCCTATTTCATCAAGATTGGTCTATTTGGAAAGGACTTGAGTAAGAAAGATAAACCAGTCATTCCGGAAACGATTGGAATTATTCCTGCTGTAGTCTATCTTTTTATCATGTTCTCATTTATCCCATTCATGTTTTTCAAGTTTCTAGTCGTGGATACTAGTGGAGGAGGATCTAGGGACACAGGTGTCGATTTGGAGACAGCTGACTCCAATTATTTTCCACACAACAAACTATCTTCATATCTAAGTGGTATACTTTCGTTGGAAAGCATGGTATTGTTAGGACTGTTAGATGATCTCTTTGATATAAGATGGAGGCACAAGTTCTTTCTTCCCGCTATTGCAGCTATACCTTTATTGATCGTCTATTATGTTGACTTTGGTGTTACACATATCCTTATCCCTACTTTCATCAAGAACATCTTTGGATTTGAAGCCGTTTCCATAGATTTAGGTGCTCTGTATTATGGATATATGGCAGCCGTCGCCATATTTTGTCCGAACTCTATAAACATTCTTGCTGGAATCAATGGTCTTGAGGTTGGGCAGAGTGTGGTTTTGGCAGTTCTTTTACTACTGAATGATTTCTGCTATCTAATTCCAGCGTCTCTTAGATCAACTCCCGCATATGAAACACATCTGATGTCAACGTGTATTTTAGTGCCCTTTCTAGGAGTCTCCCTTAGCCTTTTGAAATTCAACTGGTACCCCGCTAAAGTATTTGTAGGTGATACTTTCTGTTATTTTAGTGGTATGGTCTTTGCATTTGTTGGTATTTCAGGTCATTTTTCAAAGACACTGTTACTGTTTTTTCTTCCCCAGATTTTCAACTTTGTTTACTCCATTCCACAATTGTTTGGCCTTGTAGAATGCCCAAGACATAGGCTGCCCCGGTTCAATGAAGAAGATAACATGATGTATCCTTCTCATGCTGTGTTTAAAAAACGATTGCCCAAACTTATAGAAAAGGGCATGCTAATTTTGGAAGCTTTAGGACTATTAGAGGTTGTTAAAGAAGAAATGAAGACTGACAATAAGACCGAGATAATAATCAAAGAGTGTTCCAATTTTACCCTTATCAACCTTGTACTGGTTTGGTTTGGGCCAATGAGAGAAGATAGGTTGTGCTTTGTCATTCTACTACTGCAATTCAGCATTGGATTGATAAGTCTCGTGGCAAGACATACAATTGCAGCACTTCTATTTGGATACGATAATCTTAGTATTTTCAATCTCAGCATACTGAGTTCCAACTAATTTACATTTTTATTTATGAATCTCCAAAATTCGACTCGTTGGTGAAGAATTTCATCTGCCAATCGGCCCACTTCATCGGTCTTGATTTGCTGACGGGTCCCCTCAAAGAATTCATCCAGACGCTTAGATCCTTTGTATCGTTTCTCATATTGCACAGCTTGGACCAGGAACTCATATTTGTCAATGTCCTTCACGATTCGAGATTCAAAGTTTCGTTGTTCCTCGTAATCAAGCCACAGATTGACCATCTCCTTTGCAAAAGCACTATTGTAGGGATCTATCAAGCTTCCTAGATACTTTATGGCGGCCAATTCTCTTTCGTATTTTTGCTGTTTGGTAACAGTGGTGTCTTTTGGGGTGATATCTCCAACCAAAGCTTCAGCTATGTCGTGGACCAACGAAATCTTGATACATTGTGATAAATCTATAGGTTCCTTTTGAGCTGTGGATAAGTTTGAGTTGTCTTTGAAATTGGCGGTGTTGAGAGACATAGATATGATTGACATTCTATACATATGATCTGAAATAGACTCTGCATTGTCAATCCCCATATTCAACCACCCAGTTCTCTTCTGTGTCTTCAGTAGTTCGACAACTTGTATAAATGCACTAATGTACGTGTAAGGGCCTACTTCAGCATTCTGAAGAAGATCCTTAACCTCGCTGGGTACGTGATCCTCCGGGTTCCAATCATTGGTGGACATCGGACAGTATAATGTAAAATGTAAACAGTAGAATAGGATATTTACTAAGCGAAAATTTGACCCCAAGAAAAAAATTAAGCCAAAGCAGATATAGAGTGAAATATGGTTAATTGGTGAAATATCACTCATTCGTTTTCAGATCATGAGATGCTCAGAAAGTACTTCAAAAACAGATATCTTCAAAGAAGGTCTACAATGCAGTTTAGCTATGGAAATTTTTTGTTTAAATATACAAAAGAGAGAGTCTCAAAGTCGACATTTAAGCAACTAATTCAACAACACCACCAACAGCTCTGATACTTTGCTCAGCCTCCTTGGAAACAAATCTAGCCTTGACGATAATTGGGATGTTTGGCAAAGAACCCTTACCAAGGACCTTACCATAACCATTGGCCAAAGTGTCAATAACGACGGCAGAAGAAGCAGAAGAGTTCTTCAAAGCATCTTCTCTCTTCTCTTCAGGAATCAAAGACCACAAGTTCTGGATGTTAATTACTGGGCGCCAGTAACGAGCTTGTTGTAAACGGAAGTGTCTCATACCAACCTTTCCGAAGTAACCTGGATGGTACTTGTCCATGTTGGTTCTGTGGTGGTGTTGACCACCGGCCTTACCACGACCACCGGGATGCTTTCTGTGCTTACCAACACGACCTTTACCGGCAGAGACATTACCTCTGTGCTTTCTGGTTGCTGAGAATCTGGTAGGCATTTTGTGTGATCTATTAAACCTTGTTAAAAAGGGAGGAAAAAGGGAATATTCTTATGAAAAGTTTGTATGGCGTTAGCGAAAGTTAGAGGAGGTGCGACCAAGGAAAGGAGGAGTGAATCGTTTCTTAATTAATGCACTAAATGCAGTCATGTGATTTCACAAAGGGCTGGTACGCGATTGCACTACCTTATTTCATCTCCCCAAACTTCTTTATAGGTTCCCTTTCCCTTGGTCTCTGGAATATAAAGATATGTATAATATCCGAATAGGAAACACATGAAGGCAAATATAAAGTAAACGTATCCTCCGATATATTCGTTTACGATGGGAAATAGATAACCGATGGCAAAGGTGGCTATCCAATTGGCAGCCGTACCCCAACTTTGAGCTATTCCTCTTACTTCCTGTTGACTGATTTCGGAAACTATTAAGAATGGAATTGGACCAATTGCGACAGCAAACGACCCAACATAGAGGAACGTAGCTAAAACAGACAATACTGCAACTGAATTGATGATGCCCACTGCCATGGCTACTGAGGAAATACCCATCAAAGTTGCTGATGTAAGCAACAGTGGTTTCCTGCCCCATCTATCCATAAACAGAGAAGCTGTACCCGTAACTGTTAAATTAAGCAAAGATATCAGACAATTGATAGCCAATGCACCAGTTGGGAAGAGACTCACTAGGACTTTCACTCCGTAGAAGATTATCGAATTGATTCCACAGAATTGCTGCCCTACCATGATGAAAGTGACATTTCTTCGTGACCTAGAATACTTGGAAGATGTCAGGTACGATTTGAGCGACAGATTAGCCTGCTCTGGGTTTTCTGCAATATATCTTTCTCTACTAAGCTTTTCCCTCTCCCAGGAAGTTATTTCCTCCTGACATCTATTCAAATCTCCATTTCGTAATTGAAAAAGAACTGCCAAAGCTTCCCTCGAGTTTGAGGATTCAATTGCTAGCCACTTCGGCGATTCAAGTGCAAAGTTGGATGCCACAAAATTAACTATTGCAATAACGAATGCCGTAACGAGAATGTATCTCCATTGTTCATCGTTGGTCCATCCAATTGCTAGGAGTTGAGTGAGTAAGATACCTACATTGATAAAAATTTGATTCATGCTGCCCAGCAGTCCGCGCAATTCAACAGGGGAGACTTCATTGATGTATAGTGCGGAAACAACAATTCCACTACCAGCTCCAATTCCTGACAAGAGTCTTCCACAAAGAAGCTGGCCATAAGTATTGCTGAGCGACTCCAGCAGAGATCCAACAGCGAATACCAAAGAATTGGCTGTGAACATCTTCTTTCTGCCTATGTTTTCAGACAATTGACCTGCGTATAGTGATCCCAATAGGCCTCCTATAGTAAATATAGAAGTAACAATACCAATTTGATTAACGTCCAGAGGTATGCAGCTTTTGTAACCATGTCTTCCAAACCACGACTTTGCGTAATCTTCGTGTGGTCCAGTAATAGGGGTTCTACATGTGTAGACAGACTCTGGGGCATTTAGTTCCGACATATGATAGCCATATTGAACGGAACTCAAACATGACATTAGAACTGCAAGTACAAGTGGAAGCGAGATAGCAGGAGATTGGCTCAAATAGTTTGAACCCAGCAGCTCGGCAGAGTCCGATTCGTCTAGTGGCATGGAAGCTTGGAGGTATGTGGAGAGGTGGAGGAATCGAAGAAAGGGGGCACTATATCTTGTTGCTGGAAGAACAATGCAACACGCGGAATGTATGGGGATCGCTCTATATCAAAAAATCTCAAACCCTCCTCTCACCCTTCCGTTAGTGGGTTATCAAATTCAGCTGAAGACACTTTGTACGTAGCTCCTCACTCCTCATCCATACAACACTAGAAACGTCTTCAGGATTGGAACTGCAACCTAAATGAGTGACCAAACGCCCAATCCTAACGATATGAATAATGCTATCATCAATCAATGGACACAAGATGAACTAGATCACATGAATCTATTTGAAGCCTTCAACTTTGACAACCATGGACAAAGATTTGGACTACATCCTATTTATAGATTGCCTTTGCTAGCACTCAGTGGCTCTCTAGTTGGAGGAGTCTCAGGGATGATGTACGGGTACCAGCTTGGCGGCCTGAAATACCTCGCAATGAATGCTCATCGTATGCCAACGGATCGCAACGGCTGGTTTTATTATCACAAGAGAAAAAATTTCGTTTGTTTGAAGGACTCATTTGTCACAGGTTTCAGGCAGGCAGCTAAAGTTGGTCTCTTGGTTGGTACTCTGTTCTCTCTGGAGGCTTATTTCGACTATGCAAGAGGTACTATAGATTTTGCCAATACTATGATGGCCACGACAATTTCTGGGTGGATATATGCCAATGCGTACCAATTGAGTTCCTACCAGGCAAAAAGTTTAGTGAAAAGAGGTGCTGGGGTGGGTTTGCTCTTGGGATTATTACAAGATGCTTCTAACTATTTAATTGGTAACGATGTGTGGTATCTGAGAGTGTTTTTTGGTATAAATCCGAGATTGAGTCGTAAATTAAGCTGAGACCTAATTCATTCGTCCAAATCTAATATAGGATAGTTAAGGATCACCGCAACTCCAGTCAGCTCATCCAACTGTTTACCTGAATCGTGCAAGCTGGAGAGAATCGAGACATCTCCACCTTGAGCTTTCACTGTTTCAGCTATCTGAATGTATTTCTTTCTTTGGGAAATACTATCAGATCTGAACAATGAATCTGTCAACAAAAGGTGACGAATAGCACCTCCAATTTCCAAAGCCTTATCGCATTCATCAGGCCCATACCATGCCCTACCGTCATCCAAGTTCAGAATCTTGAAAAAGTCATCAAGAACGCTGATTTCTTTTGCATATTTTGTATCACTCAGTTTTTTCTGGAGCTCAGGGTTATGGAACGCCTCCTCCAACCCTTGTAAATAGCCGGTAGAAGAGTGAGTCACAATGAATTTTGATTTTGCAGCCAACAGTTCCTTATTATTATCCTTCGCCGCTTTTTGGAAGAGTTTTGTAATAAGGTTATCCGCCACAAATCCTGGAGAGGCTAATACAATAGCTTTTAACTTCACATAGTCTAGATTCCTCAACATTGTATCAACGGTGCTGTCCAAAAATTTTGTGTAAGCCTTATCGTATGCGGAATTATCTCCCCGTCGTTTCTTGGGTATGGATTTTTCAACTTTGGCTCTCAATACTGTAAGACTTTCAGTAATAAGGCAAATATGAGCAACACCTTCTTGAAGCACAACAGCGCCAAGTTCAGCCTTCTCTTCTACTGAGCAGGACTTCGTAATAATATCATACGCCACTTGATCCCAATCAGATTTAAACAATGAGAACTTATGGTTATATTGGAGCTCTGCCGTATGGTAAGAGTTTAAGGGCACATCATCGTTTTGAGTTCGTGTACGCCCCTTTATGCGCATGATTTCATCTATGGGAGAGAAATCTACATCCTCAACCTGTATTCTAAGGTTCACGATCTTTTTCTCTTGCTTTGCTTTGGATGACTCTTTCCCAGGCTTCTTGACATATCGCACTGTGGTCAGTTGAACCTCATCGTCCTTGGCAATCAGATTATATACCGCCCAAAGATCTTCCTTATCTTCAGGTACAAGAACCACCACTCCACTAGAGTCCTTCTCAAACGATTGACTTAGCAATTTCATCTTGGTATTCAAAAGGATGAGGAGTAGATGAGAATAGGTGATAAATGCGCAGGTAAAAATTATAGATGTCAGATGTCGAGTATTGACCAAAAGACAAAAGAGTATTTAAACACTAACTTAACTCACTTGAGCACCAACAAGCGTACTGGCATGGCATAAAGCTCCGGAAGAGTGTACCAGTTTAGCAGCTGGTTTTCCTTCCTCCTGGTAAAGAACTTCAAAAGCCTCGTTCGTTGTGAAACGAGGTTGAACAGTCTCAAAGATCTTCTTCTTTGGATTCAGCTGTTTCTCGGGAGTACCGTCGAAACCTTCGAAGAAAATCTTGTCACCAGCAGCGGCCCCCTCGGGTGGATTTACGAATTCAACACGGTCTATTTCCTTTTTGGAGGCACACAAAACCATAGCGGAGGACTTGATTCCTCTCATGTTAACTGGTTTAAGATTGGCAATGACCACAACATAACGTTGTTGCATATCCTCAATAGGAACATATTTCACTAGTCCAGAACATACAGTTCTTGGGCCTTCCGGATCACCCATGTCAATTGTTGACACATACAATGAATCAGCGTCTGGGTGCTTTACAGCTTTCTGGATGAATCCAACACGAAAGTCGACCATAGATGGGTTGGGAGGAACTTGCGAAGCATTGGCTTTGGCTTCGAGTTCCGCCCTGGCCTTAGCTTTTGCAGCCTTCTTTGCTTCCTTGGCTTCTTTAGCGGCCTTACGAGCGGCTTCATCTTGAGGAGGGCCAGTTGGTTTGCCTTCAGGCTTATCTTGAGCCTTGGATTTTTGGGGTTTCTGTAACTCTGCATCCCCCTTTGGTTGCTCCTTTTTCTTCTCTGGTTTAGCCTTGATCTCCCTTGGTACTTCAGCAGAGTAGTTAACAGTGAATGGGGTTTTGGGCTCTAGGAGAGTGTGCTGAACAAGATCTGCCCATCTAATTATATGTCTATAACGACTCAAGTCTTCGATCGAGCTCCAGCTTCTCAGCATAGACTCGGTTTGAGAGAAAACATCAACATCTGCTTCAGATGGAGAGTTACCAACAATGTATGTTCTAGTTTTCAAGAACTCGTTCAACTTTGCAAGATTTTCAGGAAGTCTCAAAGCCAAAGTAGTCCATTGTGAAGCAAGAGCAGCTTCTTCGGCACTCAATTTTGGAAATGCAGAGACATCAATTCTAAGTTTCTGGAGTGGTTGTTCAAGGTCTGACATTGGTATTATTGAAGAAAGGTCAGGATGATTCACTGAGACTTTTTTTTTCGCTTCAGTTTAGAGAGGTGCCTCCCAGCTTTTCCTTGCAGATGTCCCTTCAAAACGTCTCACCCTCAAACTGATTTTTCCTCACCCTGTCTTTCCGTAAACTATAATCACCCCCGCTCACCAGAAAAACTGAACATCTGGTAGAATAGTCTTAGAGTACCAGACATGGTAGACAAAGCTACTACAGAGAGAAAACTGAAGGCTCCATTATCTGGTCGCAAAAGAGTACCTAAGAAAACTGCACATGCTTGTAATTACTGCCATCAGGCTCATATGACTTGTGATGACTCCAGGCCTTGCAAAAGATGCATACAACGGAACTTAGCTGATTCTTGTAGGGATGCTCCACGTAAGAAAAAGAAATATTTAATGGATATCCCAGACGAAGTAGCAGACCCTTCTGCTCAGCAGTTAACTCCGGACGCAGTTATGGGACCTTCCCCTTCTACAATGACCCTTTCACAATCAAACGCATTCATGTCATCCGCTGCCGATCTAGAATATTCTATATTGGGAAATATCATTCATCAGGATAGCGGTCAGTTCGTTGGCACTGATGGCACTGTCATTAGTCCTAGCATCAGTACATCAGATGACAATTCCCACATTACTCCTTTGGCACACTATAATGGCGCAATCCAGGGACCTGCCGTATACACAAAATCTCCCTTGAATTTTGAAGGTTCCTACGCTATGACCCCAATTCAAAGACGCACAGATATTAATGAAATACAGCCTGATCTACTACGGAGTGAACCTTCCTCTAATGACACTTTTGGACCAACCTTACATGGAGAAGAGCCTTCTTGTGATAGCTCCACTAACCAGTACTTTATAGGTCCCTCATTTTCGTCAGATGGCAGGGCTCAGACTCTGACATTTCCATACGTTGTTAGTCAGATTGAAAGAACCAAACGCTACAATCCTAAAGAATTTCGTCGAAGAAACAAAAAATCAGCCATTTCGTTCAGTGTCGGTCTAATGACAGACGAATCCTCAGACAAAAGAGATGAGTCTATTACGGGGTTGGTCTATCACGAACCATCTGAGATTTACTCCAAAATAAAAAGACCTTACTCGTATCCACAATACTACCACAGTTTAATCCTATATCTCAGAAAACGGTTTGATAAAGAATCACTAGTCGCCATGTCCAAGGCAATGGCCGAATATAGACCGTCATTCATAGCAGGAACCATGAACTTGAAGGAAGATGATTTGATATTTACAGAACAGTGTTTTCAAAGAACATTACTAGAGTACGATAACTACATTTCTATCAGTGGAACTCCTACGGTTGTTTGGAGGAGGACCTCACAACTGGCCTATGTGGGGAGCGAGTTCTGTGTCCTCACTGGCTGGTCCAAAGAACAACTACTGGGAAGGTCAACGTTTATTGTTGAAATACTCGACGATAAATCAGTGCTTGATTATTTTGAGCTTTTTTCTAAGATTGCCTTCGGTGACTTCAGAGGAGCTACTATGACAGAATGTACCCTGTTGACCCCTGATGGCAAAAAAATTCGAACCAGTTCGATATGGACTCTAAAGCGAGACGTTTTTGGCATACCCATGATGGTAATAGCAAATTTTCTCCCCATCTTGACATGAACATATTAAACACTACTTTACTGAGCCAAAATAGACTTGACAAACTCCACATAGTCTACATTACCTTCCTCCGTCACGTTGACACCCTTCAAAAGTTCATCAACTTCACTGTCGGTCAGCTTCTCTCCAATGGATGTCAAGACGTATCTCAACTCTCCCACTCCAATAAATCCTGTGAGATTTTTGTCAAATACCTGCAAACCACGAATATAATCCTCTGGTTGCCCTAATGGCTTGAACCCATCCGGACGGTCAATAATCTTAACGTATGTGTCGAAATCCAACTCTGCGTTGTTAGGCAAATATTGTTCCTGTAGGTTGGAGATCTCGGCCAGGGTGGGGTTTTGTCCGACTGCCCTTAAAAGATCTCCAAGGGAGTCAGAGGACACCTTACCAGTTCCTTTCTTATCGAATAAGGAGAAGGCATCTTTGTATGTTTTGGTATTTTGTGACTATACGCTGGTTAGAAAATATTCATCAGCAATGCAAAAGCAATTTTCCAATGTGGAAACGTACCATAATGTTTGTTATAGAGTTTATATATCAAAATTGACGACGTTTAGATGTGTTATGTTTTCTTGATCTTTGCCCAAAACATGTAAACACGAGAAATGCGCGAGGCAAAGCACATATTACCCGGCTTTGGCAAGGATGTCCGATGTATTGCATCAATCCACTATCGTGCAGGTTTCTTTTCAAGTGGTAAATGAATGCAACAAGAATAGCTGTGGTTAAGTCTAAACTTCCACCATGCTGCGTGAGGGTTTTGCCGCAAGATACTTCAATAATAGTACTAGGAACATACAAACTGGAGCAAAATGGCTCACGACATGGAAGCATTGAGGTGTACAAACAGGAGGATTCAATCAACTACCTGCTAAATTATCCTACTGAATCTGCTATTTTAGATCTCAAGATCAACCCATTCAATGCAAACATTTTAATAAGTGCTCATTCAACAGGAGAGATCATTATATGGAAAATAGATTCGGAAGACAAAACGAAATTGACAAAAGTAGCAAGAGATTCAAGTGTTCGATCAAGATCCTGAGTGTCTTGCAACATCGATAGTCTTTTCACCGGTAATTGAAAACATAGTGTCTGTAACAGGCACAGATGGGTCAGTTAAGCTTGTGGACCTTGAACGAGGTGACATAACCAATTTTTCAACGAAGCACGATTTTGAGTGCTGGATCACAAACTTTGGAAGCCAGAATGCGTTAGAGAACGTTATTTTTAGTGGTGGTGACGACGCCCAATTGATTGCTCACGATTTAAGGGAGCCGAACACAAGTATATTTGCGTCCCGAAAGCTTCATGACGCAGGAGTCGTCAGTATTTTACCTTCTACTATCTGCTTGCACCAGTCACACACAAGCGAATGGAAGACGAATAACCCTTATGAATTGTGGACGGGATCATATGACGACCATATAAAATCCATTGATTTGAGAGTTTTACCTCCAAATAAACTTATTGCTGGATATCCTCCCCGAGTAATTGATGAGCTCAACTTAGGGGGTGGAGTCTGGAGATTAACGCCCTCTCCATTACCGAATGACGATAGAGTTTTGGTCAATTGCATGTATGATGGGGCACGAATAGTAAATAAGGACGATGCTAAAGAATTTGAAGTGCTCAAGACATTTACTGGAGATCACGAAAGCATATGCTATGGTGGAGACTGGATTGAACCCTCTCAGGTAATCACCACTAGCTTTTACGACGGAATAGTGCAATCATGGGTACCATAGCTATAAGATAGAAAAAAAAAAAGCGTCACTCAGCAACTTCTTCCACCCATTTTTTGAGTTCTTCCCAATCTACTTCTTTATCTTTGTTGTCAATTAGTTCAAGATCACAGTATTGGCTAACGGGTAGTTGTTTTTTCTAAAGCTACCACTGTTGGAATTTTGGTTACCATATACGTGCTCAGCAATTGATGGTTTGCCGTTTCATCAGCTTCAATATCAACCATGTTGACAGATTTTTCGGTCTCCAACGAAACAATCCTTTGAAGGGCCCCAGTCAGTTTATTTGAGGCAGTTTCACCACGATACACAAAATTGAGTAATAGCGGAGGCTTTTGGATTAGATAGGGATGTAATTCTGAAGGATCTCTGACTGGCAGGAAGATACGATTACCAGATTTGGTGCTAGCGGGTGGATAAAACAATTGTGTTCTGACTTTCAGCCAACCCCTTGATTGCCCAAACCATAGTGCTCCGGCAAGAAAAAGACCACCTCCGATGATATATTTATCTCTGGGTGTGAGAGCCATATTAGTTGCTGATAGTAACAGTATCTCTCGCTTCACCCACCTGTTTTCATCCCACCTCCAAACATTATCATTGGAAAAAGTGACAATCACATGACTAGTCACATGGCCGGCTCCTGGGTACATTTTATGCCCCACTCTTGCGCGATATGGGTCTAACCGGCGGCGTTACTAATATATTACTGAATCAGTTGTGACCAACAATAGTTACTATATCATTATCGGTTACTTTCCATAGTTGTTCACCTTTGATTTCGAGTTTATTTCAGCCTCCATCAAATGTCCGCCGCTCACGATATTTCAAACGAGGATGACATGTTTGACCGCATGCCAATTATCTCGCCTGTATTGTCAGCCAACGAAAATTCAGCTCAATCAACCCCCAAGCCCATAGATATCAGACACGAAGATGAGCCTGAATTATCCATAAAATCCGATAAACCGTCAGAGACTATTCACAATGATTTTGAAAAGCGACGACTGTTACCTGATGAGCTACCAGTAGTCGAGTGCATTGCCAGAGCCAGAATACCAACTACTCAGGGGCCCGAGATCTTTTTGCATTTATACTCCAATAACGTCGATAATAAGGAACATCTGGCTATAGTTTTTGGGGAAGACATCAGGTCTAAGTCTTTGTTTCGAAGACGACCCAATGAAACTCAATCAGATCGAATGACTCGTGGAGCCTACGTCGGCAAACTATATCCTGGAAGGACTATAGCAGATAGAGATGAGAGATCAGGAAAGGAAATTACTTGTGATGCCAACGGAGAACTGATTTATTCAAAAGAAGAAATAGAACAAGAAATAAAGGACCCCACTTTGGTTAGGATCCATTCAGAGTGTTACACAGGAGAAACTGCATGGTCTGCCCGATGCGATTGTGGTGAACAATTCGATGAAGCTGGAAGGCTTATGGGTAAATTCGGTAAAGGATGTATCGTTTACTTGAGACAAGAAGGACGAGGTATCGGACTAGGTGAGAAACTGAAGGCCTACAATTTGCAAGATTTAGGTGCCGACACTGTACAAGCAAATCTTTTACTAAGACACCCAGCAGACAAACGTTCTTTTTCTTTGGCAACAGCTATACTAATTGACTTAAATTTGACCAACGTTCGATTATTGACGAACAACCCAGACAAGATTATAGCGGTGGAAGGAAAGAATCGGCTTGTAAAAGTCATTGAAAGAATTCCCATGGTTCCCCTTGCTTGGCAGCATAAGGACAGCGGTATCCAATCAACAGAAGTTGACGGATATTTAAGGACTAAAATCGAGAGGATGGGTCATTTATTACAGAAACCTATTAATATATAGATTAGTAAGTAGACTTTTCTCCTATAAAAAATATGAGTAATGGTGAAATGATATTTAAACTTTATACGCTAATCTTCTTCATCCTCACTCAATCTAATCGTTCGACGTCCTGATATTATATATTAAAAGAGAGTCGAAAGTAGTCCTGGTGAAATCTGAAAAAAAATATGCTAAACTTCTTCTATAGGAGACTGTTGAAACTTTTAAATCATTCCATTTAATCATAATACCGTGGTGATAATAGCCTATGATTTTTACGAACTATGAACAAAGCACTAATATATACTATATTTACCAATAGTATATTTAACTCTGTTTGCTATCGTCATCACTATCTGCAAGTTCCAAGTTGTCTAACTGATTCAGAAGGCCAATGCCCTTCTCCAGATTTATATCATCGGTATTAGACTCATTGTCCAAGTGTACAGACGAACCTTTCTTAGAACTTTCATCAGAATTTTTGGATACATTGTCAGTCCCTGGGCTAGGAGCTGTATCCTTGAACTGGTAATCAGAATCGTAAAAGTTGATGTTAAGGAGCTTTCCAACACGCTTAGTATTCATATCTTTAAGAAGCTCAAGAACATCGGGCTTATCCGTTGCAACAGCACCTTCTTTGAGCCTGAGATGACCCGTTTCATCCTTGTACACACCAACTGATTGAGAAATGCAATGCTCTGGGCCAAGTGATAAGACGACCTCATTATGTTGGGCGCTACATAAATCCTTACCGAGAACTCGTTCAGCAACGGCTGCAACCTCTTCGATTCTAACCAGCTTTTTCTTATCAAGACTTGGATTTTGTGCATTCACAATTGATTTAATTATGTTTGTTGAAACGATCTCACTTGAGATTACTAAGCCGAATATAGTCTCTAAAGAAAGATCCAGTTGTTTCTCGTTCATCATTGTCTGTAGGTTGCTCACATCACCAAGACTGTAAACACTCGGAAATCCTTCAACTTGACAACATTCATTGAGTAGTACCGAGCCGTCTGTTGGAGATACAGCTTCTTTAAGGGATGTAGACAACAAAGGATATGTTATTGGCTCATTCTTGCAACACCAAAGAGTTATATCACTTCGGACATGTGACTGGTCTTTTGTAAGCACATATCGGCGGATGCGGCCTTTGTCATCAGGAATTTCCACTTCTCGTAACGCCCTTGAGTTTAATCTAACATCAATGCCCATTTCCTTAAGTTTCTGCAGAGCTTGCACTTGCAATTCGGTGGTTGGAAGTTCTCCATCGTCTTCCTTGTTGAATCGATTACTTAGAGAAGGAATAGCATGTCCTGAATGTAGCAGGGTCACTGATTTATCTGGGAATCTGGCTTTTACTTCTGTTGCTACTTGACAGCCTATTATTCCCCCACCTGCAATCGTTACGTATTGCGAATTTGCTATGCATGTAAACGCCTGATAAATCTCCTCCATGAAAGAAGATTTGGTGAATCCCTCAGGATTTAAAGGCCAGAGTCTTTTCTTACCAGGAACATAAACACAATAGTTGAATGGAAGATCAATTTCGTCACCTTCCATATCGTCAATAAGCAAATGGTGTTCATAGACTTCTAAAACCGTACCCTGTATAAAGCGAACTTCAATCCTATCCTGCAGTAATTGGTCGATTTTCACAGCTTCATTGTATGCGTCGTCAGTATCGTAATCTTCCCTCTTGACGGTGTTGGCCTCAGTGGAGTAAACTGAATACGGAAGATTCAAATCGTCCAGAGAAGCGTAAGTCAGAGCAGCAATCTCTACATTTGTTATAGCCCTTGGAATAGCAAAAGTATTGATGAATCCTCGTTTCGGATCAATCAAATAAACCTGAATCCTTCCCAGTTTATAGGGCTCACCTGTTTTCTGCCAGTGTAAAAAGACCTGCTTGTACTGCCTGATTATCGATTTAAGAACGGCTAAACCGGCAAAGGAAGCACCGACCACAGCAACAGTGATAACTTCTGAATCAGACATTGAGATTCTAAGGATTGATTGCCGGTGTTTGCTATCAAAGAGAGCTTATTAACTGCGAACTCAAAGTGGGTCCGTTTGAGATGTCAGATGTAGTGGGGAGAACCAATGGGCGGTTACAATCCGATTACGTCATAAACTTCGACCGCGTGCGTTAGGAAGGTTGAGTACCTAATCACATCTATTTACAAATCTAGCAAAGTTTCTTTCCAAAATCCTTTCCACTTCCTCATAAGATCTATCAGTAAATCTAGCTAGTAACTGGGCTGACTTTTTCAAGTCCTGATAATGAGCATTTGCAGAATCATATGAGTCGATGGCTCGGTCTGTTTCAATTAGAACCCTATCAATAGGGATTACCTTCAGTAGTTCTCTGTACTTTTGGGCTTGCTCCTCTTCAACTATAGTGAATAATGGAAAGGAGAAATAAATACTATTAGGAAACTTCTTCAGCCATTGGTGTGTCTGAGAAATGGGGCCGTTATAAGAGTGAAGACATATCGCCGAGTCGTCTCGTGCATAAACTTTTAGTACCTGGTCCAACAGAGCGCCATGAGCTTTGACACAATGAACAGATACAGGAACCCTTTTTCTGTAGGCCAATTCCAGGAAGATGCCTAAGATTTTCTTTTGATGGTCGATGTCCACTCTAAATTTAGTCAAACCTGTATTTTTTCATCTGTTGGGTAATTTGGGTAGCCCGACTGCGGAATTCTAAACACTTTGTCTAGTCCTATCTCACCGAGAATTTCGAAGTCAGTAGCCAGTTCATCCAAACTTAGGTCTATAGGCTCTGGCAACAAATCCAGCAAAATCTGAAACGACTTTGTATCTCCATTGGCTCCTGATATGGCTGTCATGTAATGCTCCGCTTTGCTCAAAGTTTTATCTACTCGATATAAATGGCTAAACCAAGGGTGAATTCCCTGGCTTTTCAGTAATGTGCGCAAAGGCCTCACTCGCTGTATTAACTCCCAGTCTCTCCAATAAGTTGACATTAAACAACAATTGAAGTTTCTAGCTTTTAAAATACTTACTAATTTTTCTACATCTAGACCTGATGTCGCATGGCAATGGGCATCAGATAGCTCTCCCATCCCTTAGTTGTAGATCTGTAAGCTCGTGGGGCATTTAGACATGCTTTGAATTTCATGTACGCCCCAATGTTCTCGGGTGATGGCGCGCGAAGCCTTTAAGATAGCAAGATCACAAGTTGCATCTCCAACTAGATTGCTTACCTTCCATTCTTTACGGTTTTCTCTGTGATTTACCCAATGACTGTTATAGTAGCCTCTTTATTTCTGCCTTATACGGTAGAGTTTCAGGTCGACAGTACTGCCATTGACCCCAATGCGGATATACTGGTGGAACATACTGACCCATCTACTGTAGAATCCAGGAGTAATATGGCTCTGAAAAGCTCAGAAGATTCTCTACTAGCTTCAATGAGCTCCGCTAACTTAGTTGAGGACTTCAGTCAGCAGAACTACCAGCAACTTAAATCTTTGCCAAAAGATGATGGCTCACCAGAGAATTTTTTTCAAGCAGGCCGCAGGTTCCCTACCGCCAATGCCCCTTTAATCGACGATGAAACCCCGGTGTTGTATGAGGGCACCGAAGCTTCCTTGCAGGCATTGAAGCCTCCGATTCTTAGAACCAGCTCTTCAATTTCTTTGTTTCAGGATGAACCAAGAGCTCCATCGCCAGCTCTTGGAAATCCTCCTCAATTCCTTTCCAAACAAAACTCCTACCCATCATCTCGAAACATCCAACTAACGACTCCAGGTTATGTTCAGCCACGTTCAAAGGTCAATTCACTGGCTGATAAATCGTCAGTTTCCGAGCTGAAGAAGTACAAAGAAACTCCGGCTTTTTCAAGTCTCAAGTTTAGTCGTTCGAATACAACTAGCACTTCCAAACTTATTAACAAGATAAAAAAGGAGGACCTAAATGAATATTTTGAATCGACAATCTCTGATTCTTCTACTTCCTCTTTAGTTCCGTCTACTAAGTTTGCACCTTTTGGTGGTTTTTCTACCTCGCCTGATGAATTGCTTTGCAATGATGAGGAGTTCTTTGCAAATGCCCCTTGGAAAGTAGTTGAGTTTTCCAAAGGTAATGGGTCTTTGAGGAATGCGATTAGAATTGCCAGACAACAGCTGCAGGTAGTTGATCAAATATCATGGGTGGGTACTTTGGGCATTCCGGTAGATGACTTACCACTTTCTACTAGAAATAGCGTTACGGAGACACTTGCTAGGGGATTTCACTCGAATGTGATATATGTGAACGATGAAACATTTACCGGTCATTACAACAGCTACTGCAAGCAGATCTTGTGGCCAACCTTACATTATGAAGTGCCAGATAACCCCAAGTCAAAGGCGTTCGAAGATCACTCCTGGGAATACTACAAGATTGTAAATCAGGCTTTTGCGGACAAAATTGTCCAAAAATACAAGGAGGGTGATTATGTATGGATTCATGATTATCATTTAATGTTGGTCCCTCAAATGGTTAGAGAAAAGTTACCAAATGCTAAAATTGGATTTTTTCTCCATGTAACATTCCCTTCCTCAGAAATATTTCGTTGTTTTGCTCATCGTAAAGAACTTCTCATCGGAATTTTAGGGGCCAACTGCGTTACCTTACAAATTGAAGAATATGTAAGGCACTTTTCGCAAACATGCAACCGCCTTCTCTTAGCGGATTATTCGAACGATGGTATCAAATACAATGGCAGAATTACAAAGATCAATCATTCTGCTATTGGAATTGAGGTTGATTCTCTGATTCGAAGAGTTTCAACGAGTCGAGTCACAGACTGGAGAGATAAAGTTAGGAACAGATGGCATGACAAGAACTTGCTGGTTACCAGAGATAAATTAGATAAATTGAGAGGTGTAAAACAAAAACTGCTTGCATACGAAAAGTTTCTTTCCAACTATCCTTCTTTCATTGACAATACAATTTTGATTCTAATTTGTCTTCCATCAGGGAATGAAGATGACGATTTGGAGGTAGATATTTTGTCAATTGTCGAAAGTATCAATTCAAAAAATCACAATATTTCCAACGAGAAATTAGTTGTCTACCTGAATCAAGATGTCGATTTTGATCAATACCTTGCACTACTTTCTGAGGCCGATGGGTTCATAGTCTCTTCAATGAGAGAAGGGATGAATTTGACGTCACACGAATTTATTGTGGCTAATAATGAAAAGCATTCACCTTTAATTCTGTCTGAATTCACTGGTTCAGCCTCTATATTTGCCGATGATGCCTTACTGATAAATCCATGGGACATCAACCAAGTTTCTCAATCTTTTTACCATGCCCTCACGATGGGAAAAAGCGAAAAGTTACGAAGATGGACTTCGATGTATCAAACAGTATTGAAGCATGACTCTCAGAACTGGATCAAAACATGTCTGGAAAGCATAGACAATGCTTGGAACAACGAAATTAAACGATCCAATGAATCTATTTCCTATTTCTCTCAGCCACTGTTTGACAAATTTTACAGCAGTTCCAGAAATGGGAAGAGACTATTTATAATCAATCTGGGAAAACTGGCCTCTGTAATTACCTTGGAAGGTACCACAAATGCCAAGGTAATTCCTGTTTCATTGCCCCGAATTTTTGAAGTCTTAACCAAACTATCAAGTGACCCAAGCAATTTGTTATACGTAATGAGCTACTTTAAACGGTCCCAGTTGACAAGAAGATACAAAAACTTTCCCGATATTGGCCTGATAGCTGAAAACGGAGGCTATGTTAAGTTGCACAACTCCAATGAATGGAACTCGCTTGTTTCTGATAGCGCCCAAAACTGGATGAAACCTGTCATTGACGTTGTTGAGTCATTTTGTGTCAGATTGCCAGACTGTTCCTACGAGATAGAGGATTGTACAGTAAGATTACACACTCAAAATGTTACAGGAGTTGACCAGGAGCACAAATTGGCCATGATTGGGGATTTTATCTCCCATGTGAACGATTTATTTTCCAATATTAATATACATGCGACTTTAGTCGGTGACATTGTGGTCATTCAAGAGGCAGATTTAGTGAAAAGAGCACTATCTTTTGTTCTTAGTAGACATGAGACTCACTTCGAAAATCGTGTCCACAGTGAGGCAATTTCTGATGAAAGCAGCTCCAGTGTTAAGTTGATGATGGTGATTGGTGGATGTACCCAAGTTGACGAGGAAATGTTCCGCTATTCTAAGGAAATGTACAATGAAGGCAAATGTGGAAGCTATCTCTCTGTCAAAGTTGGCAGAAGTAGATCATCTGACGCACAAACCTGCATCGAAGGGGTGAATGAATTATTTAATATCTTAAGTAATTTTGAAATCTAATTTGGACTGTCATTTGTTTCTTTGTCACCTTTAGGCTTTCAACCTTTTGAATTCCGAGCTTTGATTTCTACCATTAAAAGATTTGTTAACAAGGCGTTTTAGTTCCCTTAACTC
The DNA here is from genome assembly GCF_000027005.1 of Komagataella phaffii GS115. Lineage (NCBI taxonomy): Eukaryota > Fungi > Ascomycota > Pichiomycetes > Pichiales > Pichiaceae > Komagataella > Komagataella phaffii. Next base: position 1,396,845 of record NC_012964.1, read on the forward strand.
TTTATAGTCTTCGTCCTGCAAAGAGCTGAATCTATCATCTATATTTTCAAACTCATTGAACGAGAGGGAGTAAGACTCTCGAGTTACCATCCAGAGTTTTTCTTTGGCCCTTTTATGCCTTTCTCGGTCCGCTTCCATTCGGGCAAGAATCTGTTGCTCACTTAAGGTATATAACCTTAACTTCGGGTCTGCATCTACCTCTGCCAAACTTTCCTGGCTCAGCTCAGTATTATCTTCTGATGCATAACGTTCCGAATGCAGTAGTGCTTTCTGCTGTAACAAAAACTTCCAACTTCTTTTTAATGGATCAGTAGTGTCCTCATCTAACGTTTCATTGAGGTTGAACTTTTTTTCGTACTCTTTGGTGTCCTTAAGTTGCAACTCATGTGATATGTGAGCCAGAATATGAAAACTGGAATGAAGGTTAACAAATGCTTTGGAGCTACTATTTACAGGTACGACTTTTTCCAAAATTACGGGTAAATCCTGAGCCAAATTCTCCACAAATGGACGTCCCTCTATCGCAGATCCTGATGCAATCAAGGAATCCACAAACTGAAAGATGTTTATTCTCACATTCAAGTCCACAGCATCCAGTACCTCCAGTATAACAGAGTGAAAATCCTCCTGCAAGTGTCGATTTTTGATAGCGTACATGGTGCAGTTTGTTACTGATTGCTGGGATGGCATTAGAATCTTCAGCATATCCGAGAAATGGATCCGAGCTTCAAAAGCATCCATAGTAGTCTCGATTGTAGAAAAAGGAATGTTGTATACATGGTAAGCAGAACTGATAAAGGCGCGATTGTATAGCTATTACCTAATCGTTGCAAATTGGCTTTTCTTCTCTTCTTTGCTCGAGAAATTTTCATCTTTTTAAGTCACTATTACATACATTTAAATCATGGGTAAATCAAACGGCAAAGGTGGTAAAAATAGAAGAAGAGGAAAGAACGATAATCACGGTCAGAAGCGAGAGCTGATCTACAAAGAGGAAGGTCAGGAGTATGCACAGATTACCAAAATGCTCGGAAATGGTAGAGTTGAAGCAACCTGTTTTGACGGAATCAAGAGAATGGGTCACATTAGAGGAAAGCTTAGAAAGAAGGTATGGATGTCCCAAGGTGACATTATTTTGGTGTCTTTGAGAGATTTCCAAGATGATCAGTGTGATGTTGTTCATAAATATAATGCTGACGAGGCTAGAACGTTGAAATCCAACGGCGAATTGCCTGAATCTGCCAAGATCAATGAGACCGATACCTTTGGTATGGAAGACAACGACGACGTCAACTTTGAGTTTGGTGCTGAGAGTGAAGAGGAAGAGGAGCAAGAGCTTGATATTGACGATATTTAAAGAAATACAGCGAGGAAATGTATGTATAGTATTCTGTTTATTCTCTTTGCTCTATAATATACAAGTTACTACCTATCATCTAGTTCAAAGCTATCGAAACGTCTCAGGCCAACAGACTCTTCGTTGTCTAACTGGCTCAAGCTCTCAGTCCGATTTCTTGGTTGTTGCATAGAATGTCTTACCTGTAGTCCACCAACCCCATTGTCGAAAGGAAAATCTCCCAGTCCATCCTCAGCTGAAGAAAACAGCTTTTCTGTCTGTTTGGACTTTCTAGAAATATTCAGAAGATAAACTCCGCTGAAAATGATAAGGAACCCACACAAAAGAGAAATAATGTTCACTGAAGACGTGGTATTGAACCCTTTGAATAAAATGAATGAGGCACATAATGTAGCCGTGGTAAAGGTGACATAATAAAGAGGGTTTACAATTGAAGTCTCGAACTGATCCAGTGCTTTGTTGAAGTAGTTCATCTGTGTCATAATGCACACCACCACTACCAGAATGAAAAAATAAGTTGATGGGTGAGTAAACTGATTATTACCTCCAAATGTGAGCTTCAAAGCTATTCCAAAAGCTTTAATAGACATAACAGACACAGAGCCAACTACGGAACATATGGAGATGTAAACCATGGGGTTCTTGTGTCCATATTTAGGGACTATCTTGTAGATAGTAACCAAGGTATACGAAGTTACCAAAAAACAATAAAACAAAAATCCTGGCTGCGTAGCATATTCCAAAATTTCATCTACTGTGTTAATCTCCTTATCCTCTGGGGCATGCAGAACGATGATTACTGATCCCAAGAGGCAGATTGCACAACCCATCTTACCCAAAGTCCCCAGTTCCTCTCTCAGGAACATGGCAGCTAATACCGCACCAATAATAACCGATAGTGCTCCCAAAGGAGTCACAAGGATGGCAGGTGCAAAGGTATATGCAGCAAAATTAGCGACTTCACCCAAAGCCATGGTAGCTATACCTGCCCACCATAATGGATTCTTCAGGTACTCGTGTCCCTGCACAACGTTAGATCCTTGCTTTTTAGACGTGTCATTTAGTCCCATTTTTGTAATAATAAACGAGGTTCCAATCGCAAGCGAAGAGCTGATAGCTAAAGCAAGCCCAATATATTTATCGTCCACCATATTTCTAAGAACCGTGTGACGTACCTGTATAGGCTGTGTTGGTGTTGTGACGATACTTGACCTAGTTACACTTTAAACCAATTCTCGAATTTGGGTTTCTGAAAAAAAAAAATTACTGAAGTACGTCTGACCTAAATTCAGGGAGAGATGGTCTACTTTCCACCAGATCTAGAAGCTTTATCTGCTGCAGAATGGTATAATTTACTAATATCTACGAAGCCAAACGATATAATCAGGCCGTATAAAGATTCAGAGTCTTCATTTATCGAAGTCAGTTTTCCTTGTCTAATCAAGCAGTTTAAAGATTCTACTGGAATAAATGAGAATAGGATCAAGAGCTGTGATAGTTTGGGTGTATGGATCCTACGTGCCACTCAAGTATCGGATGACCAAATAAAGTTACGTTTAGATGGGCTTCTGAATATTGAAGTGGCTAACTACTTGTTTTATTATATTCTTGATTTTTGGACTGAATCCAGCGGTCCTTTAGGAAACTCTTTACGAGAGTTATTTTTGAAACTGTTGATATTCTTCAAGAAATCAAAAACTGCAGCACAGCGCACACGACTATTTGAGTCGTGGACTCTGTATATTTTAGATCAAAGTTACACCTTGAGAGTGGTGTACTTCATACTGGAGCATTTGTCCAAAGAGATAGACGCTACATACATTATACGCCGAAAGCCAGAGTTTTTCAGTCAAACAATACCCTTGATGAACAACAGCACATTGACCAATCCAGCTGGTAAGGCTATTCAAACAATTTTGAAACAATTGTATATATCGATGGACAAGAATGATGCAGAATGGTTAAAGTTGTGGCAAGAACCAGTAATCTCCTCCTTATTAGATGAACGCCTGAGAAAAAATGTTCAAATTTATTTGCTGCCATATTTGTTCAAGATTTCTTCTAATGCTTATCAGATATTTATCAGATCTTTTATCGACAATTCCTCGTCTGATATATCCTGTGTTCTGGGATGTTTACGAATTGGCCAAGAACTTGGATTGATAGAGGAGCCGTTTCACGGGTCTGATGCTCTCATAGACCTGAGCATCATAAAAGCTCTCCTGGCTGGAGAGTCTGATCAGTTGAGAATTGGAGCGTTAGCAATTATAACAGCTTCCAATAAGAACTCAAAACCTATTCATCCGTATGTTTTTGAGATAGTTATAAATCATTTGTCTTCTTTTTCTCTTTTGGAAGATATGGAAACCAGAGACGAGATTTTTGCTATACTCAAACAGTTCATTTCACGGGCTCGGGATTCTGCGTATGGTTTAAACAGGGATTGTAATAAACTGCAAAAGAAGGACAGTGATGTTACGAAAAGGTTGTTGGAAGACAAGCAAGTTCAACTTCAGCAGTATCTTTCCTTCTTCAAATCTCTGGTGCAATTTTTAAAAACCGAAATAAGGCCCGCAGTATCTCACCATAGAAAGGATTTTGCATATAAGGTATACCATGGATTGTTAAGAGCGGGCTTAGATAATACTTTAGATCCACAGCATTTTGATAAACTCCATTTAGAGTTTCCTTTTCGAATCGATTTATACGACAAAGATTTCTTACGTTTTCTGGTTGATAATATCACTGACGATTTCGAAGATATCAGAAAGCGATCGGTAGAACTACTATTGATGTCACCCCATTCTCTGAGAGATAGTTTTTCACCTAATGATTTAAAATTTATTCGCAATAGGGCTTTTGCTATGCTAAAAGATATTAAGAGTCGTAGGTGTGATGGAGGTGCTCGTGTATTATCCTACCTTTTCTTGGGTCATTCATCCAACAATAGAGGGATGGCTACTGAGTTACTGAATGACTTGAACTTACAACTGAAGACTGCTATACAGAAAGCAGAGACTGATCTGGTCCGAGCCGTCTCTGAAGAAAGCACTCACGGATACTTTGAAGCTTTTCGTTTATTGTTTGAGTGCCTTGATTTTTCCTTGTTTGACCCCAATTTCATTCAAAGTCTAGTTGACGACCTTTTGAGCCACTCGCACAGGATTTGGGCTATTGTGAAAGACGTCTTATCACACGATTCCCCAGAAGGTAATTTGCCTGGAGACTTCAAGGATTCACACCAATCTCAGTTTGAGGCCTCATATGGATCTGCCACACAACTTCTTCTTAGTTATTCGTGGAGATCTGTCAAAGAATCTTCTAACTTACTCCGCGTGCTGTTAGAGAAAGTTCCAAATTCGTTTTTGCAAGATGAAAAAGTAGTTGCTTGCGGTGATCTGATTCTCTCTCAGTTGGCAATTGTTCGACATCCTGGAGCATTTTCTTCGGTCTATCCTACATTCATCACATGTTGCAATCGATGCAATAGATCAGGAAGTTCACTTTCTTGTCAGCCTAGAAAGTGGCTGGAGAATAATATTTCCCTGATACAGTCAAAATCTCAGTTTATAACTAGGAGATCCGGAGGACTACCATTCCTGATTACTGCCGTCCTTACCAGCGAGATTGATGACGAAAGGCCACTACTTCAATACACGTTCAACAGCCTTATTGAAATCGCCCAATCTCCAATCGTCGTAAATGAATCTGAGAGAATTGATCTTCCTCAAGTAAATGCATTTAACTGCATTCGTTCAATTTACTTGGAATCCCAACTAGCAACTATTGCCCTGCCGTATATTAATGATGCTCTTGAGCTGTCTCTATCTAAATTTGCCGATCCTACATGGGCAGTTCGAAATTGTGCTGTGATGCTATTTGCCACATTGCAAGGAAGGTTATTTGGTTCAAAGAAGGTTCAAGGGTTTTTGCCTACGGTGGCCGAGAGAACTTTTTTTTCCAAGTATAGGGGTGTTAGAGACATTCTTTTGATGAATCTTAACATTGTAGCTAGTTCTAAAGAAACCGAAAAGCAAGAGATGGTGTTTCCAATTCTTACTATTATTTCTAGGTTACAAGTACGTCAAGGATATAATGGCTTAGAAGAGCTTAAGCCTTTTGTTTTACATTTTTTGGCTAGCAATGATTGGCAAGTACGAGAGATGGCCGCCGAGGCATACCCCGCATTTGTCCTTGCTGATGATCTATTCTCTGAGAGTTGTAGGCTCTTGGATGGTTGTCTTCTCTCTAACCAGAATCAACTATTTGGCTTCCTAACTGCTATAAAGGTGCTATTGACCAAGGGTGTCATTCGAATGAATACTACAGAAGTATCATTTCCTCCTCGCTTGGTGCAAAAAGTATGTGCAAAGGCTATTTATCTTGTGAGGCATAATCCTTGTGCTGTTACAACCAAACTAGCTGTCCAACTGCTACAAATTGTGTCGAAAGACTACGAACAGATATCCTTCGACGTTATTGAAAGTTTATCTAGCTGGTATATAATCCAGGAAACTAGCACAATTGGTTCTTTGAATGGTGCCAAGCAGCTATTGGCATCTCATATCCTCAGGTATCTACTAAATTTCCATTTAGTTTTGGATGATCGAGAGAGCCTCAGGGACCTTTTATTGTTAAGCATTAACTCAAATTTCGACGAAACGTGCCTAACTGCTTTGAAGTTTGCTGAAGAAAACGTATCAAAATTAGATGAAGATGTTACAGGCCCATTGGTCCAAGTTCTTTGGGGACTAATCAATAGCAGTTTATGGAGCCATGTTAAGGCGACAGCATTAATTTTGTTAGAAAAACTTCTCGTGACCTTTTCATTTGAAGATAAAGACATTAGCAATCGGATTCACGTCTTATTTCCATTTATAGAGGATCATAACAGCGAAGACATCAAATGTTCAGCATTAATTTCATTAGCGCCATATGTTGCCAGATGGGTTTCATTGCCTGAAGTATATGAAAGGAATCAGGACATAAATTTCATCCGCTGGTTCAATGCCGTGCGTTCACTTTCATGTGAAGAGATGCCTTTTCCAGTTCGTCAAGCTGCTTTTAATTCAATGGCCTCGTTTTTGAAAGTGGTTGAAGATAAATCCTCCCATTTTTTTTCTCGTGTATTTCTGTTAGCCTACTTCAGGTTGTGGGATGATGATGAAGAGTTGAGAATTGTCGCTGCTAAGTTTTTCTCTTATATTCTCAACATAGACTATGCTGTCCCGGACAAGATGACCAAGGAGGTCATCAGGCATTTTGACAATCATTTATCTCAGCATACCGACATTCTATATCAAATTGTCCTTAACTTTGACCTGGGTCAAAAAAGGTTAAAGCGGTATATCGACAATAATACGTTGTTGTTCACGGTGGAGAAACATAATTTTTACCAAGATGATATTTTACTTAAAAGACAGTTAAATCAACTGCTGTTGAAAAATATAAGCAGAATCACCGAAACGGAACGCTGTCAGCTATATGAAAGAATCAAGGACAGTGAAAATGAGTTACGATTCTTCGTGGATCGGGAAGATTCTTACCTGGGGTGGTTGAAGGAAGAGGACTTATTTGTCAGTCTCTGTATTATTATTCAAGACTTAGATATGTTCGGAATTTGTTGGAAAGACTTGAGAAAAGGCCTTGAGCTTAAGCAATTACATCCTTTAGTTTCTAGTATTTTATTACAGATCTAGTGTTTGTCAATGTTTACTTCACTAAGCAGCATTATAGTGTCAGTCAGATTTGATCTAATCTCCAGTTGCTGAGCATCGTTTGCTACTGTGTTATCCAATCCGATCCACTTCATAGGAATATGTTTAGGTAGCAATTCACACCATTCAATATACGAATCCACAGATTTATGATCTGGAAGAGCGAGGCATTTGACATTCTTTGTAGTAATCAGATGAAATTCATCGTCAAATGAAAAACTTCTGAAGAGATGACTAGTTAACGTTGATACAATTTTTCTGTCTTCTTCGTTTTCCAATTGAGCCCCGTACACTATTTCTGTGATGATATATTTGATGGCATCCCATGGAATTTGATCCGGGTTTATATTTGTCCTTTCTTTCGAAACGGATCCAATCCATTTATCTATGACAAATAAGGCCGAAACCAAATCGGTTCTACCGAAGTCATACTTTTTGGAAAACCCAAGCGGTGCGTAGCGCATTCTTTCCTGTATAACATAATGAAGCCAACCAGCTAACATTAATACATGAGTTTTTTCGAAAGGTAGAGGAGATTTCATACAATATAATTGTCCATTAAAAATTGTTCGCAAATAACTTGACAGATCAGGAAGTTCAGCAATCATCACAAGTTTGGCCATCTTTAGAAGAGGAACAGGGATCTTTGAGTTCTCATTGCAGGTCATAAAAATCTTCTTGGTTAATGTGTTTGATTCGAAAACTTCGATAATTGCCGTCAATATACTGGGAGACATTTGTACGTTCTCGAGTAAGAGCCAACTATCATCCAATATAGATAACTCTTTTTTGGCCATCATCACTGATTCTTCTACACCCATTGAAACTATCTTCAAGTCCACATTTGATTCTGCTGCTAAGAACTGAACATTAGTAGTCACGTCAGCATGGCCTGTTGTACATAAAATGACCAGATTATCAGCTGAGCTTGTTGCAATATCACTAAAAGAATAGGGAACAATGCCATCAAATAAAATCTGGGTTATAGCATCTGAAAAACTCAATTTGAGTGTAGCCTTTTCTGTGAGTAGACTGCAAGCTAATAAAGGTTTCTCTAACTGATCCTGGTCCCCTAGTTCTACAGAATCTTCCAGCCAATTTGACTGGGATTCTTCACTTTTGACATCCATCCCCGTAGAGAGTAATTTAACAAATTCGGTGGCATTAATAACGGGTGCACTTGATAGTGGTTCCAAAACTTGCTCAACAAAACGATGGCTCGGACCAAAATAAGAAGATAAGAGCATCAAAATGAAAACGTTCTCGTGAGAATCCTTGATTGATACCCTTGATCTCTTGAATACTTCTTGGTAGAGTTTTTTGATTATTGATGCCAGGGAGTTAGTATCTTGGCTAATCTGCAAAACATGTATACAAATGTTCATCATATAGTCTACCGATACCTGATAAAGCCCATTAAGCTTGGAAAGTGCTTGTAGAACCCGAAATATTTTTGAACAATGATGAGCAAAACTTGTATACTTATTCTTCAATTCGTCTATGGTAGTAATGACGTTTTCTGTATCTTTAATCTTCTCACTAAGTTGCTTAGACTCTTGCTTCAAACTTTCTAATGTTTTCAGAAGCTCACTATTTTCTAGCAAGTTTCCTTCCGATTCTGAAAGTTTGTCGAGCAGTTCATCTTCTAGTGACCTTAATTGTATCTGGTAGTCACTGTTAATTTTAATCACTTCTATTCTTTGATCATCCACAACAGGGTACCTTATTTTTAGGACGTTATTCAAAACTTGAGAAACAACAGAGTTCTCAGTAATAGTGAAATTAAGAATTGTGGTTCGACTGGCAACGTATGAAGGTATTATTACGCTTGGATCTTTTGAAATTAGAATCAGCTTGAATTTAGGAGAGAAATCAATTTTATGCTCCCCAATCTTGATCAATTTTCTTCCACCTATTCTTTCAAAACTATTTCCCAATATTGGACGTATAATGGGGTCATAGTGCTCAGCGTCTTGTAGAATAATAGTGCTTCCAAAACGCAGGGCATTTTCAAGCTGTCTCACAAAAGATCTGTCTTGAAAACTAGTTACTATTGGAGGCTGATCCGAAATACAATTGGTCAACACATTTTGTATTTTACCAGAAGGATCAATAATAAATGGAAATTTGGAACTCTGTGACAAGATGATCATGTTTTCTATGGATATATTGTCGCGTGGAAGACCAAATGCTTCCCAAGACACTAAATCTCCGAACACCCCAAGATGATTAACAATAGTATGAGAATTTCTGAAAGAAATATTCAGCAGTTCCAAAACAGTCTTCCACTTTCTTATCAGTGCCCTCCTAGTTTCTTCCCCATAGAAACCACAATAAGCGATAAAGGCAGCTGAAATCAAACAGTCACCAACAAGGGTTTTGCGTCTATCAAAAAATTCACTTTTAGACATGGACCATCTATCACGCTCGGCCGCAAGGCTCTCTAAAAGTGAGACACTCCTGAGTAAAGTATTTTCAACAGTTTCCATTTGCTGCTTGATATTTTCTATCTCTCTGATCAGACCAGCATATTGCAGCTTGTAACCGTTTATACTTCCCTCCAATTCTTCAATCATTTCATTTAGGGCTATAAGCCGGGCTCTTGCATCAGAAGCTTCTTCCTCAAGAAATAACATTTCATCTCTCAGTGGTGACACCTTTTCAATGACTTGCGAATACTTCAGCTGAGCTTGCACCCATAGTAATAACGGTCCGCAAGCCTTACTTGCTCGATTCACTGACTCAAAGTTGAAGTTCGGATGATTGAAGTAAGTGTCCTCCATGTACGAAGAAAGTTCTGGTGTTATTTGTTCATCGCCATTAAAGTGAACAATGCTGGCAATAAAATCGTCTTTTCGAATAACTGATAGAACTTCCCTCCAGTTAGCAACCTCAAACCCCAACAATACAGCTACAGCTTCTAAAGTTAATTTTATTGCTTCTGGAGGGTTCAGCATGGACCTAAGCTCGGTCAAATGTTGCTTCTTAATATTCTTCACCCCTTGCTGAGCTTCGACTATTGCTGGTTCTGCAATTGCAAGATCTTGAGCGACAATCTCTTGCCTTTCTCTAATGCGTTTCTCTTGTATCTCAAGAGATTTCTGAATCTGGATTGATACTTCCTGTTTTTTTTCAGCTTCATTCTGTTCGAAAAGCATCGTATCTAAAGTTTTATTTGCTTCAGCATTTTTCGCCTTTAACTCATCTCCTTTTAGAGATAATTGTTCTTTCAGTAGTTCAACTTCTAAAACTGACTCCTTTATTTTGTCAAGCCCCATATTGCGGTGGTTTTGCTTATCTTGCATTTTTTCCCCTTGCTCGTTTACTAACTTGACGAAAGTTCCCAAAAAAGCCTGATAATGACCTGCAGTAATTTCGGAAAACTCGACAGACGAATGAATCTTAGCAAAAGCCTCATTTATATTGTTACGGAATATATCACCAGGACTTTCAGAACCTTCATAATTGGTTAGATCAAGATTCTCTAGTTGAGCCGCACAAACCTGTTTTAGCGTCGACACTGACCAGTCACCAAGCCAATTTACAACACATCGGTTAAAAAGTGCTGGCGAAGATACCAAATCTGGTTTTGTAGTATCATTTGGGTCATTGATGGTTATGACAATATGTAATCTTTGAGCAACAATCTTAGAAAACCAAGAAAAAATCTCATCATGAGTTTCAAGCAACGGTTCAGCTTCCTGGCATAAACTGATGAGTAAGTTCAAATCATCGCCTTCAAATAATCCTGGAATTTCGGCATTTGCTAATAAATTATTCATTCTTTCAATAAAGGACGTGTCGGATATATCATTTTCGTCGATCAGCAATACAATCTGATTTTCTTTGATAGTATCGACTAGTATCTTCCGAAGCTGTTCCTCGAAGTTAAGGATCGTATATCCTTTCCATGTGCTAAGCTGCACAAATTTATACTGATTCATCCAACAAACAAACTTTGTTAAGCTCGACTTGCCAGTTGCACTTGGGCCAACTAAGATTAAATGCCCTTGAACTTGATTAAGTGCACGTTCGATGCGAAGAATGTGGTCTAGCAAGTCATCATGCAACACCATGGAAGATTCAGTTTCCTCTTCTGAGTAAACCATCAACCTTTGACTCAAAAAGGATAGTAACTCAGAACTGTCAACACTTTCATATGACCCTGAAATCCATCGAGTGTAGAGCATTGGCTGCCGGAATATTTTCTCCTTGTTTATGTTCAAGAAGTGACTACTAGCAACTTCGGCTATCATTTGAAAACACCAAAATTTTTCATCCTTGTTTGTCAAACGATCACAGAAGAGTCGAATGGCCTCGTGGACCCAAATTCTTAAAAACTGATCCAGCTCCAAATTCACACTACCTGCTACAGCCTCATATATCCCTTTAGACCACCTAGTTAGTTCACGCGGGCTATAAACATAGTGTTTCCTTTGTGACGGAGTAAATTTCTTCCGGGAGCATTCGTAAATTTCAATCATAGACTCAGCCAGCGGATCACAAAACCCTTTGAGGTTAGGAGTTGCCCTTAATACAGAGTCAATATATGATCTGTAGATCATTAGTAAAGAATCTCTGCCTGGGTAGTCGACTAGAAATACAGCAAACTTGCCAACAATTCGGGGGCTTAACTTATTTCGACCAGGGTCTGTCGAAGGATTACAGGCAGCAACAAACTGAATATTTTCTAAAGTAACCCAATTTCCTTTATACCAGAAGCCAGAATACTCAAAAATTTGTCTTAGTAGTTCGATTAATGGCTGGACACCATAATGGTCAGGCATGGGCAAGTTAATTTCGTCACAGAAAACGACAACGTTCTTACTTTCAATATCGGGACTCAGAATTAGTCTATTTCCTCGTTGCTTGTAGGTAGCATACTGTTCTAAGGTTTTAATGAGTGTCGATGGTAAAGTCTCCTTCGAAAAATTCATTGCCACAAATATAACTCGGCTTGATTTCCGCAACACGGAACAGATACTCATTGTCTTTCCTGATCCTGGTGGTCCCACTAAAAGTATCGGTCGATTGATACTCAGCAACCCTGAAATTAGCTTCTCATTGCGAATGGTGTCCACAGTGTTTACCTGAGAATTAGGTTGAGATATATCGATGCAAGGGCTGACACTGATTTCACTTTCATAATTTCTCCACTGCCCATCTGGCAACTCACATACATTATTAATAATGGGTCCCAAAAATGGTGCGTCTTCTAAAAACATTGGGCTGCCCAATAGTAGTTTCTCAAGCTTTGCAGATACATCATCGGTGGAATCGCCCGCAAAAGACCAGATCAACGCTACAAGAAGCGATCTTCGAATAAACTTAGTAAAACTGAAATTCGTTAACGAGGAATTTACCCTCAAATAATCCAGTAAGCGGTTAAGCTGTTGCCGAAGGAGGGCAAAGAGTGTAGTTAAAACTCTTGAATGGCTGAAATTCTCCACGTGGAAATCATATTGAACAGATTCTATTAATGAATTCAACAGGTTTCCTCTGAGATGCTTCCTAAGTTCCGTTGCAAACATTTCCAAAGTAGCCGAAATAAGAGCAGGTTGAGTATTCTCCATCAAATTATTTGTTGCGTTCTGCGTGGTAGGGTCCACTAATCGGCAAATTTCATACTCAACGACGTCATGGACACTAAACAGAGATTGGCCAAACCATACTATCCCACAACGACTGATTGTTGCTGAAGTGGCATTGTTCAGTGATTCAACCTCAAAAATGACTCGGCAGTTGTTTGGAAAAAAAAGTCTTTCTCCGCTTGGAAGGGTTAATACTTTGTTATCGTCTAAAACTGAATTCAAACTTTCAATCCAAACCGGATCAATTGCACCGTCAAACACAAACCAAACACGCTTGCGAGATTCTCCTCGTAAATTAAGGTTTACTTGCCGAAGAAGTGAAGTGAAAACTCCATCTGTCCATTCCCGTGTAGTTATGTCTAATGACCCTATCAACTCCTCTTTCTTGAGAACCTTGGCGTTGATTATATGACATATGTTATCAGCTCCATTTTCATCTTCCTTCATGGCTTGCAACAAAAGCCTCCTTGCCGTCGTTTTTCCAGAACCTGAGGGCCCAACCAGAATTACACCATTGTTCACTGTCTGTATATCATGCATCTGAGTCAACTTCTTCAGCCATTTGCTCCCTGTATTAAACCCGTTATCTTTGGCAAGATCATGAATCTTCTTGGCAAGATTGTTAGGTTCTTGAGTAGATTCTGAATAGTATTTGAACTTTTTTATAGAAGTATTAAACCATTTTTCGTCCTCTTCGACAAGCTTAGGTAGAATTATCTTTTCCAAGCTATCTAGTACCAATTTAAATTCAGCTTCCTCAGTAAAAGCATCTGATGATGGCGTTGAAATTCTCCGCCTACGGGCTCCACAATTAGCCAGCAACCCTTTGAAAGCTCGCAAACCAAAATCATAATGAATTTGGTCGGTACAAAATTGCTTCATCTGTTCAAAAAAAGGGGTTATGGCCGAAGTTATGCTTTGTGCATTTCGAAAGCCTTGCGTAGTCAACTGAACCTGGACAATCATATGTAAGTCTGGCTGAAGTAAGTTGATGACTCTGTATTTATCCTTCAGATTTTCAGGCATTATAGATCTCCCAGAATAGTCTGGGTTGCTTGTAATGAATATACTTGAAGCCTTGTTAATAGCTGTGAAGGAATTGAGTATCTCCACTTCCACTGCTGATGATGACTGCAAGGCAAACTGGATCTTTGCAATTTCAGTCGAAAGTGCACTTAAAGTGCTTGTATCCAGTCTATTAAACTCATCAAAACAAGCCCAGGCTCCAACCCTACAGATTCCAAGAAGAATTCTGTTAACAGCTTGAAAATCAAAAAGCTCATCGCAATTGAATACTAAGACCATTCGTCCCAAGTTATTACCCAGTGCCTTAACCGTTTCAGTCTTACCCGTTCCAGCTGGTCCAACTAAAGATGTGCTAAGTTTTTGATCAAGGCTTTGAGTCATTGAAATGAAAGCTTTGTGAGTCAATGGGGTATACACAAGTCTTGGTGGAATTCCAAGATATTCATATCCATACTGGAAACAAGCAAGTCCTTGTTTAACAATAATTTGGGTGGTTGTCGTTGACAAGGAGTCAAAATAAAATCTCTGTTGTAACGACCATTCAGGGGAACTCAACGAAATTTCTTGCTGCGTCCATTCAGATATAAAGTTCGCTTGATGTAATAGTTCAATAATAATAGATTCCAGTTTTCGTCTCAAAATATGATTTATCTCACCTAATACCAACTTGGATACAGTTCTCAGTATTTTTGAGTAATTTTTTTCTGCCTCCACAGGTGGTAAAAAGTTAAGCTCTATTACGTTGGTCCACAACAATTGTAGTCCAACAATGATTGCTTGGCCAGGAAATGACTCGAGTAGGTGCAGCAGCAAGGAATCATTGCAAGGATCACTAATGCATTTATTCCAGGTAGACAATGCTTCGGTAATATACGAAGACAATGAACATTTGATTTCCTCCTCTAGCAACTGTAGAAAACTCACTAGTTCCGCTCCTTGGGCAAGAACAGGACTGTTCAAATAAAACACCTCTTGTTCAGGCGATTTCAAACCAATTACTTTGGTATCTTGCTGAATTAAAGTTGAAACTCCTGGAAATAGCTTCTGGATGTGTTTTGATACAATAAGAAGGTTGTTAGACTGTCCAATAAGTTCAATCAGGTCATCATCGCCCAAAAAGTAGAATCTGCTATAAATATCACGTTGACCTTCCAAAAACTTGCTTAGAGATCTTTTGATCACTTGAAGTGCTTTCTGTAAAGTGTTCAGCTTGTTCGCAAGTCCCTTTTCTTCACGAATCTGAAGAACCAAAAATCCTAAGTTTTGACCTAAACTAGTAAATTCCAATGATACATTACGAAATCTTGAATATTCTAAGGGTAATAATCTTTGGATATCAACACTTTCATCAAAAATTCCATTCAAATACACCCATTGTTTCTGGACATCGACCCAAGTATCTAAGATCCTATAAAGCTCATTTAGCTTATCTTCCCAAGTGATTACCTCATGCCGAAACGTTTTATAATGGGTAGAGTGGTGGATCGAGGCCAGTAAGTTGATGTCATCACTACATTGTTGAAATAAACGATCCCATCCCTTGATGATCTTGTATTTTCCCTTGTAAAGAATAGTCTCAAAGAATAAACTCTGGTAAGTACTGTCGAGCTTTGAAAGAGAATCTTCGATTGATCCCTCTCCATTTGCCTGCTCTACCAAAGCCTGAATGGGCCCCCTAGATGAACATAAATCGAGATCCCAAAGAGTGCCAATAGTCAGTTCTTCCAGAGCGATTGGACTCCGCTCAAGCAGTTCAAAAAGCTGATTCCAATGTCGTAGTTTAATATTAGGGTTCTTAAGTTCATTTAGGATTACTACGGCCTCAGTCAATCTCTTAATTTCATTGAGGACTTCTTCAAATGCAAGATACTGACGAATTGCAACAGGAGTAGACTTTCCTTTTAAAGATATTTCCTCAAGCGCTTGTTGAAGGGTAACAATTTTTAGATTCAGCCATTTCTCCCTGCGAATATGTTCAATATCTACATTTATGGTCTCTATAGTTCTCCAAACCGATTCTAAATCGTTAAACTCAATTCGGCAATCCTGAAGATCGAATGCAGGACGAAGAGGAATTTTTAATAAGGAAATGGCTGCATTTACTCTCTGAGCCTCTTCTTCCAAATCCGTGAATAATTTTTGAAAGATTTTGAGTGATTCTAACGCATCCATTGGTTTCATTTTTCCAGATATTGGCTTCTCCAAATTCCACTTGTTCTTCGTGTACTCTATTTTTTCAGATAGTGTCGATGCCTCGGACTCTAAATCTTCTGCAATATTGTTATGTAATTTTTCTAAAGAAGTGAGCCTTGAGGTAAGAAGATCTGACACAGACATAAAATCTGAGAATAGTTGGTGGTGAGACAGTGATTGATTTTTTTGATTCGTTCTGCTCCTCTGTAAAATTTTTTGGCCAGATTCATAAAGCTGAACATGTCTATTCCAAGAGGGAATATTCTCTTGAACTTCGGTGATGTCAACAATCAGTCGAATTGTGCTCTTCATGTTTCTAGGGTCAATGGATCTGGATTCCAGCTTCGCCCTTGCTTCACTTAGGGATGATCTTAGAGATAGGCCTGTCTCCTCTAATAACTCTGCAAACCTCAGAAGAATATCACTCTGCCATTGATCATACTTGGAAGTGACCCGATCATATACTTGCTCACAATTTATAAACAATGGACCTTGTCTGTAGGTTGGTTGATCTATAGTAAGTCTTGCAGAATTGAACTCTAGAACAAAGGTTGACCATAATTCAATTTCATTGTTCAACTGAGACACAACGTCCTGCAAGTTTAAATGCCACAAAGATTCGCACTCGTACCACGTATTGAAGTATGTGATTGCTAGATGATAACTTCTCTCTAGCGATTCTAGACACAGTACAATATCTTCATAAAGTAAATCGCTTACGAACGAAAACTTATTGATTTCAGATTTTGAACCCGATATTAGCATTTCTTGCTCTTGTACTACCTCAATAAGTTGGCCCAGTTCTTGAACGCATATAGTCTTAAAATACTGAAGTGGGGGCACAATTGATACCTGCCGTTTCTCAATCTCAACTATGTGTTTTGACTTGATAGTACACTCAGATGTTTGGTTGGTAAAGTGATCTCGCCACCTTTCAAGCTCATGGGCAGCTTTCTTTCTCAAAGCCTCTAAAAGCTCATTATTCAAAAAACTAGCAAAATTTGACATCACCTCGTTGTTATAATGAATGGAAAGATCATTAACAATCTTTTGAAATAGAGATAATGCTCCCTTGATTGAAATCAAAGAAAAAGGGCATTCCTTTAACTTCACAAATAGCTCATGCAATTTCGTTTTGAATATAATAAGACTTTCAAGCTGTCGGTATGCTTGGTAGATATCATCCTGTGTCTTAATAATTAGATCAAAAACTTGTATTTCTATAGGTTTGGATTCCGTCTGTACGAGATATTTCAAATCTTGAGCTTTCAGCACAATGTCCCAAGTAGTGTCCAATATATGAGATATTTGTTGAACTATTTGCTCAATCGCCGGTCGGAGAAGGATCTGAAACATTTCATACTGGTCAACTGTTTTCATTATACTGGCAAATAGCAAGAGTGATAATGAGAGGCCTGTAACTATTGGAAGAATTTGTTTGATCTTTTTATTTGCACGTATTAGATTCTGGGGTACATCGAATCCCATGTTAATGAGAGATTCGATATCCTTTGAGAACTGAAAGTTTTTATCTTCAAAATTTACAAAAACTTGAAGGTGATCGGTAGTTATGTTTTTAACAATTCTCAAAACGGGTTTATTATGTAATAAATCTTCATCAAGACCTTTATATCTCTCGAGCCATTGTGAGTATATCTCCTGCGTATTGAGCCTTGATTTAAGATTGAAGATATCAGCTTGTAGTTTTTGACCATCAGGGTACTGGTTCCAGTCATTGCCTAATACAAGTTCAAGTTTTGCCACTAATTTCTCAAGCTTGTTTATTAAATGAATGGAATTTAACATTGCATGGCTCATTCGGGTTACTCCTCGGAGTTGCAAAAGACTCTCAAGAGACGAATCATGAGATAATTGTAAAGATACTTGAGTGACTTCATCCTTAAAAAACTTTAGCAGCTGTAAACGATGATCTTGAACTGCATACACGACAGACGCGCGGGAGAGGAGAAAACTAAAGCTTTGGTATGCTTGAATCATTTGGCTAAAAGTTGATGCGAGGTCCATCCTGTCTCTGAATATCCCAATCAATTGTGCTTCAATCTGTTCCTTTCTGGCGGTGTAAATTGCTTCTGCGGCTGAAAAGGAAGCTTTACCTTCAGAGGATGTGTCGATGCAGTTTAAGTTCTTCATCGGCTCATATGCCAACTCCAGAGCTCTAAAAAGATCACTGCTATTCACCATTGTTTGTACACTGGTTATATGATGAATAATATTATAGAGGTCATGATGAGATGATCTAAATCTTTTTACATATTGAAGTTGCTCCTCCATTTCATCTGTTTGTAGGTTGACTTTAATGAGCAAATATTTCTCTGACCTCTTGCGAACAACGAGCCTAGCTAGCTCAATAAACAATTGCAGCTGCTCATGTAAATTAACAAAAAATCTTTCAATGGATGCGGTCTTTTGGATAAATTCATCAAATGGTAAAAACATGAGATGGTACTGTTCGATTATTAGTTGCAGCTTCTTTTTAATATCTTTGGAAAAAGTTTCAATCCATATCAAAGCTCTTGGAACGGGATATTCTGTAGATTTTAATTTTCTCAAACTGTAGAAAACATCTGATACGGACTCTTGGAGTTTCTGTATATCGGTAGCCGTAATAAAACTTTGCATTGGAATCTCTTTCAAAAACGGGGTATACTGTGAGGCAATGGAAAGAGCTTGGCTGATTCCGGTATCAGGAATAAAACTGACAGTAGCAGAAAACCGTTTAGCTTTTTTCAAGACTTCTAATGAAACGGTCACCTCAGGGCTTTCCAGCTGAGTTTTAAGGAGAATCAAAACGTGTTCAAGTGTAATCCAAAATCTAACTTCATCTTCACTGGATCCGTCATCCGGCTCATGAGAAAGATGAGTTATCTGTTGTGCTAATCTTATCCAATTGTTGACTATGCTGTGTATTTCGTTGATGTACTCTGGATTTTCAATCAACGCTGAGTTTATGAAGTCAACAGGAGGTCGAGATTCGCCTGTGGAAACACTTTGAGCAAGTGCCTCCCGTACTGTCGCATGAGTAAATTTTAAAAGCTCAGGAACTTTGATTTCTTGTTGAAACTGCTCTAATGCCAATGTTAGTTCGGCTATTTTTCTTTTCGTGGTTGTGAATGATGGACTCAAGTTGTGTGTTTGTTGATTTTCTCTAGTGAATGCTTCAAAGAAAGTGCCCACAGTTTGACTAACCAGATCTTTTAAATAGCCTACTAATGATTTTTCAACAAATTCCGTTATTGGGACATTGATAATCTGTAAATCACGTTCACTTTTAATAGGGCCGGTATCTTTCAGTAGTGCAAGAATTGAGGAAACATGTGTTAATCTCGGAACTGTGTTAAGTAGAATTCTAAAAGTGAGAGTAGTTTCATCTTGTTCAGAGATCATCTTATACACAAACAAAGCACCTTTTGAAGGTGTCTTAATGAATGATCTAAAGGAGTTTGATGCCTCAGCTGATTGGAATTGATCTATGGATTCTTTCGATGCACCTTGGACAAATCTAGATAGTCCAAAAACAAATTCATTCAACCGTTCAACGGTTATACTCCCCGTTGGAACTTCCTGTTTATTGATGTGATCAATATCAATATTTGTCATTGCTTGCGCAAAAACAGGTAGGTATATGCGTATATGCCTTTGTTTATAAGAAGCTAGAACATAGAAGCTGATCTGGAAATCGTGGGCGCGCTACTGATTAACTCGTTAATCATAAGCATTATAGAAACCTATCTACCTACTAAACTACAGTTTAGTGATCCTTAACAACTAAATCTGGCTTCGTTCCAGGGTCATCAAAGAGACTCTTGGGTCCTCCTGTAGAATGTCTGTCAGAAGTATCAAAGTATACTCCGCTGAGAATACAGAACGACAGAAGTGGAAGGCGCTTCATACACCCTTGGACGTAGTCATCCATGAAGTGGCTGATAACCTTTGCCAATTGCGGGAAGAGGCTCTGATTAAATTCACAGTTGTAGCCATCTTGATGCATGAAATATGAGTATCCATGGAAGTCCCAAGTGCTCAATGTTGGAGGGAAACTTAGTAAATCCAAATCCGAAGCATTGTGCATCACGTCACTGGGTGTAAACATCCGCCTAGCCAAAGAGTTGGCAGCTGCTGCAAAAAATCTTGGAGAAATAACATCTTTTAAAAGTCCACTAGACGTGTCAAGATAGAAGTGTTTCATTATGTACTCATCAAAAAGAGAGAGATACTTGGAACAAAATTCACAGTTACACCCATTCCACAAAAGATCTGAAGTTATAGTTTCATAACATGCACAGGATGCAAAAAATGATGGCGAGATCAAAACTCGGAGAGTCCTCAGCTTAGGTAAAACATCTTGGTACAGATTTTTTCTCCTTATGAAGTTTCCCTCTAAACCGTTTTCAAGGTTGCCGTCAGGGGGAGGACTGTGACGAATAGACAAATACTCTACATCGGGAGTTGCAGGTAATTTGAGAATCAGTCTGCCAACTGAAATATCCCAATTTTCAACGAAATCATGGCGTTTTTGCTCAGTTTTCTCAATGAATGCGAGTTTGCGTAGGTTAGTTAATTTTCCTTTTTCACACAGTTCATCAGAAAATGAAGGCAAGCACGAACAGTTTGGAATATCACAGCCCAAAACTAGTTCCAAGTTGACCAATGCACTCAAATCACAGTAATCATATATGAATGATAGTATAAGATCCCTCAAGGTTGCGTTGTAATCGTTGAATCCGTGGTAGTAAATGATTTTAAGGGTTTTGAACTGAAACTTTTTTGATTTTGGTGGCTTAAGATCATTGATTACGAAGTGTAGGAAAGTTAAGGTTGAGATTTCGTCTGATGACAAGTACAAAGATTCAAGACCATACAATCGAAGCAGAGCCGTCTTGGTTTCCAAACACGCATTTTTCTCGATCTTATATGTATCAAGAAGATTGACATGTAAATGTTTCAAACTGGTTGGCAATTCTTGCAATTGCAAAAGATGGTTGATAGCACAAGTTTTCAGCTTCTTGAGGTGCGGGAGCTCTCGATCAGACAGATGAAGGTCTCTATTCTTGTTAAAAACTTGAAAACTCTGAAGATTCAAGCAGTTTCCCTTTATTAATTCGATCAATTTCTCATTGATTTGGGCAGTGTCGTCACTATTGGAATCTTCAAAGATAGCCACTTTTTCAATGTAAATCAATAGTTCAGGATTGATTGTTAAACTCTGAAGCAGCACGGCTTGTCTGGCTTTGAAGATCTGATTATGAAGTTCTTTCTTTGCCAATACATTACTTGAGCTTCCAATTAGAGTCCAATAGGCAGCACTTTCAAGATGACAATTAGGGAGTACCACAGATTTCTTAAACCATAGATTTCGATACAGATTCCTAATCGCTATCACATAAAGTCTGTAATTTACCAGAGCCAGATTGACAACATCCTGCTGTGGGAGATACGCTGCAATAGCATTCCAAACTGCATCAGGAAACTCTTTAGGTAAATCACTCGTAAGTGACATTGTCATGAGATACTAGGTAGCGTTCATTATCAATTATCATTAGACTAGTCCTTGTCGCGACAAATGCTATACGAAGAAACTCCCAACCCTAAAAAATATCAGTCGACTTTCTTTCAGTGAAGGTATAAAGAGTGCCTTACTCTGAGTCGCTGAATCCGTTCCATACATCAAACTCCCGTTCCATGTATTCCAAGCTTGAAAGTTCAGAAGAACTATCATCAGGAATAGCACGGCTAGAGCAATGAACAGATTGAGTCACTGGCTCATTGTCACTGTCCTCGTCTCTGCTGTCTGTATCTGTATCTTCATCTTCATCACTGATTTCAACCACCGCTCTTCTACTACTTCCGTAGTTGTGGCCAAAATCTTCATCACTTGATCCCTCCGATTCCGAATCAACCCCTCTTTCATCTTGTGCCTCTTCGTTTAAGATAGCGTGTAAATCTCTGTGATCAACAAAGTCGTCAAAATCTGACTCTGATTCGTCTTCATCTAGGATACTGTCCTCCTCAACAATAGAAACTGCATCGCCCTCGGAATCGTCTTCCAAACTTTCATCGCCTGCGCTTTGTCGGTTTATTAGTTCTCGGCCACAATTCAAGCACAAAGAGCCATGAACCTCCCAATGACACTCAGAACAACGAGTAACACCGTCGTCAGTATCATAGACGGCATAGCCTTTGTTTTGAAATATTGATCCAAACAAAGAAGCTTTGTTTTTAGAATCTTTCTCAAAGAGCTCCGTCTGTTGAGCATGAATTGTTTTAACGGTGTCAGCAACCTCTGGAAATATTTCTAAGCACGTTTCTATGAACTGACTGAGGATATTTCTGAGCGAATGATTTGGTATGGGTTCCGCTTGGACTGTGGTTCGGCATATTGGACAGGTTCTTGGCCTTTTCCTAAGCCATTCGTAAATACATCCATAGCAAAAGCTATGTCCGCACGATGTGACAAATGGTATGATCATTAAATCCTGGCATATCGTACAAGTTAAATGTTCAACAGTCTTGCATGTAAGTTTGCTAAGGATCTCATACTCTCTCGAACCTTGAAAGAGCTTCTTGAGGTCAAATTCTTCTGGTTCTTTCATTATGTTTGCGTAATATGTATGTCATAGCGAAGAGGTAGGAAAAAAAAAGTAAGCCACTATCTAAGTGCGATACCAGATTAAAGATGAACAGCACCATAGTCAATGTATTGCTTACACTTGGCGCATGCAAACATGCAAAGAAAACATAATCAACGGCGGCTAAGGGCAAAGAAAACAAGAATAAAGGATGAAGGTTCGATCGCAAAGAGAATGTATCTAACAGCTTCCGGGAACGGAGAAGACATAAAGTCTGATAGTCGGGCTGGCATTCAGCCAAAAATTGATAGTTTTGAAGTAATCTAGCCTCCTTGAGTCATGTCCACAAAAACGTACCATACATCTGGCACTATTTCACTGTCTTGGAACTGAGTAATATGCTGTATTCAACATGCTAAATATTGCGTATATTATTTCTTATCTTTAATACCGAAGCATGCACGGCCAGTGTAAAACAATGTAGCAGCAACAGAGACTCCCAGCAATCCAAAGTATGGGATCAGGTAGTATTTGGATCTTGGGTGGGCAGCATAAATGGGTTTATTGGTGGATTGGTAAAACTTTTGTAATTCAATGATCTTTTCAGTGGCTGTAGGCATTTTCTATCAGGTTAGCATAGACTTTAATAAGAGAGTAGACCAGCTGGAACTTACAGTTATTGTATTGTGTAGAAGGTTGTGTTAAAGAAAAAAATGTCTTTCGATTCTGGAACTTACTGAACGACCAATAAGCGCATCTGAA
Source organism: Komagataella phaffii GS115 (assembly GCF_000027005.1). Lineage (NCBI taxonomy): Eukaryota > Fungi > Ascomycota > Pichiomycetes > Pichiales > Pichiaceae > Komagataella > Komagataella phaffii. The sequence continues at coordinate 1,420,078 of NC_012964.1, forward strand.
TTTTGTAATTAGCAAACATCCGAACATCGCTGGAAAGTGAGGATAAACACACGTATGGAGCGAGGAGAGCATTTGATCCTACGTACGTGAAATGGATTCGGTATCTCTTCGTAGTTCATCGATACCCTAAACATAAGCGTTTTACAGCTACAAAGAAGGATTGAATTGCTAAATATATTGGCCACTGATGCTAATAAGGATACAAGGAATTGATCTACTACGTAATCTGAGAACAATGTTCACATACATGACCTTCGTAGTGAGGAGCGAAAAGAATGAGTGGGCAACTTTTAAACTGATTTGTTTATACAGCTGCCGGCAGATTTTGCTTCTCACGATATTCAATTGAACAGTCTGTGTGTTTGGTACTGTCGTTCTGCTCGGAAAAAAAAGTCTCTATACCGAACTGGCCTTAACGCATCATCGAAAAGCTGGAGTTCCTGACCAACGAGATGAAGATGAAATTAAGCGCAAACATACGTCTTAGCTCCTTGACGAAAATGTAAATTCTACTTACCTAAGAGTATACAAGACGAGCATCGAGCTTAATCAACATTCTCATAAGCTACTTTGTCTCACTTCTTTAACGTAAGTATGGAACCAATTCCCTGCTTTTATATCCCTTCAAGGTTGGTGTTTGCTAAGGACGACAAAAAACATTGATAAACTTGTATGTTTTTGGTGAAATTCTAGTTCGACTCGTAATTTATTCTAGAATTGAAGCCTAATTTTCTCTCTTTATCTTCCTGGTTATGCTCAAAATGTTACTGTATATTATACAAGTCCAAAAATAACTATCTAATTCTCTTCTAAATTATCGTCCGTCAGCCAAGCCTTCGATAGTTGGACAGCGGGAAACGTCTCAACTAATGCTGATTGTATTGCCGTAGCATACTTTTGCGGTATATCATTCTCGTCCACGCTAACTTCTTTGTATCGTACGGACAACTTGTAACATCTATCGAGCTTTCTTGTTAACTCCAGGGAAGATATTTCGACTTGGTTTAAATCTTCATTTACCGATTCAACGCTGATTCTGTCTCTATTCGTTATCACTCTGAGTAGCCTAACCATGACCAAGGCTGAATAAACACAGATAAAATGTACCTGGTCCGATAGAAATGCAAAATACGATGAATTATCAACTGAGTTAATGGAATCCAAAACCTTTTCTGTATGGTACAGCATTGAACGCATAGAGACGCTGTCAGCAACATCGAGTATTCGGTCTATTACCGAACTATCTTGTATGCTAGGATAAATAACATCTGTTGTTTCACTCTGCAACTTCTTAAAATTCCAATGAAACAAGACGAGAAAGTACCCATAATGATAACCTAACTCTACAAATTGATTAGCAGGTTGTTCAAAAAGATAACTCCATTGCTCGAGCCATTTGACTAACTCCCCACGAGCTACTTGTAAAGATTTCTCTTTGGATGCTGACTGACTGTTCAAAAACTCGCAGACAATTAGTTGTAATGAGCATTCGGCCACCATACGACCATCAAAATTGGTAGACTCAGGGAGGTCCAGCACTTTCCTACCAGAATGAAGATTCAACGAGTTAATAATCGAGATTCTGCCTGACAGAACACTATTGACCAAATGAGCCAGACATAAATGGTTCCATAGACGATAGACAGTTAATCTTTGAAACTCTTCGGAAATTCCTTCAGGTCGATCAGAGATTAGATTTCCAGCTCTCTCTTTGGTAATGAACTGTTGTAATGCAACGCCTGAAAGAAACCATCCATCTACTGAAAATGTTTCATCAGAAAGTGTCAACGCATAGACGCTGAGTATTACTAAAGCTTGCATAAATTCCAAACATTGGGGCATTATCATCAGGTTCTGGTTGAGCTCCTTCATCAGTGATTGACGCAAATATTTTTCTGCGTGCTTTCTTATGTAGGGATCACTATACTTCAAAGATAAGGAGCAGGCAACTATAAGCAGTAAAGGGCATTTGGACATAATCCGATCCAACAGCAGTTCGGTTGATATGTGATGAGCAAATGACACCCATCTACCATATCTCTCCCTAAAAGTCGACAGTAGCTCAATCGCTTGAGGTTTTGTCAAAATTCCTGCTATAAAAAACTCGGATCCAGAGTTCCTGACATGGTCTCGAGGCAACGCCAAGTTTGATAATGGTATAGGAAGATTATCTATTGCAACACACTGAGTGAATGATGCAAACGGTGAAGTGATAAATGTGGAATGTGCAGCTCCCAAACTAGGTATGTCGGTTAAATCCAGTTTCGACCCAAATGGATTCAAGGTGACTTCATTGTAATCAGTATAGGTTGTTATTTCGTCAAAATTCTTTTCTTGTTCAGCATAGCCAGTAGGCCTGATTTGATCTAATCCTGGCTCATAGTTACCTTGTCTCGCTTGCTGATGTTGTTTATGTTCAAACTTGGACTCAACTCCAAATTCAGCTTGCACTTCATTTGTGTCGACCAACGAAACTGCAGCCGGTTCAGAAAGGCTGAAACCCTCTCTTCTCAATAGTCCTAAGATCTGGCTAACTCCAGCTTCTAAAGTCTTCAATTTTCTGTCTATATTCAAGTTCATTTTTGCTATCGGTGACAGCTTGAACACTTGGCTTTCTGGTTGAATGGTTTGCTTGATATCAAACGAACCGTTTTGGTCCAAATTGGGTAAGCATCCAATTATATTCTCCTTTGAATTATCAGGATCTGTCGCCCGTTTGAGCAAATCTTCTTCAAAGGAACAGACTTGGCTCATCGAGGCACATCGAAGGCATGCGATAGAATCTGAAGAAGGAAAACAACGAGTCTTCTGTCTCCGACAGGATGAGCAAGCCTTTGAAGCTCTAGAATACAAAGGTTTCTTGGGTTTGGTCACTTTGTTTGACTTTGTGGAGTCATTTCCTGGAAGCACAGGAGCCATTTCTCAGCTTCTCTCTCAGTTTTTAAAGTTTGTCGAAATATTTTGATAAATGCTCTGTACTTGATAAGAACTGCTATCTTTGATTTCGCGACAGAGGTGAAAGAGAACAGAATCCATCACCTCCTTACATCAGAAATGAGAGTGAGAATTCATAGCCTACCAAAACAAGGACTCAGGGAATTGATAAGTTTACCCCACAATTTCGCTTACTCCGCGGTCATGTATGATGGATGATCCAGTGGTATAGTCCAAACGAAACATTCGACAAAGTTCTTTTTGCTTCTACCTAGAGGGGTCTCAATTTACGTTAAAGCCAGTCGGGCATATACTCGATCGTATAAATAGAAACGTTTTAGCCCTCGTTTTCACCATACCATTCCTTTTTCCTGGGTATTCTACTAAGACCAAAAGAGTACCTCTCCACACTACCAAAACCATGAGCAAACAAACTCCGTCAGGAATGACTTTTATTTCCCTAGTGGATGATTCAAATGATTCTCCTGTAACTCAATCTACTTCAGCCGATAAGGACGAGAAGCATACAGCTGTGTCGCAGGAGCAGATAAACGCTGCTGGAAAGAAGCAGAACCAAGTTGATGACGAGGAAGAAGAGGAGCAGAAGGAGGAATACAAACGTTCTCTTGAAGAAATTGAAATCAAAGATGCTGCTTATTACAAGATGACAGATCCTGTTCTCCTGTATGATATTCCGGCCCAGGTTAATTCTTCTGATGAGTACATCAAATGGTCTCCCAATATCGTACAGACGAGAATGTTGCTCAACCATTTGCAAATTCCATTTGAAGTACAATGGTTAACGTACCCTCAAATAAAGCCAACCTTACAAAAGTTAGGTGTCAAGCCTTGGGATTCAGATCCTGAGTATACTCTTCCAGCTATTTCATATAAGGGGACTACTGTGATGGGCAGATCCGAGATTGAGGAATTTGTTAAGCAAAACTTTGACCCCTTATCAACTCCAAATTTTACAGATTATTTTCTGGACATCGAAGACCGTAAATTTAACCGAGCTATTTCCAACTATTCAGATCAGATTCTTATGGGGAAGCTTTCTTTCCCACTGTTGGCTTTTTCGGAAAGTATTGTGGTAAAAGATGAGAATGACCCTGAATATTTCCAAAGAACAAAAAATGAAAGATTCGGTGTTGACTGCCAGGCTTTGGTAAAGGATAAAGAAAAGATTCATGAAATGGTGGAAGCCATTTGCAATGAATTGCCTGGATTTATGGAGCTATATGATTACTCGGAAGCTGAGAACGCTGATTTACTATTTCTGAAAGTAAACAAGTATTTGATGGGCTTTCACATTACTCGTGCTGATCTTATTATTGCATCATATGTTTTCTGGATCAAGACTGCTGTTAAGGCTGGAATGGAAGAACACTCATTTCACAATTATTGGTTTGATGCTTGGTATAACAGAATCTCCAAACTTCTTGACTCCCCCTTCGATGGCTCAAAGGTTGAACAAGAAGCGCTTGATGATTTGAACAAGAGGATAGAGGGCTCTCATCAGAATCGTGTCAGAGAGTCTGGGGAGCAAATTGATGAAAATGACAAGACCGAGAATGTCAATGAACTCACTGAACCTGCCAGTTCGACTGTTGAGCAGCCCCCCGCGTAGTTTTATTTAGGCGTCTTAGTTCAAAAATTACATAAATATTAGCTACATGTTACCAACATGCAGACGAAGATGTCGTAAAATCATAAACTTTTCATTCCAGTTAATAAATACTCATTGAGCTACACGACCAAAAACTTTGACTCTCTTCACCCCACCATCAGGAATAATAACCAGCTTGACATGGGTAAAAACAGTCTTTTTATCTTGAACTTCATAACTATGTTCATGGTCAGAACCTGTTTTACTTTGAGGAACTACTATTTTCCAGCCTTCATCCAAAGGAGGTGTGGTTTCTCCTTCATGATAAGTTCCTTCAATTCTGATGAACTGAGGAAAGTTACCTCTAAAGTGAGCCGTATCAACGACAATGTGATCAATGTTTGTTTTATCACCAAGTGCGATAACTGCCCAGTCAATGTGACCCTTAGAACGTGATCTTTTCGTCTCCCATCCATCAGACATATCGTGGCCACGTCCTGGAAGCAAAAGATTGTCTGCGGATCCAAAATGTTGATCACTGAAAGCCTGCACAACACCTCCGTTGTTAACGTTTGCCAAATCAATAATGGTATTAACGTCACTTGGTCGTATAGGTACCACTTTTCCATATAATCTGAATCTAGCTATTCCTCCATCAGGATACTGCTTGAGTCTGACGTGGGTGTAGGCGGTTTCGGTTATTTCGTCTCTGACAAAAAAATGTTTCTGGGATGGTCCACATTCTTGTTTATCAATAATCAGGTCCCATTTGGCAGAATCAATATTTTCATCCGTACAGATAGCCGCCTCTACTGTAATAAAAGGGGCATGATTACCATTAAAGAATGCTGTATCCACTTCAGCTCCAATTAGCTGGGCACTGGAAACTCCCATTTTAATCACAACCCAGTCAGATTCTTCCTGATTATGTCTTCTAGTTTCCCAGCCGTCATACCAGGCGCCAGTGTGGACAAATCTAGTGGCGTCTCTGACAGGGGCAGTTGGTTTTAAAAGATTCTCCGCCTTTGCAAAAAACTCATCACTGAATGATAGTACCTTGCCTCCTAGTTTCTCACCGATTACATCAGTATACTTCAACACCACCTCATCTTGGAAGCGTTGTTGATCAGTCCTAGTAATCTTCATATGCAGCTACCAGATTCTGTAAAAATAATCCATTTTCTGGACGGAGTACAATTCCTTTTTATATTCTTGTCATGTCCGGGTTATCTTATCGGCTGGGTATTTCTATCTGAAAGCTAACTTGCGCGCCGCTAGCGGCCCGTCCAGCTTATCTTCATGGTTCCCCTTCCCCCGCCAAATAAAAATCGAGCTCAGAAATGTATGCAGTTGTTACTAAGACCGAATCTACTCAGACCCGGAGCTGACCGTGCAAGATGAATGGCATCGCACAAATCCGTCAATACGAAAATTGAATCGGCGTATGGGATTTTTCTCTATTTCCTCTTGGTCTCTGGAGTGCAAAGTTTTCTCAATGTACTCAACGTTACCTTTTCTATCTACGAGGATAATTGTTTGGGTTCTAGTGCCATAATAGTCACCCGCAACTGGATTATCTATATTGTTCGGATCATGATAGTAGGGTGTCTCAATAGGAGGAATGAAAATACTTTCTGGGAAGTGTTCAAACGCCGAAATGTAGTCTGTTCTCAGGTTTGGATGGATTCGGTCAATCGATAATATCTTGAAAATTTCATCGATTAGTGTCTCGTGTCTTGCATGGTCTCGGGACATGTTCTCGCCTAATGAGAATTCAGAAGCATCATAAGCTTTCATCAGGTTACTAAGCTCTTGCTGCCCTTCTATGACCTTCGGCCAAGGCTCAAAGAAATGTGAGTTCGATAGTCCAAATTGATCGGCGTCGACAAATACCTTGGTCCTTTTGGTGGACCTATTAGTGAAGACGCTCAATGGGCAAATGCGTCCGTCATCGCCCATGGATAATTGGCCGTACATTAAGGAAAAACCTCCAATGCTCTTCAATTCTTTCTGAATAAAATCGTCTGGCCAATCTTGAACCCCGTGGGAACACTCACCATAGCTTACCTTAGTAGATGGCCTCACCTTCTTGCTTGCCTCTTCTTTCCCCGCTTTGTTTGGCTTTGCACAAGTTAGATAAGATATAGGTAACAGCCCCCTGGATACTTTCCCTCTATGGTTGACTTCAATCGGATCTCTGTAGTTGACCAAAACAGCAAGTCGCCCGGTTGTAGTAATTCCTATCCATGTCCCTCTTTCTTCACGGGCCAGATCATAAGGTGAGATCGTCTCCACGCCATCAACCAGTCGCATCTCCGCCTCATGAGTTGGTCTCTTGAAATACTCATCCCTGTTTGAAGCAAGAACAAGAGAATACTCTTTCGTGTTGGCACAAGTAAGTAAAATGCACATGATCAATACTCACCATAAAGACGACTTAGAAAGTTTGAGTTGAAACTCTGCGCTTTCCGTTTGTATACTTTTACGTAAGCTATACAAACTCTTACCGACGTGTTATCATGCATCTAGCAATAGTGGAGTTCACACTGGTAGTGCGCCAATCATAATTTGTAAGCTTCTCTCCTTGATTTAAATGTGTCCTAACCAAATCCCTCTTTTTCATTTCATTGGACAGTGTTGGAAAAGATCCAAACTTACCATCCCTTACCATAGTTTCTCCTTTGAACAACTTACAAGAAACAATGGTTAACGTCACCAGATACGCAGTTCCAATTCTCAAACCATATTGGACTTTTTTTGCCGGGGCAGGTATCACCTACTACTTGATCGGCAAGGCTGCCAATGCTTCTATGAATAGCGATGAATTCATTAATGATCCAAGACATCCTCGTTTTAACAGAGGAGAGAAAGTCATTGACATAAAGGCTTTACCATGATGTCCGATAAATTTACGTTTAGATACATATCTAATGGAAAAAAGTTCCAATTGAAACTGAAAAAGAAGAAAGTAGGAAAGATTCAAAAAGTTAAATTTATTCCATGACGCTTTAGCTTATTCTATACTAGCTATTTTCTTTTTGATGTCAACCTCGCTTGCTGTTTGCAAGGCCTCTTTGAGTATGGCTAACAACTGAAGTTCGGGTTCCAAACCGATACTAATCCGGATTAAATTACGGTCCACTCCCCACTTTTCGATCTCGTCCAATTCCTGGAAATGTGCTAGAATCGAATAAGGACATGCCAATGTGAAGTTTGTACCTAGTGAAGGGCCCTTGCTCAACTTCAAGCTGTTGAAAAAGCACTTTGCTCTTTCCGCTTCAATGAATACCAGTGATAGCAATCCTCCATACCCTCCTAGTGGTGTCTTAATCTTATCGTAGTGCTCTTTTGATCCTGACAAGGATGGATAGTAGATCTCTTTAATGAGGGATGAATTGGAAAGATAATTTACAACTGCCTCCGCGTTTCGGTTTACTTTATCTGAACGTGTTTCAAAATCTCGACTGTTTCTTTCCATATAGATGACATCTTGGGCCCAGTAAAGGTCTTCAAAGCGAGAATTGAAGTACGCCTTCAAGGATTCATAATGAGGGGAGTCTGGATTCAAAATCAATGACCCACCCATAACATTCGAAGCTCCGCTGAACACTTTGGTTAAAGAGGATACAACCATGTCAGCATATGGAAGAACGTGGATATTAAGAAAATTTCCAATTGTCTCATCAACAACAACTAAAAAGTCGTATCTTTGAGCCAACGATTTAACACGTAGCAGATCTGGCGTCTTTAGGAGAGGGTTGGAAGGACACTCGCAAAATAAGCTGCTGATCTTCAATCCGGATGCCAGTTGCTGTTCCAGTTCGTCTAATGATGAATCATCGCCCAATCCGTAGAAATGGACCCCAGGACCAAATTTCTTTAGAATGTTTAGCGTGTCTACATAGGGAAATCCGAAACATACAGATTTCCTGTCAGCATGCCCAATACTCAGAATTGCTAAATATGCGTTGAAAATGGAAGTCATCCCCGAGGGATACAAATACACATCGTCTTGCGATAATTCTGAGATGGCTGCTCTTTCAGTTGATGCCGAGCCCTCATCTTGGGACTCTCCAATTTTTCCGGCAATCCTCCGTTTAAGTAGGGATTTAGCTTCATTGTGGAACCTCATGTCAAGATTTCGACCAAAGCGCTCCTCGATGAAAGTAGAATACTCATTAGTATTGTTATTGAGGTCGACAATCGAAGACCTAGACGATCTCGATTTGCGGGATCTCTGCCCAACTTGATTATTGCCTGGAGAATTACTCCGATGGTCCTCAATTCCTTCGGCCAAGTACTTTAACTCGTGCAGACAATATTCTCCCATTCTAGAGGATATTCCCTCTCCAGAATGTTGCCAATATTGTTTGGCTACACTGAATTCGGAAGCTGGAAAAAATGCTATGCTGATATGGGTTTCTAACCTGTACGCTCGTTCGTCCTCATTCTTAGGACTAGGTGTCGACAGTTGGAGGATACGAACGTTGACTTGGTCCAACTTAGTATATTTTTTTATGAACTCTCGGCATCTCTTAGCTACATTGTAGGTAGGAAATACCAAGCAGCGCTCACTTTCTCTTCCATAACAATCTTCTAATAGTTTGCAGAGAAGTTTGATCTCTTGATGAATGAAAAATCTAGGATACCCAGTGGACATCCTTTCTACCACCCAGTCCTCTCCTTCTTCGTAGCCAACGGTAGCTTCCCATGTCGGAAGAGTGACGGAAACAGCATGTGCGGTATTATTGGGAATAGAGTCACCAATTTTTTGGGATATCATGTGTACGAAGTGACTGTTATTGTGCTTTGGGCGTTTATACAGGGATTATGCTTTCATGAATTGACCTCTGTATCGTTCCTAGTGGGAGAAAATCGAGTCTTTCTCTAACGTTCGTCCCTCAATCTAAAATAAGCTAAACTGAATCACAATTTGAGCTTTGCACTTATTTTACTTGTTGGATTGATCTATCTCGAAAATAAGTCAAAGTTCCCACGATAACGACGTTCAACTATAACTTCGCCCGTCCATTTTCGGCTAAAGCTAACTTGATCACTGTACTTAATTGATTAAAAAAAGGAATTCGGTTTGAACTTTGGCCTGTCATACTATCTACGAAAGAATTGAAGCTTCAGCGTTTTGAGTTCCAAATCGGTTCCCAGCGAAGTTTATTACTTAAGAACACATCCGTTCCACTCAATTCCGAAAGAGAAGCGACCTAATGATGGCAAAAGCGTTTTTGGTATTCATATTGGCATATTTTCTTTACTATTTGACCTCTCATATTACAAATTTCTGGCCGGTACACACTATTGTTGAGCAACCAGGACACAATGAGATATGGAAGGCCCGAAAAGATGAAGTTCGTAAAGTGTTTCACGAGTCATGGGTGGATTATGTAAAGCACGGTTGGGGGAAGGATGTGTATCATCCTGTCTCTCAAACTGCAGAGAATATGGGTCAAAATCCTTTGGGCTGGATTATCGTTGACAGTCTTGATACTTTGCACTTGATGAACTTGAGTAAAGAACTAACGCGTGCCAGTGATTGGATTAAACATGAACTCGACTACGACTTTGATTATGAGGTCAATGTATTTGAAACAACGATTCGAATGCTAGGGGGCTTCCTATCAGCTTTTCATCTCACCAAAGACAATTTGTATCTGGACAAGGCAGTAGACTTGGCAGACAGACTTATTGGCAGTTTTGAATCGAACTCTGGGATCCCATATGCGTCTGTCAACTTGAAAACTGGCAAAGGTGTTCGGTCACATGTTGATATGGGCTCCAGCTCAACTGCTGAAGTGGCAACACTCCAACTAGAGTTCAAGTATCTTTCTCAATTAACTGGGAATAGCATTTATTGGAAAAAGGTTGAACACATTATAGCTGTTTTGGATTCCAACCATCCCACGGATGGACTGGTGCCTATTTATGTTCAACCGGATACTGGCTCATATTGGGGTAATCTGATCAGGTTGGGGTCCAGGGGTGACTCCTATTACGAATATCTTATCAAGCAATATCTGCAAACGAATGAGACTGTCTACAAAGAAATGTACGATGAGGCTATACGAGGAGTGAAGAAACATTTGGTACGGAAGTCAATCCCAAGTAGATTAACATTTATCGGTGAATTACCTAATGGTATCAATGGTGAGTTTTCTAATAAGATGGACCATCTTGTTTGTTTCCTTGGTGGAACTTTAGCAGTTGGAGCCACCAATGGACTAACCATCAATGAAGCTCGTCAATCTGACTTTTGGAACCCTGAAAGGGAATTCCAGTTTTCACTTGGTAAAGAGCTTACCCAAACGTGCTACAAAATGTATCACGACGTTTCAGCAACTGGTTTGGCGCCAGAAATTGTGGTATTCAATACTGATAGAAAAGTCCAGCATGATTTTTACATTAAGCCTGCGGATAAACACAACTTGCAAAGACCGGAGACTGTGGAATCCTTATTTTATATGTACAAAATCACCAGAGATCCAATGTATCGTGACTGGGGCTATAAAATTTTCAAGAACTTTGTCAAGCATACACGCGTAACCAGCGGCGGAAGAAACAACAATGTTCGTTACTCTTGTTTGCAAGATGTCACAGCAACTATCCCTAAATATAGAGACAACTTGGAATCATTCTGGTTTGCAGAAACATTAAAATACCTCTATTTGCTCTTCGATGATGATGTGGCTGAACAATGGGATCTCAATAAGGTTGTATTTAATACTGAAGCACACCCTTTTCCAAGATTCTTCCAAAACCTAAAGTTCAAAACTGGCTGGGAGAGAGTTAAGCCTACATCACCTTTATCATCGTAGAAAACACATTAGTATAGAAAATGTTGCATAGAGAGAGGACAAGAGCAAAGTGTCAATTTGAAGCTGCAAGTTCTGCCAACTTTTAGCCAATGGGATAATGGAGAAAAAAAAGGTGCTACGCAGCTAAAAGAAACAGTTAGAAAATTGTTTGAAAATTAAAATTTAAACTGGTTCTTCTTGTTACAAGTATCTACACTTCGGCAATGAAACAAATGTCTTCTTCGAGAACTGAAGATAGGTTTAAAGAAGTAATTAGAGCCAATGAGCTGATGAAAATAAAATGACCTGCAAAATGAAAGCATAAATATCACAAGAGATCTGCACCGTGGTCACGATCGTCAATAAGACTCACTGCCGCTCGAGGACAGAGTTCTTTCTCCAACTCCAGTATGCTCCATCATCTGTCCCTGTATCAATGGAAGCCTCTCTCTTGCCAAATGGTTGGTTCTTCTCGTTGTTCCTCCATCTGAACGCTTCTGCTTCTGCTTCTGCTTCTGCGTCTGCTTCTCTCTTGCCAAATGGTTGGTTCTTCTCGTTGTTCCTCCATCTGAACGCTTCTGCTTCTGCTTCGGCTTCGGCTTCTCGCTTGCCAAATGGTTGGTTCTTCTCGTTGTTCCTCCATCTGAACGCTTCTGCTTCTGCTTCCTGCTTCGGCTTCTGCTTCGGCTTCTCGCTTGCCAAATGGTTGGTTCTTCTCGTTGTTCCTCCATCTGAACGCTTCTGCTTCTGCCTCTGCTTCTGCTTCTCTCTTGCCAAATAGGCGGTTCTTCCTGATGTTTGTCCAACTTTGTGCCAGTCTTTCTGACAAATCAATAGCCTCAATCTGTGCTATCTTGTTACCTATAAGCTCGGTAGCTAATCCGATGTCATCTAGAAAAAACAAGTTTACTCCCTTTCTTAACTTCAATGACATGATTACGGCCTCATCAAGAATTTGGTTTTCAACAAAATGTTTGCCAAAATCTTCTTCTTTGATTGTAGACATGCCAACGCCGACACCATCATTAGTATCAGTGAGTGATGAATCAGGTTGGTTAGCAAAAATGCTTTCCACTGGCGCACTGGCCGCAGTTGATGTGATAGCTAAAGTTACTGAAATGATGTTCAAAATGAGTGATTTCATTGCTTATCGAACCGTCGAAATTCCTGGATCTAAGTTGAAGGAAGACAGAATTGAAGAGAATTTATAGAAGAAGCGTAACTTGTTTGAAACCCTTGTCAGCTACTATTCAAATCCCATTTCCGTATTCGATGAGGTGATAGGGACAGATGCAAGATATACACACCCAATAGTTTGTTTCATTGAAAAGAAATATCCTTTGAAGCCTCAAATTGGTAAATCTTTAATGCATACGAAATCTAAGGGTACATACAGTGAATTGCCCGATTTGGGTTTCAATGGAAATCTTGACGAAAACCTTGAGGGGGTTGAGGAAACATATAAAATTTGTCTGCCTGACTTGACAGTAATCGATCGGTGCAATATTAGCATTACATGTTTTTGTGTACATGGTTGTCTTGAACTTAGGAAATTTGGTTCACTCTGGTCTTCATCAGTGCAACTCTTTTTCTTTCTAAACTGGCAAGGGTCGAGTCTTGAACACACATTTCTTTTCAATGATATCAATGAGGTGGACCTGTTTTCCACTTTCATGCACACTATTGGTGAATTTCAAAAGGCCCAACGGAGGGTTAAGCTTTTCAACTGTCCCATTTAATCTTTGAGTATTATTAACTAAAAGGGTTACTTGGTCAGAGCCCTCGGAGAATTGTAACTCTCCGATCTTGATCGCCATCCTATCGGCTTGTCCCTTTTCTTGCTGAGACAGTTCGTCTGGTAAAACTCCGCTCAAATTGTCTTCAATAATCGTCTTGGAGTCTGTTCTTTCCTCATTCAATTTACTTGTCACTTCGGTTGGAAGATTCAGAACCCCTTGAATTTCTACGACTACAAGACCATGTGGTGTCGCAATAACTGAGTCTTGCGGGTATTCAGAGTTCGATAAAATTTTATGCAGTTGAGAGCAATCAATTTTTACGGATGGCATGAAGACAAAGTAAGAAAGTAAGTATTCCACTTGGTCCAAAGTAAAGAGTATTGAATGCGCGTTTGGTATATATGTATGTATACATTTAAGTGCTCTCAGATTTCCGCCACCTCTCCTTTCAATTTTTGCCTGTTAACTCCTCCTATTGAATTAAACCATTCATTCAAAAGCTGTGTCTAGCTCCTCTTGAATTATCAATTATATGGCCTGGTTACCCTTTTTGCATGGGTCTTCGGATAGGTTCAGTGCCGATAAGTTTGAAAGGGAGTTAAAAGCCATATCTACGAAAATCCTTAAAAACGAAAGAAAGTCTATACGCTACAAAAGACAATTTAAGCAATGGAGAGCTTCCCTCTTGTTCTATATCAGCATTTTGTACACAATTTTGATTGCTTATGAACTGATCTTTATTTCACGTGGTCGGCAAATGTATATCCACTTAGTGGTAATCCCTATTGGAATGTTATTGTGCGATATGCTCTACAAGAAACTTTTCAATATCATGATGAGACGTATAGAAACAAACCTTGTGGACCTCCGAACTCAACATAAAGAAAAGATTGAAAATTTAAAGGACCTGTCAAACTTCAACGAAACTTCTTCTTTGTTGAAACGATTCACTGATGGGGAAGATCTAGAAGCGCTGGAGAGAGAACAGGCAGAAGCAGCAAGGAAACAACAAGAATATTTTAAATTGCTTGAAACACCACCTCCAGTCTTAAGTGGCGTGCCAAATTCGTCTTCTCGTCCGAGTTCTCTATTTGAACCTATTATGAAGCTGCTCCTTGGAGAGGACGAGATGTCTCCTAACAATCGATATGCCCTGATATGCACTCTTTGCTATCAAAATAATGGCCTTGCACCTCCAGGTGAGGTTCCAGGGGAAGTGAAATACATTTGCATCAACTGTGGGTATCTCAATGTACCAGAGAAAGATCAGTTACCAGGCGTGGATGGTACGGAGAACGACACCATAAACCAGCGGATGTCTGATCATGTTCAATTAGATAGTAACAAGACTGGAGATGAAGGAGCTAAAGAAAAAAATAAGGAAACATAGTATATTATATCCTAAACAATCATCATTTAAGAAGATAAAGACATAATAGCGTTGACCATATCGCCATTGTGAGTCTTCAATGCCTTAATAGCCTTGTTTCTGCTAACTCCTGTTTGTTCAACAACGATGTCAATATCGGCACTATCTACTCCAGTGGCATCAACCTCCTCGTCATCGTCATCGTCCTCCTTATTTGGGGCATTGGCTGAGGCTTCCAAGTCGGCAGTGATAGATGCGGGGTCCTTAGAAGGTGTTCCTTCGGCATCAACAGACTGGCCAGCAGATTGGGCAGCCTGCTGAGCAGCTTGCTGAGCAGCTGCAGTCTCAGCATATCGCTTGTTCAAATCTTCAACTTCTGCCTCACCGAAGACAACGTAGGACCCAGCTGGGGTCCTGTAGACTTCAGGGGCACTAATAGCCAAAATGTAGTTACCCTTTTTACGGAAAGTGACTCTGGAAATTCCCTTAACCTTTTTCAAGTCCAATTTGAGGATAGCGGCTCTAGCCTTCTTTTCATTCTTAGAGATGATACGAACTTGAGCACCTTCTGGGATTTCTTGTTGGGAAACCTCGGCTTGTTCGTTGGTCTCTTGGTTCTCAGTTATTTCTTCAATCTTTGGTTCTTCGACAGACATTTTTCAAGTATTGCTTAACAATTACTTAGTTTTGGAAAGAAAGTAAAATCTGTAAAGGTTTTCGTCCACTTTTTTTCACCGAAGCCAAATGAAAAAGAAATAAGAACTGCCATTACCCGCCTCCGATCGAGTTGATGAAGCAATATAATATGGTGTATGGATGTTTTGTATTTCCTAATCTGTTTCAAGTTTACCTTACGTAAACAGTTCAGCCTTAGTTTATCCAGGCTCGTCCATCTTGAAAGGACGGATAAAATACCCGGCTTACTATCTACACTCTTTAGTTATTGCAGGCACATCGTAGCTTTTCAAGTTTACAGATCCTAAATCTTGACTTCTCAAGCATGAGTTTCGATACAGTCGTTTCAGGTAAACATGGTGGACTGACAGAGAAGTTGAGATTGATTGCCTATAAATACGGAATTCCCGGAGTACCCCCTCCAGAATCGGTGTCGAATGAGTTACGAGCTCAGTCTAGGAAAATCTATATTAATACCCCGTTGCCTTCTGATATGTATGATGAAAAGGGCCATCTCAAATCACATTATGCCAGAAATAAAATAAGAACCACCAAGTACACCCCCACCACTTTTCTTCCTAAGAACTTATTTTTCCAGTTCACCAATATTGCAAATTCATACTTTCTACTAATCGTCATATTAGGGGCTTTTCAGATTTTTGGAGTCCCCAATCCCGTTCTTTCGGCAGTGCCTTTGATAGTAATAGTAGTAATTACTGGGGTCAAGGACGCTTTTGAAGATTATAGGAGATCTGTTTCGGACCGCCAGCTCAACGATTCCAGAATTCATCTTTTAACTGGTATGGAGAATCACAATGTTAATAAAGATTCAGTAACGCCTTGGAGACGTTTCAAGAAACTTTGCACCAGAGCTACACGCCTGACAGGTAGACTTATGGCTAATATTTTCAGAAGAAACAAATCTGCAGCCAGTGATAGTGTTGAAAATAAAAGGAAAGATAAAGAATCCATTCGAAGTCTTGAATCTATTACAACAATTCCCACAAACCGCAATTCACTTTCGAAGATTCCCACCAAGGAAAGAATCACTCTGTCATCTATGAGAAAATCATTTGATAACCGCAGTAGGCGTACCGCAGAAGTTGTCCAGGGTACTTGTTCCAACCCTACCGTCGAGCCAACTTTCAAACCAAAATTCAGGACTGATTTTTGGAAGAGCGTTGAAGTGGGAAATTTTGTGAGGGTTAGGAACAATGAAGAAGTGCCCGCTGATATAGTTATAATAGCAACTTCTGATGCGGAGGGTACCTGTTTTGTGGAGACAAAGAATCTGGACGGTGAAACAAATTTGAAGAATAGAACTGCTCTACATTGTGGTGAGGGAATTAGACATGCGCATGATCTGGAACGAGCCCAAATGATGATCGAGGTTGAACCCCCAAACGTTCATCTTTATTCTTTCAAGGGTGCTTGTTACTTCTCTACATATGACTTGCAAACTGGGGAAAAACTAGAAGATAGATCAGAACCCATTACCAATGAAAATGTCCTTCTGAGAGGATGTGCTTTGAGAAACACCAAATGGGTTATTGGAGTTGTGGTTTACACCGGTCCCGAAACTAAGGTAATGCTCAATTCAGGTATCACCCCAACAAAGAAATCTAGGATTTCCAAGGAACTCAACTTGTCGGTTATTGTTAACTTTGTTGTTTTGTTTGTGCTTTGTTTTGTATCTGCGGTTGTCAATGGAGTCTTCTATAATGAGAGTGATACTTCAAGGATTTATTTTGACTTTGAGCCTTATGTTGATTCCGCCGCAGGGAACGGTGTTGTAACTTTCTTTGTTGCTTTGATAATTTACCAAACTCTGGTTCCAATTTCTCTCTACATTTCCATTGAAATTATCAAAACTGTTCAGGCTTATTTTATTTACGCAGATGTTAAAATGTATTATCCAAAGTTGGACTATCCATGTGTGCCAAAGTCGTGGAATATATCTGATGACTTGGGTCAGATTGAATATATCTTCAGTGATAAAACTGGAACTCTAACCCAGAATGTAATGCAGTTCAAGAAGTGTACAGTTGCTGGCAAGTCATATGGGTTGGCGTATACGGAGGCGCAACAGGGTATGGACAAGAGGAAAGGTGTTAATATTGTGGATGAAGTTGATAAGTGGAGAACCAAGATTTCACGTGATAAACAAGAAATGTTAGACTTGCTTAAAGATTGGACAAGTAACGAACTGGATGAAAATGATTTAACATTCATCTCAAGTGACTTTGTCAAAGACCTGAAAACTCAAAAAGCTTCAAAAGACTTCAGCTATAATGAAAGGTTGATGACTGCCCTTGCTCTTTGCCACACAGTAGTCACAGAAGACGATGCAGATAAACCTGGTAGACCTATTTTCAATGCCGAATCTCCTGATGAGGCTGCACTTGTTAGTGCAGCACGAGATATAGGTATTGTATTTCAAGAAAGGACTAGAAAGGGTGTTCTTGTTTCAAAGTTTGGTAATGCGCCTTCTGAGTTTCGATTGCTAGAAATCATTCCGTTTAATTCTACTAGAAAGAGAATGACCACTATCATGGAAATACCCCCTGCATACTCTCCGAGCAGAGAAACAGAGATCATGTTGTATACTAAAGGTGCAGATAATGTTATTTATCCCCGCTTAAGAAAAGATCAGGACGAAAATATTGTTAATCAGACTGCACTTCATCTTGAACAGTTTGCGGAAGAAGGATTGAGAACATTATGCGTCGCCGAAAAGAAATTAGAATCCGAATACTTCAAAGAATGGCAGCAGCGCTATAATGCAGCGTGTTCCTCCGTCTCCGACAATAGAGAAGCTCTTATTGATCAGTTGAGCGAAGAGATCGAATGCAACTTAACTCTATTAGGAGGCACCGCTATTGAGGACAGATTGCAAGACGGTGTTCCAGATTCAATTGCAATTTTAGCTCAAGCAGGCATAAAACTTTGGGTTTTAACTGGTGATAAAGTGGAGACTGCCATAAATATTGGCTTTTCCTGCAACCTATTGACCAATGAAATGAAATTACTTGTTCTCCAGCCACAGGAAAAGGACAATCAGGATTCAGATACATTGTGCAAGTACTTTGATGGTTTAATCAGCAGATACTTGTCTGAAGAGTTTAACATGAATGGCTCAGAGGAGGAGCTCAAAGAAGCAAAGAAAGTTCACACACCAGCAGTTGATAACTATGCTATCATTGTAGATGGAGCAGCACTTGCAGTTATTTTCAATGAGTCAACGGGAAGTTTAATTCGAAAGTTTTTACTGCTGTGTAAACAGTCCAAATCAGTGCTTTGTTGTCGAGTATCGCCAGCTCAAAAAGCCCAGATAGTCAAGATGGTGAAGAATCTTCTTGGTGTCATGACTCTTGCCATTGGTGATGGTGCCAACGATGTTGCGATGATACAGGCAGCCAATGTAGGTGTCGGAATTGCAGGTGAAGAGGGAAGGCAAGCTGCAATGTCATCAGATTATGCTTTTGGCCAATTTAGGTTTCTTACTAGGTTACTGCTGGTTCATGGCAGATGGTCTTATAAAAGGCTTGCTGAGATGATTCCATGCTTCTTTTACAAAAATGTTACGTTCACGTTCACCCTTTTTTGGTATGGTATCTACAACAACTTTGATGGTTCTTATCTGTTTGAGTATACTTACTTAATGTTTTACAACTTGGCCTTTACTTCACTCCCGGTAATCTTTTTAGCTATACTGGATCAGGATGTTTCAGAAACGGTATCCCTGTTGGTACCACAGTTGTACAGGACTGGAATTTTACGTCTCGAATGGTCACAATACAAGTTTTTCTACTACATGTTAGATGGTCTTTACCAGTCTGTTATTTCATTTTTTTTTCCATACCTTGTTTATCATACTGGTTCGTTCGCTAGTGCAAATGCTAGACAAATAGATCACCGGTTTTGGATAGGTTTATTTTGTGCTCATATTTCAGTTGTTTCCTGCAATATTTATGTGTTTCTTCAACAGTATCGATGGGACTACCTATCTACCATTATTGTGTTATTATCAATCTTAGTAATATTCTTTTGGACCGGAGTATGGTCAGCGGGCACAATCTCCGGAGAGTTTTATAAGGCTGCTCCCCAAGTTTTTGGAAGTACTTCCTTCTGGGCATGTTTTTTTGTTGGTGTGCTTGTCTGTGTGCTTCCTAGGTTCTGCTATGACAATGTGAAAAGAGTAATGAAGCCGAGAGATATTGATATCATCAGAGAAAGAGTTAAATTGGGTGATTATCGCCTTTTTCCTGAGAGGTATGACCCCACAGACTTCAATGATGTTGAAGTGCATAGAAAGATGCTGAGTGACAATCACTCATCCCTTGCAAGTGATTCACTGGATCAAGCAAATAGTGCTGAACTTGCCGATTTAGAGAAAAACGATATTGAAGCAAACTTAAAGAATGAAATACCCAAGGAGTCAAAGGGGATTCAACGAGCACTCCGTTCAATTGGACACTCGATTCGGCATCCTACATTGACCCCTCCTAGTAGACTTGACATTTTGAGAAAGAAAAGCTTAGAGAATGGATCTATAACTTCACTCGAAAGAATTCGTACAAGTCACGAGCTGCCAGGTTTAACCAGGGCGGAAACACTAATGAGTACTTATTCTTATCTCTCTGAAAATAGAAGGTAGTTATCACTCCAGCAATTGATAGAATTTTGTGCAGTTAATATAAACCAGTGCGCTGAGACGAGAATAATTTCGTCTTTTATAGTGAGTGAACTAGAAAAACCGAAAAAAAGCTCCTCATCAGGGGCTCGAACCCTGGACATTTCGGTTCCTTGTTAGACTTAAAAGCCGAACGCTCTACCAACTGAGCTAATAAGGACGAGCTCGTATCCAGCTCCATAAATACCAATATACATACCGATTTGTGCCATTTTTCTTAGACTAAACTGTCATAAATGACGTACGTATCTTACTCACAATTAACCCATCGCAAGGTCTAATTTGAAGTGTAGATTTTACATTTGATTCGTGTCCTTCCCACTAGTATCTCCTCAATTGAACTAGAAGCTCATATCAAGTCGCAATCATTAGACATTCGACGACAATCCTAAATAATACAGCGGGACGTTCAGTGAGTTTTATTCAAAAATACCGTAATGATGTCTCATTTAGACGTTGTCTGGAATGAGCTTCTAGATAAGCACTTTTTACCCAAGTAGTATACTCCGTTTTTGATATTCAGATACAAGCTCTAAACAAATACATATTGCAATGAATGGTCTCTCTTAACGGTTAATCATAGCCTTCCAAGGCATCTAGCTTCATTGTGTGAAGTGGTGGGCGAAAGATGCCCTACTCAGGTATTATGAACGCTTTGTTATTTTTGCCAAATAGCATAGCATGTTCCGCTATCCGCTCTACCTTCTCGTTTAGGCTTAATTGTATAAAAGTTGCGAGCCTTTTTTCAACAGCAGCTAAATTGTTGAAAGTGATCACATGTGAAGTCTTTAAACTGTAGTCCTTTGAACTAAAGTCCGAATAAACTCCCAGCAGAAACTTGAGAATCCTTGGGGTCATTGGAATGTGTACCTTGAATTGAGCTTGGCACACTTTCACTATTGGGAGGAGATACATTACTTTGAGAATAGTTGTTTTGAACATTTTCAAAATCAAAGTTAAAATCAAAATCCAACATTGGTAAACCTAATGAGGCATCAACTCCAAAATCTTGCATCATCAAGGAGTCTAAACCATCTGGAGTCGTTATTCTTTTGAACTGTTGATCGGTGGAACTGGGGCCAGGCATTTGCTGTCCTGAAAGGACCTGTGTGCCCGGCTGTTGCGAAAACAAGGAATGGTTGGGATTATTATTGTATATCTGTCGTTGTTGGGTCTGCAATAGAATTGGAACTTTGATAGGTAAATCTTCCTCCTTCATTGAAGTGACTGTGCCAGGAGGGCTATGGGAGGTGAATATATCGTTAATGGCTCCAGGGGTATCATTTTCGGGTATCATTTGTTCATTATTCTCACTCTTAATAATATTGGGATGATGCATTTGGTTGGGTTGCGGGTAAAGTGAAGATTGAACAGACGGAGTTCTAGAATCTGATACTTCAATGTTGTGTGATTTTCGTTCATCACCACTAATATCTTGTCTCAGTGGCGAACTTTTACGCTTAGAGCTAGACCTTTTCATCTCTGAATTTGAGCCGTTAACGCTTGAAACTTTTCCTGGCAGTGCCATGATCTGCTCCATAGCATTATCAACAGCTTCCATACAGGGTACTGAGAGGCATCCCAGCATTCCAATGCTTGTCTCTATTTTCAGCTCGTTGATGACGCTGGCTAGTAAAATTTTGGATTCCTGAAACAATGCTCCTCCCCTTGCATACTCTAACGATCCTTTGGCAGATAAAAACGCTAACCTGACCTTTTCCCTTGACAAGTTTACAGGTAAGGGTAAGAAATAAAAATTTCTTTCTTTAGTTGCCAATGTGTTTGCAATTGCAAGTATAGAAGTGGTGGACTGTTGAATATTGATATAAGAAGCAGAACTTCGTGACTGCGAAGATTCATTAGCCATGAGTGGCAGATAGATCAATATTTTTGCATGGTAGTATAGAAATAGTATCGTAAGTTGATTGTCAGACAATCTTTCATATTCGACACCACCAGGGGACTTGTCCAAGTCTACGTTGATATGGGGCGACAGCTCACGTCTCCATAGATCTAGGGCATGTTCATGCAACAGGCAAGTCTCTTCAGTGATGTTGGTGGATTTAGAGACAACGCTTGGGTTATTGATGGAGCTTCTCTGGAATATCGAGTCCAAAATATTGCCTAGAACTTTTGAGTATCTCATTACCGCTAGAGCACAGTCTGAAACTTTACCCGCAAGCGACAGTTTGATGTTGTTGATAATGACAGTATTAGTAGTGTTTTCGATGGAGCCCTTCACATTGGCATTATTTGATTCATTACTGAAGGGTAACGCGCATTCAATTTCATAATCCTTCAACAATCTGGGGACACCTAGTATTAGCGCACTAAATGTGTCCAAAATGTATATACACCAAAACAAAATCCTTCTTTCTCCTTGTTGCATCTGAGAAACTTTAGATCCATTTGTCCCTAAAACAGCAGAAGGACAACGGTGAAGTCGCAGCTGCTGTCCCATAGTAATGATTTTCCCCCTTAGCTCATAGCTGGTTGTCAAATCTCCGATTGCAAGACAGTACAATAGTTGAAGCGACAGGCTTTCAAGAGTTGGTAGCGAGCAATCATCTGATATGTTCGATTTGATAAATTCATGAATAAGATGATCGTAATACTGAAGTATCTCCACATTGCTCTGACTTGAAGCATCTGGCCGGTGGGGATGAGGCGTTGAATCTTTCTTGTAACTAGAAGAAGGTACAGCTTCTCTATTATTGTTTCTCTCTTGGGACAGCATAACCATTGTTGTAATCAAAAGTAATATTTCTCCGAACTTCTCGTTGCCAAACATTGAATTATCAGTGAACATAGTCTCTCTACTCTTGTTGAATTTGATATAAGAGCTCATAAAGATGTGCCTGTTTATTATTGGAATAAAATTATTCCAAGTGTTGAAAAAAGTGGTAATGAATAGGTCTAAGTTGACTTGGTTCGGAAGATTCAGGGATTGGAAGAATTGTTGACTCTGCTGTGATGTGAGTTTGTTGAAATTAACATTCTTAAGGGTAATATTAGCAAATACCTCATCGTTTCCATAATTATACTTATCCTTCAGCAATGCAATAGACTTTGCAGTTAGTATCGGAGCTTTACTTTGAAACCCATGGACGTTGCAAATCTTTGCAAGTAAACTGGCAATAAAAAGCGTCTCCTCCGTAGTTCTAGGGATAGACATTGCAACCAAATTAGCTAGATTAACAAATGTTTGCGTTCGCATCTTGTTTTGAATGGAGATGGCCGCTGCCGCACCCGGTGCATTGGACTGTTCAAACGATAAAGGATCATTGAAATTTCCACTAGAATATCGTTGAGAAAGACGAACCATTTCTGGACCGGAAGTTCCAGTTTGATGATATTTTGCATTGTACGAAGCAGCTGAGTAAAGAGAATCGTCCTCATCACTTAAATCAGTAGTATCAATATCTACAGATCCAGCTATCGAAACTGGGCGAGCGGAAACAGAATTGGCACAGTTACAAGGTTCTCCGTCCGCATGGTGATGAATATTGCCAGAATGAGAAACCTCTTGCTCCTTGTTTAATAGAGTAAGGTTCTCATTTGTTAGAGTAGACTCTTGGTCAATTCTGTTCTTGATTTCAACTTGCTCATTCTTTAAATCGATAAGTTTATGCAGCTTTTTGTTTTCAAACTCTAGCTCCCTTATCCTTTCTTCTAACGTCTCGGTATACCCTCTTGGAAAAGCCCTCCTGGATAATTTATCACTAATTTTACATTCAAAACCAACAGCGGCACATTGGGAACATTGTGGTCGTTTTCCATCACATCTTGTCTTTTTGGAGCGACATCTGTCACAGGCCTGGGCGACTCGTTCTATGGACGACCCCGGTGCTCGTATAGTCTTGGCTTTGCTTTTTTGATGTTTCCTTTGAGGAGAGGTTACTTGTTCCTCCGGCATCATTTTAAGGAGATGAATCGAGACACTAATCAAATTAAAATAAAATAAAATAAAGGAAGGGAACGTCGGGTGGTAGATTGAAGAAAAGCTTACACAGTTGAAAGGTTACAAAATCTGGAGTAACAGCAAAATCGAGGGTGAGATAGTTAGTACGAAGCCAGCTCGCGGGAGAGCTAGTGAGAAACTTTTAGTCAGAGAGTAGAATGCTACAGGCATCTCATCACAAGTCCACGTAGAAGAGTCATATGGAACTAGAATGGTTGTTGTTGATATCACTACTAATAGATTGCGATACAGAACTTGTCACAAATAGGATATCAATGAGCGGCAAAATGACTACCTAAATATAGCGTCTCTTGTACAGATGATTCATAAACCTGCGAATCGTCATACTCAGCAGCAGTTGCAACTGTAACAGCCTGGCTGTTTTCCGTCCATTATCGCTAATTGGGTGGTCGACTTTATCACTCAATTAGTTAGGACCAGTCAGCGGATCTATTTTCTGAGCTAGTCCATATTTACGGACTTTGTATTCGGATGGTGTCTCTAGAGATTATCAACAACTAAATTAACTACCGAACTATTTATTAACTAGGAGATTGGAAAATTCCTTGATGTCAATAACACCATCATTGTTAGTATCAGCTTCTCTAAGCATCTCGTCAACCTCCTCCTCTGTCAACTTCTCACCGATGGAAGTCAGAACATGTTTCAGTTCACCCTTGTCGATTTTTCCATCGCCATCCTTGTCAAATACTCGGAAAGCCTCGAAGATTTCGGCTTGACTATCAGAGTCTCTCATTTTCCTAGCCATCATTGTTAAAAACTCGGGGAAATCTATGCTTCCATCGGTATTGCTATCAATCTCTCGGATTAAATCGTTCAATTCACTCTCTGTTGGAGTTTGACCCAAAGAGCGCATCACAATTCCTAGCTCTTTGGAAGTAATCTTGCCATCTTGATCTTGATCAAAAAGGGAAAATGCTTCTTTGAATTCAGAAATTTGGGCTTCGGACAATTTATCGGACTAAGAGTTGTTAGTAGACAATTGGCTAGAAACAATTTATCAATACTTACCATTATGGCAGTAATTACACGGTACAAAGTGAGGAGCAGGTTATTTTGAGATTCAAGAGAAAGTATCTCTTTAGGTTAGGACACGACGAGCATGTTGTCATGAATTTTGTCTCTATAAGATCTCTATTTGCATGTCTCAGTTGAAGGAAGGCTTATTTAAGTTATTCGATTTGCCAACATGGTGCTGGTTATTGGTATTCGTCTACGCCACAATTCCGCTGACATTTTACTACTTTTTGCCAATGTTAGGTAGTTGTCTTAGAAAGAGATCGTGCATTGCAGACAAAGCCGTGATCCTGGTTATGGGAGACTTAGGCCATTCTCCTAGGATGAATAACCACGCGTTGTCTTTCAGTAGGATTGATTATCAAGTTGAATTGTGTGGATATATTGATTCCAAACTAGCTTTTGATATTATGCACAGCGACAATATTTCAATTAACCAGATTCAAGCCTTAAGGAATACTGTAGGTTTACCATACTTTCTTTTTGCCATGTGGAAAATTGTTTATCAACTTCTCCAGCTACTAAAGTTACTGATGAGGGTTATGCAAGATTCTCGGTATATTTTAGTACAAAACCCGCCTGGGATACCTTCAATATTAGTGATTGTTATTCTCAAAAAAGTATTGTTTCCACATTGCAAGTTGATTATAGACTGGCATAACCTGAATTACACGATTCTAAATTTGAAGTATCAAAATTTACACCATCCATTTGTCAGATTCTTGAGATTCTACGAATTCCAGATGTCAAAATATAGTGACTTGAACTTAACAGTAAGTGAATCAATGAATAAATTTCTTCAGACAGAGTTCGGAATCTCTTCAGCAAAATTGGTTACACTCTATGATAGGGCTCCTACACAATTCAAGCCTATTTTAGATCCATTTCAAAAGGAATCAGTCATGAAAGCTCATCCACGTTTGTTCCAACACAGTATTTTCTTCAGTAAGATTTTAGTCACAAGTACGTCTTTCACTCAAGACGAAGATCTCCCATCATTTTTGAAAGCTTTGAAGTTTATTGATTGCTCTTTGAAGTGCAAAATTCTGGTGATCGTCACAGGAAAAGGGCCTCTAAAAAATAATTTTGAGGAGCAGTGTAATGCTCTCACTTTCTCCAATATTTTGGTCAAAACTTGCTGGTTATCTCCTGAAGATTACCCCAAGATCCTAGCGATTTCTGATCTTGGAGTATCATTGCATGTATCGTCAAGCGGAATTGATCTTCCAATGAAGGTAGTCGACCTCTTTGGATGTGGGGTGCCTGTGGCTTCTTTGAAGTTTGATGCAATTACCGAGCTCATTAAGGAAGATGTCAACGGTGTTTTGTGCGACGATGCTTTCAGCCTAGGAACTACGATACAACGTCTTTTCGAAAATGCCGCAGAACTACAAGCGTTGAAACAAGGTGCTCTAGAAGAAAGTTTAAAGGAGTGGAACGTGGAATGGAATAAAAAACTAGGTAGTTTGTTGACTTAGCGGAGATATGGTACTTCTGAACGATGACAATGTTGATCACCATTGTCCACTATTGGGATACAGAATGAACTCTTTTCATCTTGAACGCATGAGTGGAAATATATCATAAGGCGTCCTAGTAAGGAAACTCTGTGATTCGATCTCGACCATCAGAATTATTGGGCATATCTTATGTATTATTTGTATATATAGCTGTATATCTGCTATTGTTCTCCGTTTGGCTCTTACGGAACGTGCCAAAAAGTATCTATACCAATCCATTAGCAATATGCAACCAATTACCTTGATACACCGGTCGAATGAACAGGAACTGTAGGAATGCTTAGAACTCGTTTATTATTCAAGGGTAATACCAAGCAACCAGGCACGAGTAAAGACCAAAGATAGTCAAGTCAGAACTCTTGATCGTTACTGAGTTAGTACTCAGTAAATTGATATCACGAACCATAAAGGCCGACATTAGACTATACCAAGAGAGAATCATCACCTAAAAGTCCAAAGCATCTCTAGCCCAAGTCGGCAAAATGAAAGATGCTTCGTGTATTTTTTTGTTGTAGTAACGCAAGTGCTCTTTCTCAAATGTGTCGGAAAAGGATCTCAAAGGGAACTTCAAACTAGCGTTAGGATCTTTGCTACACACCATAAACCCAATCTGACCCGATGGATATGTTGGAATGGTACAGTAAGCGTATTCAACAACAGGAAAAACCTCTAAACAAGCTTTCTTAAGGTTCTTGATGATCTCCATATGAAGCCAAATATTCTCACCTTGAGTAGTGATAACTCCCTTCTCAGTCAGTGCGTCATTTAACAATTTGAAATACGGTTTTTCAAACAATGAAGCTGCTGGTCCTTCTGGATCAGAGGAGTCAGTAATAATGACGTCAAAAGTGTTTTTGTACTCGTCCAAAAATTTGAACCCGTCGCCAATATGAAGTGTGACTTTGGGATGCTTATATGATTTAGCCATTTCTGGAAGGTAGATTTTGGATAGACGGGGAACTGCCTCGTCAATATCACAGAGAACAGCCTTCTCGACACATTCATGCTTGATCACTTCTCTAAGAACACCGCCGTCTCCACCGCCAATCACTAATACCTTTCTGGGGTTGGGATGACTGTTCAAAGCCAAATGAGCAATCATTTCCTGATAAGAAAACTCATCTCTTTCAGTGACTTGAATAGCCCCATCTAGTACCAGAACGTTACCATAGTCAGTTGACTGGAAAATAAGAACATCCTGGTATAAAGACTGTTCAACGTGTAAAATTTTTTCCACTTTAAGAGACATGGCTTGGCCCGGCCACATTGTGTCCGAAATTTCCATAAACCAACCATCTTTTATCAGGGGATGAGTTAATTCTGACATTGTTTGAGTAACTAGAAAGTTTATGTTCTCACTTTAATGAATTTTTTTTTTCAAATGAACACCCACCATGCAGAATTAACTGTTCGAGGGTTCAATTGGTACCATAGTTTAGAGTGGTTCATTAGAGTAGAACATTGAAGGCTGAATCTAATTTACGTATAACCTTTGAATAAAGAGTTTGATATTCTTAACTACTGGACCCCGAATTGTCTGGAGAGTTGGATGCCTGCTGCAATGCTTTGAACTCTGGCATCGAGCTTGTATCCCTCAAAGGAGAGCCTCTCTAAGTTCTGCGATATTTCTTCCAGTGGAACAGTGAATGTTTCAATGAACTCGTTAGCCTCCAGTTCGGGAACAGGGTTCTGATTCCTTTCGTCTTTCATATCGACAGAAACAAATACTAGATACATATTTGTATTGGTGAATCCTGGATCGTTGAACATTAGTGGACTTTTGTAGGTCACCTTGCCTATATACCCTGTTTCTTCCTTCAATTCACGCAAGGCGCATGTCTCAACAGATTCATCAGGATCCAGCAAGCCAGCAGGTATTTCAATGCAGACTGCTTGCAGCGGAGGTCGAAACTGCTTTTGCAATATGATAAGCGGACCTTTAGGAGATTCAATAATTGCGATGATACCGACACCATCGACGTCACTTTCTGCGGCACGACTCTTTCTGGACGCCATTTCCCAATCTCTTTCCTTTCCCGTTGGATCTAAGTACCTGATTCTTTGCATTCTTACCCATTTGGCCCTTGAGTTGCTCAATTCCTGAAAAGCAATCACTTTGGCGTCTTCAAGGTTTGTCATTCTGGAAGTATGAGAAAAGTATGTAAGGCAAGGGCGAGAAAATGCTACTAAGGGCCGTTCAAGCTTTGTAAGATAGGTTTTAAGCATGACTAAGACGCGGAAGTATTCGAATATTCGAGTAGGAGATTAAAAGATTCGGATTAGAGAGGTGGACCAAGGAGGTGAGAGTGAGGTACTTAATTGTCTGACTAGGACAGACAAGAAATGGGTATTTCCGTGCACATGATGATCCAAACACCATGTGGGATTTGACATCTGCTGTAATCTCTATCTTCATTACAACAGCTTTCCTCTGAAAAAATCATGACAAACTCAGACGTACAGCATCTGAAGCAACAAATTCAAGATGTTCTGGTCGAATCTGGAAAATATGATGAACTTTCAAATTTTCTGAGGTCAAAATTATACCAGGTGGGTTGGACTGACGAAATTAATAGATTGACCCAATCGATTGTAACCAACGAGGCAAAGCCAACTTTCAGCAATGTAATTGAAAGAATAGAACCTAAAGCGATGGATATTGTTCCAGAACATATTAAGACCGAGATACTAGCCAAAATTGAAGAATTCCTTAAAGATGTCGTACCTAAGTAATACAAATCTACCAGGAGTATTACTTTTTTGTTACATAGTCACTTAAAAGTACATATTACACAATATAGAGAGTGAAGGCCCGCTTGAGAAAGGAATAATGTTAGGCACGAGAGTTGCTGATTGACGGTGTTTCGTTTTCAGGAACCAAATTTTGCACCTTATTTTCTTTGCCGATTTCAGTAGAACTTGATACCGGGCCAGTTGTTGATTTGGTTTCCAGTTGAGCTTCTTCCGGGTTTTGCTTTCCATATTGGGATCCACTTTCGAATTGTTGCTTGTGCTCGTTTTGGTCTTGGTCTTGGTCTAGGTCTTGGTCTTGGTCGCGGTTCCGATCTTTATGATTAGGCATATTCTCGGACTGATTCCCACTGTCTCCTTCATCAATAGCATCTACGTCAACAACTGAATTTTTCTTTTCATCAGCATTTGGCGATGATTCCTTTTCGTCGTCTAACTTATTGACCTCTGGCTTCTTTTGCTCATGAATGCTGCGGCTCATATCAAGGGTTTCTTCAGTTTCACTCTTGTCGTTCCCATTACCATTCTTATTGTCTTCGCTACCGGATTGTCTTCTCTCTTCCTGGTTAGTTGTTTCTTCATTGTTATCGTCTTCATCATCGTAATCTTCATCTTCCTTCACATTTCTCAGCGGAGCTTCCACTACTTCGGCAACGCCAGATACTTTTGCAGACTTCTCTTGAGAAACTTCTTCCTTGAATTCTTCCTCTTCCTTCTCCATTGGCTTCAAAACACTATTCTTTGACGAATAGGGACTGATATTTCCTTGAATATCAGAAGTTGCCGAAGCAGCAATGTCTGGAGTATCGGACTGTTGAATTTCGTCCGGGTTTTCCGATATAGTCTTGACATTGACGTCTTCTGTGATGTCGGTTTTCTTCTCCTTTCTGCCGGGGATCTCATCTTCATCTGTAAGTCGCTTACTGGGGATCGAGGGACTAGATACTTGGTCTTGCACAGCTTCGGCCGATCGATTTGGAATTGCATAGGGCAGGGGTGGAAGATTATTGTTAGGAGGTTCCGTTGTCTGTTGTTGCTGCTGCTGTTGTTGCGGTTGTTGTTGAATTGGGGGAGGAAATGTGTTACTTGGAAACGAAGGTGGCCTCAAAGAGTTTCCGTTCTGTCCTACAAGTTGTTGACTGGACTCTGAAGCGGTCGGAATCATACCTTGAGGTAGTCTTGGTTGGTGCTGCGTTGGTGGAGGTAACGGCACTCCTTGATTAGCACCACCTTCCTTCTGATACTTGATAAGTTGGTTTAACCTCTCTTGAATGTGAGGATTATTAGGGTCCAATGTTGCAGCCTGTTTGTACGCGTCTAAAGCATCACTTATTTGGTTGTTGCAAGTCTCGTACAGTGTACCTAGATCATACCATACTTCTGAGATGTATGGATTGAGCCTTATTGCTCGCGTGTACGCATCCAAAGCATCTCTATATTGTGAAATTTGATAGTAGAGAACTCCAATAGAACACCAGAATGTTGGATTCCGAGCATCTCTATTTACAGCCTGTTGATACGCATCATAAGCACTAGTGTAATCACCACGAGACATATGTACCCTACCCAATTGGTACCAGGTTTGGGCATCAGAGTTATCAAGCTCCAAAGCTTGAGCTAAAAGCCGCAAAGCAGCATCAAGATCAGCAAATGAAGCCTCCTGTTGAGCATAAAGACATCCCAGTTGTTGCAGAACCTTAGCATGACGTGGATTAGCCTGTAGAACACGCTCGTAGGCATCGCGAGCTCCATTGAAATCATGCTGTTGTTCTAATACAGCACCAATTTGAAACCATACGTCTGGTTGAGTCAACGGAGAAGGGGGAACCGGTAGAATGTACCGAAAACACTCTAGTGCTTGCTGGAGTTTTCCCTGATGCTTATAAATGATGCCCAAGCGGAAATAAATCTCTGATGCTTTTTCGAAGTTAGGATCCATTTGAAGAACACGTGTGAAAGATTCTTCAGCATACTCCAATGAGCCATATCGATCATAAAGAATACCAATTCCATGCCACAACTTCGGAGCATTAGTGTTCTGCAGTCTCCGCAACGCTTCTTGATAAGCCGTGTAAGCACCAGGAAGGTCATCCAACATTAGATAGCAGTGGCCCAATAATCCCCAAGTCTCACCGTTATCAGGTTGAATGTGCAAAGCACGTTGAAACAGTTCAGCTGCTTTTCCAAACATGTCTCTAGAACGATATAGATTGGCAAGCATAGTCAGTGCCTTAGGGTCATTTGGTGCAAACTTCAAAACATTGTTGTATGCTTGGAACGACTTGTCTGCATCGTCTAAAGTCTCAGCGTACGAGCCAATGGCCAACCAAGCCTCCGCATTGTTTTTATCAAATACTTCCTGGATGGATTGGGCCTGCTGTTGACGTTGGGTTAGCTGTTGTTTTTCTTCCATGGGGACTACTTGTTGTTGTGGAGGCGGAGGAGCAGATTGTTGCTGTTGTTGTTGCTGATGACCCAGTTGTGGCTTCTGTTGGGTTACATTCATATCCTGAAACTATGTAACCACTGCAATAAAAAAACTTCCGCTTCCCCAACTAATGTTCGTGTGTATCGACAGAAGTGAAAGTGTTCCTTTTGTCAATTTTCCAGTATTCACAGTTGGAAACCCGCAAGTGTTTTGGTCGTAGATACACGACCTCTTCTACGAGGGCTCCAACGCACATAAAAAGAAACTGCGCTCTTTTATCCCTAACAGTAATACTGAACAATATAGAACAATACACAGCTGCGCAACCCGCAGATTTAAATTATAGGTATAGAGATATTGGTTGCTGCTCTTAGACAACAGGCTGATTTTTCGCGACTTGTCTTGTTCTTGAGGGCGTCCAACCGCGAAAACAACTTGACGCAACCGATCCGGTGGCACGCGTTAAGCTTCATAGTGTAAAAATAAAGTAAGATGATGATCATGGAACGACGTGTGTTCAAAGAGAACGATGCATCATTGAAAAACAATGAGCCATTCGCCTAGGAAGACAAAGGGCATTATTTCTTGTCTATTTCCAATGTCTGGGTCGCTTTATGGTCTTGTGCTCGATGTGGTTGGTCTTGCGACTTTGTTTCTTCTATATAATTGAACTTCCATGTGTCCATCACAAAGCCTCAGCTGTTCTTGATTACTTGAAAAGAGCGAAGGATTTGCTCGGTGCGAAACACTTTCCAAGCTTTAATTTTGACTGTTGATTCGTCGATGTTATCAGTCAATGGTTTCACATCATCTAAGATCCCTCGTATGATGCTAAACTGTAATTTCTTATATACATTGTTTTCTTTAAATTCAACGGTCGTCAGCATGTGATCCAGATCATCCATAGAAGGTGAAAAAGATAAACGGAACTCATCATCTCTACGATTATTGACTATAATTGGTTTCTCCGAGACAAACTCTACCAGCTTGACATCATCAACATTTAGTTCACTTTTAACGTTAGTCCTGGTTTCTTCTTCTGATTCACAAGATGATAAGACATTTCGAATAAAACTGGAAATGACACACCAGGTTCTCAAGTCGTCAACAATGCTTTGGATTTGTTCAACACGGTGAGATAATTTATGAAGTTTCACAAAGCGACATGGTGACATCATACTAATTTCAAGCTTCTGGTCACCTTTCTCATTCAATCGATATTTTCTTTTATGATGAAATTTATTGAAGTGGTCAAAAAGCGCATCTAGGCGGTTGTTTTTGACATCAGGTTCAGCTTCATCAATATCGTCAATATTCCACTTGTACAACAGATCGTAAGGAACCCAAACAGTAGGTAAAAGCTCTGCTACAAGCGTAACAGAAAATTTCACAATGTCATTGTCATTCTTTCCGGAATCCACCAGCCATCGTCCTTCTTCAAACCACTTTTCTTTGTAGACTATTCGGGTATCAATATTCTTAATGCAATATTCGTTGTCCACTTCTTTGATTTTAAAATGAAGCAAGAAGTTGTCGTTATGAATCTCATCGTTGGGCACTCTTTGCTTTAGTTGTTGGGTAACAAATCGGTGATCTTCCCAGAACTTCAAAAATACGCCACATCTTCCGCCAACATTTAGTTCCACTTTTCCAATACCACCAAGCCCTTCTCTAACAAAACACGAAATGTCATTTCTGTCTGATAAAAATGGGCTTTTGTAATCGAGCTCGTCTAGGTGTGAAACTTGGTACTCGTAGACTCTGTGTAGATTGAAAGATAAAATATGCATATAATTAAACAAGTCATACTTTCGTTCATGACTTAACTCATCGTTACCGGAGCCAGTTTCTCTATTCAGTTGATCGTTGAGACTGACGCTGTTGGACAATTTGTCAAGCAGGGATAAAAGCCTCAAATTCCTATTAAAATCATCCAGAGTCGATTCGTTGAGGTTCTGGAGTAGCAACTTCTCAATGTTGGGTTCACAAGCCTTATCTATAAAGTTGAGTTTTCCCTTGTCCTTTCCAGAGATAAGTTTAGTGACTATAGCTAAAGACAGAGACACATCCGACACCTTCTGTTCCTGAAAATCGATATCAATTAAAATGATTTTACCAGCAATGGTTAGTCTTTCAATTGTACTCAACTCTTTTTCGTTCATTCCTAAAGGTCCAGGGGATTGAATGGCCGAAGCCTTATTGACAGGATCGATTATATCAGTAAATGTTTCGAAACCGTACAAATTAGAGAGCCTCTTGATTCCTTTAATACCTACAGCACCAGGACGCTTTAGTAAAATTTGAGATACTTCATCCAATGAAAGGGCCAACTCAGGATCTACTGGCGGCATAACGTAAGTTTGGGTTGCCTCTCGTTTTATTGTTATCAATCTATCCAAAGTTAAAGTAGAGAGCTCCAGTTAAGAAAATCATAGGTTCGAGGCTGGAAAATGCCAGATGTCGGGTTATAAGTACTTAAAGAATCAAAGAATCCTCTGATTTTGCTCTATTTACAAACTCTTTATGCAACTCATAACTTCACGCCAATGTGAATGGCTGCTACTCCAAATGTGAGATCCTCATAGCCTTTTCCTGGAACATAAAAGCCTGCTTTGCGCACCATTCCTGCAAATTCTTCCTGTTTAGGAAATTTGCGGATGCTCTCAACTAAATATTGATAGGAATCTCTATCATTGGCAACTAGTTGTCCCATTAGAGGTAGTAAAGAAAATGAGTATGTCTGGTAAACTGTATCCACGAGACTGTTGTCTACATGTGAAAACTCCAAACAGGCAAACACTCCCCCAGGCTTCAACACTCGATACGCGGTGTTCAAACCGGCTTGGATATCGGTGAAATTGCGGATACCAAATGCAATGGTGTATACGTCTTTGGAATTATCTTCAATTTTATCCAAAGTCTCACCATTCTGTTCAAGGAACTGAATTCGGGGTGAGCGACCATATGAAGTTTGTACTACACACCTTCTTTCACCTTCCATTAGCATATCCGGGTTGATATCAGCCACTGTCATGGTACTTTGGATGTCTTGAAACTTGTGCTTCGCATGATCCAACAAACCAAAAGCGATATCGCCAGTACCCCCAGCGACATCTAGAAATGCAAGAGGACGATCGGTACCTGGCCTCATTCCTGCATCTAGCTTGTTGATAAAATGAGTTTTCCATAGTCTATGAACACCCATGGACATGATATCGTTCATCAAATCATAATTGGAGGCAACGCTGGAGAAAACGCCTTTAACTAGGTTTTCTTTTTCCCTGGTGGAAACGGTTTGATATCCAAAATGTGTAGTTTCAGATGAATCCTTCACCATTCCAGAATATAGTCTCAAACCCCGATTAAGAAGGAGTGATCCTTTTATAGTAGTTCTAGTAAGTCCATTGAGAATCATAGTTAATTCAGCAATATATTTTTATCAACAAGTTTGATACGAAGGATTTCCTACATAATTCGAGATCCACGCAACCGAAAGTCTGTGAGTGCTCACCACTGAAAATCACACCAGTGTACAGATGATACAATTCTTGACAATATACAGTGAAAAGCTTCAGGAGTAACTGCATACTTTTATAAGATTAGAGAGAGATTGCAATGATTAATGTTCAGGAAATATAATTTGAAAGGACACCTTTTTTTAGGATTAGGTAACACATTTATACCGATATTAGTCTATTTAAGGGTTAAAAGCCAAAAAGTCGCACGTTGTTACAAATTTACTGAAAGATCGATACCACCACATCTCCGCTTATCTTTAATGACCTGAATAATTATTCTATTACTGGCCAAGGGTGTGACGAACTCAACTAGGAAGTGCCCGATTTTTTCCACGACATGTTCAATGTTGGCGTCTTTTTTGTGTCGAAGGAATGAGAGTCAAAGGGTAGCAAAGGCTCACGCTAGTTTAGTTACTCTTTCTCGCAATATCCCTGACCACTTCCAGCTCAGTGTTACCATTGCCTGGCTTATTGTTTTATGAAACTTGCATTAATCCTGGCGTTTCTCTTTTTGAATAGAATCTCATGCTTATTCATCCCAAACCAGACGATTTTAACCGGAGAATCTATACAAGATGAACAGTCGCTAATTCAAAATACTACCTTTTTGTTAGCCAGTGACAATATTTCTTGGAGCTTTCTACAACTAGTTGGGTCTCACGACTTGATACTACCAATAGAAGAAGTAGACACGTTGCTACTACCATCTTTAGGAAAGATAACTCTTGCAAGGGAGGCCCTAGAACATACCATGATTATCGACTTAACGATTCGCTTGCAATTAACTAGCTGCATTCGAACCATAATGCTTACTATATTCCTGCAAGAACCAGTGCTCACCAATTCTTCACTAAGTACGTCAGATACTAGACAACTGATTTATCAGCAACAGACAATTAAAATTGATGACATGATAGTATTCTTTTTACCAACTCGAATGCAAAAAATTCATAGGCAAAATTCACACAACAATGAAATTAGTATTTCTATACTACTTAAACAACGTAGACGTTCAAGAACTCAGCCTTTCTTTGAAGGACAGAAAGCCGTGAGAAAGTCCGATTTTGGGGCACCATTACCAGTAGATTCATTCAAGGCTCCTCCTTCAGTGGTAAAAGATTTATTTGAAGATATAAGAGTGAAACCGAAGAACGATGAAACCAATGAATTTCATGAAAAGTTAGCTTGCAGACTGGATGATTTCTTTAATCAGCTTAAAGGCGTTGAATTCATAATATTGTTATACTTTGATGACAATGAGCACGACACCTCAAAGTGCCCTGTTCCCAAGCATTATGACCATGTAATTCATCAAAATATTTCTTCTCATTCATTGCTTGAGAACTCAAAATATGACCGAGTATCTTCAACAGATTTCCGATTAATTAACGCAAAAGCTTATTGGATAAACACAGAAAAGACAATCAAGCGACGTGAATTAAGTGAGGTTCGAATTGAGGGAGTAGCAGCCTCTAATGCAACCTTTGTTCCTACTACAATCGCAAATTCTGCTGAAATCCGTGACTGCGTGAAGTTAACGTGGCACAATGTCTTACATCATAGCATTTTTGGTAGACCCACAAACTTCTGTCACAGCTGATGTTTGTTCATACGAGACAGGGACAATTCGGCATAGATTCGATCGTATATTCAAGTTGGGCCTACCTTCAGGCATGTAAGATTTACTTCTCAATTTTCAATTTTCTCGATTCATTTTTCCATATACATTATATCGTTGGATTCAAAAAACGAAACTGAGAGTAGTGAATATATTGGTCACTCCTACAATATATGGTACAAAATGAATTCTCAATCCCCCGAAGCTAGTTCCATCTAACGTCTTGTTTTCGATCAGAATCGTAGCCATGATATGAAGTATCTTGGTAAAAGACATTATTTGGTCTTGTAAGACTGCCCATAGAACCTTCCATAGCACTAGTCATTTGATGAGGTTCTGTATTGCTGGAGAATGAGTTCCGGTTACTATTCTGAGCTAAGTTATCGTAAGATGCGTTTTTGTTACGTCTGTGGTATTTTTCGGATGTACTAGATTCGTCATCCACCATATTCAGCTGGTTGTAAATACCAGAGTCCCTATGACCACTCATTGCAGCGACACCCAGTGCTTGCAATTCTGTATCGTTGTTATTTAAACCTGAGGGCCCACCGTCTGTGGTTCTTGGGATAAAGGAAACACGGTCGTCTTTCATTGGCTGATAGCGAGTGTCTGGATTCTTACGGACCAAAGCTAATGCACACGTCACTATGGTCATAATCAGAAGAATAAGAGCACATACAGCATTAACAACAAAATACACTATGGCTGCAACGGAGGACACAACATCTGGTTGGTTGAAGATTTTGGAAAAAAACAAAAAGAAAATTGAGTTCAAAACTCCTACCACGGAAATGAATATGTTCAGCGCGTTGGTTCTCTTATCCATATAAGGTCTTAACCAGCATAGGCCAATAAAGTACAGTGTTTCTAGGGCAAAAACAAGTGCTGCCTGGACTTTTCCATGCGCCTGTAATATGGCGATAAAAAACGACCTCAAAAATGTGTATACTAACAGCACAAGGACCCAATAATATTTGTCCGCCCTGAATTGCACATAGAGGAACCCAAATTTATTGAGAATTTTTGCATCTCCGAACAAAAGGTATGCTGGATTCTTATAGTTTCGAATTGAACTTCTTCCTGTCAAAACAACCTTAACTGCGCTCTGCAGAAGGAGTACAAACAACCCGAGGAATAAAACAACGGCAACTACAACTGTTCCCACAGAATCAGTGACTGTCCATTGCCATAGACAAAGCAGTGATACTTGAGGGAATGAGAGAAGAGCTAGACGATACAACGAACCCTTAGTAATAGTGCTCCAGTTTGCACGATATTCGCCAAACTTGCCTTGATGCATTGCTCCAAAATAAATCAGTAGTTCAACAATCGCTTTGAACACGAATAGAAGGAAAGTAAGTATCACCACAAAGAATATAAGGAATATTATTCCCGTCATAAACAAGTCGGTAATTTCAATATTGGCTAAGTAGGCAACACGCTGAATTCCCCGCAGAACTAAAATTTTCGAGTTGAACGCACCAGATCTTTCATCAGTGGTATAAAGAGACGAGTCTTGAATCATATCATAATTACTTCTTTTGATGATATTATTAGCAGCAGCTAAATAACCGAAGGATCTCTTTACCATTTTTTGCACGCTGATAGAAATAACGTGCTTATTTTTGATAATTGCAGTAGACTCTCCGCCTGTGCTCTGAACGTACCAATTGGAAATACTCTGAACAACTCTTGAATAGATAATACCCATGGACCACTGAAAGTTTTGAGCCCAAGAAGCTGCGATTGGTGGAACGCGGTTTACTGCCATCATGGCCGTGATGGCAATACTTTGAAAGTAGATAAATAATGACAAAGAATTGGAAGCGATATGGGCTGCCGTATTGGAATGCCCAACAATGGAAATAACACCAGATGTAATTAGACCTAAGCCTGAAATTGCGGCAATAGGCCAGGCAGCATACTTGGTTTGGACAGTTTTTCCATTCGACAGCAGAGCCTCAACACAAGCAACCGGAGTGTCAGTTGAGTTCGAATAAGCAATAACGCGTACACGAGCATCAAGATCTGGAATCGTATATGCAATTCCAGGCACTTGCGACGTGATGGATGTGCTGAGTGTATAAGATGAATCCACATCTATATGTCCAGCTGCAAGGGGGCATATGGTAGGAAGATTAAGATCACAAATACTCAGATGCTCATTGACAATGGTTATCCCATATACTATAACCTCAATTTCAGCCTCAACGTATCCCGATATAGTAGAAATTGCAGTAATTTCAAAATCCACAATACCACTATCACGATTGTATTTAACATCGAAATAAGATGCTGTCAACCCAGAGTTCTCCATGCAAGTTAACAAGGAGGTGGACTGGATAAAACCACCAGCTAGTACAGAGGTAAAAAAGTAGATAAGCAATCCTACCAGCAAAATCATCTGGCTCAGCGGTTATGTTGGTTAGGGTCTAAGTTTTGACCAATTTGCTTGTATGTGCGTTAAAAATAGGACAGTTGGGGGACAATAGCGCGACTGGATTTGGTAGACAGGGCTTGGTTGAAGGTTGACAATTGACCAACCAAGCAATACCGGTAGTGGGCAAATGAAAAAAGACCACCATCCGCCATCCGACAGCACACTACCGTCATCCCCTCTTCCGTAAGACCAAAACATCATTCTCTCTTCCCCTCCTAGGTTGGTGATTCGCGACCCATTCCTCAACTCCAGAGTTGTTCATTTTACAATGGGGAAGTGGGATATGATTTCGTTCCTCAATTGACTTATTTGTCATGCTTTTTCGGAGCTTGAAGCATATCGGTCTCTGTACCCTGAGCCTTTCGCATTAGTCGGAGTGCGGATATGTTATGGGTCAGGGTCTGTATCTTGAATTATTGTAAAATTGAAAGAAAGGATCTAAGGATTGTTTTTCCCTTTGAATGTGTATCTTAAGAAATTGAGTTTCACCAGCGTGTTGTTTACTACCAGCGTCTCTCTTCTGTGTGATGGCCATACTATACTACATACCACTTTACTCCATTTCCGATAATAAGTTTCACTTCATCGTCTTTACCTCCTTGACTCCGTGCGGCTCCAACTCTAAATCTATTAGATGATCATGAGGGGCAGCATTTCTCGTAATATCCCACAGAGATACGTCAAATCCCATTGTTCCGGGTATATGCCCTCAGTAAAGACATGGCGTCCAGCATCTTGTACTCACATCTCGTTTGAGCGGGTGACGGGAGGGGTATATGCATCTATTTTTCTTGAGTCTTGACTCTGAAGTAGGTCTCGTACAATATGTGACGGAGAGCATTCGTGTTATAAAA
Source organism: Komagataella phaffii GS115 (assembly GCF_000027005.1). Lineage (NCBI taxonomy): Eukaryota > Fungi > Ascomycota > Pichiomycetes > Pichiales > Pichiaceae > Komagataella > Komagataella phaffii. The sequence goes on from NC_012964.1 coordinate 1,460,031, forward strand.
AGGTAAGAATGGTCCCCCATTTTCTTCTTTCTTTCTTTCTTTCTACTATCTTTATAAAGTTTTTTTTTACAAAGGATACGACTTAGTTGTTGATCAATTATGCCATTAGATAACGAACACTTACTTCATGAAAATTCCATTGACCCACCAAAGGGATTCTTTGAAAGACACCCTGGAACTCCTAATATACCAGGCGGTTGGGAAGAATACTTGAAGCTGTACAATCAGTCCATCGAGAACCCCTCAAAGTTTTTTGGAGAAAAAGCAAAGGAATTCTTGTCATGGGCTACTCCTTTCACTGACGCTCGTTACCCACCTGGTAATGGATTTCAGAATGGTGACTCCGCCGCTTGGTTTCTGAATGGTGAGTTGAACGCGTCGTACAACTGTGTTGATAGACATGCTTTAAAGAATCCAGACAAACCTGCCATTATTTATGAGGCTGATGAACCTAATCAAGGCCGTACGGTTACCTATGGAGAGTTGCTGAAGGATGTTTGTCGAATTGCCCAAGTATTGACTGACCTGGGTGTGAAAAAGGGTGACACTGTTGCTGTTTACCTGCCTATGGTTCCAGAAGCTATCACCACTTTATTGGCTATCGTTAGAATCGGTGCTATCCACTCTGTTGTCTTCGCAGGTTTTTCAGCTGGTTCTCTACGTGATCGTATATTGGATGCTGATTCTAGAATTGTTATCACTTCTGATGAATCTCTGAGAGGTGGGAAGATCATCGAGACTAAGAAGATTGTTGACGAGGCTCTGAAGTCTTGCCCAGATGTTCGTAATGTGCTGGTCTTCAAAAGAACAGGTACACCACATCTTCCATGGGTTGAGGGTCGTGATCTTTGGTGGCACGAGGAAATCATTAAGCATGTTCCGTACTCTCCCCCAGTGAATGTTAGATCTGAAGATACTTCATTTTTGCTTTACACTTCTGGCTCTACCGGAAAGCCTAAAGGTATCCAGCATTCAACTGCTGGCTACTTACTGGGAGCTCTTTTGACCACCAAGTATGTCTTTGATGTTCAGGGTGATGATATTTTATTCACTGCTGGTGATGTGGGCTGGATCACAGGGCATTCTTATGTAGTTTACGGTCCACTTTTAAACGGGGCTACGACAGTTGTTTTTGAGGGCACCCCAGCTTACCCAGACTATTCACGTTATTGGGATATCGTTGACAAACACAAAGTTACTCAGTTTTATGTAGCACCAACTGCTCTTAGGTTGCTGAAGAGAGCTGGTAGCAAGTATGTCCAGAATCATGATTTGTCTTCAATCAGGGTTTTGGGTTCCGTTGGTGAACCTATAGCCGCTGAAGTTTGGGAATGGTACAACGAGTATGTTGGAAGAGGAAAAGCTCATATTTGTGATACGTATTGGCAAACAGAGACTGGTTCTCACATTATTGCTCCAATAGCTGGTGTGTCAAAGACCAAACCAGGTTCAGCATCTTTCCCCTTCTTCGGTATTGATCCGGTTATTCTAGATGCTACTACTGGAGAGGAACTCAAAGGTAATAATGTTGAAGGTGTTTTGGCTATCAGAAATCCATGGCCATCTATGGCTAGAACAGTCTGGAAGGACTACAACCGTTTCCTGGATACATATCTCAGGCCATATGAAGGTTATTACTTCACTGGTGATGGAGCTGCCAGAGATCAGGAAGGATTTTATTGGGTTCTGGGTAGAGTTGATGATGTTGTTAATGTGTCAGGTCACAGATTGTCTACTGCCGAGATTGAAAGCGCTCTAATCGAACACAATTTGGTAGGAGAGTCTGCTGTCGTCGGATTCCCTGACGAGCTGACTGGTTCTGCTGTGGCCGCGTTTGTGTCTTTGAAGAAGGACGTCGACAATCCAGCGGAAGTGAAAAAGGAGTTAATCCTTACTGTCAGAAAAGAGATTGGACCATTCGCTGCACCTAAACTCATCATCTTGGTAAGTGATCTTCCAAAGACCAGATCAGGTAAGATAATGAGACGTATTCTCAGAAAGGTTTTGGCTGGAGAGGAAGACTCTCTGGGCGACATTTCAACTCTTTCAAACCCTTCGATTGTGGAAGAGATAATCTCTACCGTTAAAAGGGATGCCCGCAAATGAGCATCTGATTAGGACTTACACTTCTATTTCACATATCTATTTTATTATCGTGAAGCAGTAGTCAAATATGTAGTATAGTTTTATTAGTTTACCTTATCGCTACTATTGCTATTTTGGGAGGAAGCCTCGAAGACACCATACCTACCACCTTGGGAGAACTTTTTCTCACACATAGATAGTTCAGTATTTGGTAAATGTGAACTAGGTTTACCTTCGTTTCAACAAATCAGAAAACGTTGCAGTTTCATAGTGGGACTAGTAGCATTTTGTATGAGGGGTGATCATTTATCAAAGCTATTTCACAGCCTAGAATGAATAAGAATTCAAATTCACAACCCAAGTCAAACGAGCAAGAAATCGGAGATTCAACATTTGAAGCCTTTAATGGAACATTTTCCTCAACACAATTCTCTAATGATAATCTTGTTGAAGATCCCAGTTTTGATGACTTGGCCAAAGATGAGTTTATGGAATGTGACGACATTTCGCCACCAAGAAAGACACCTTTTTTAAACGATACAAAATCGCAAGGCACATTAGACGCATCCCTCACTGAATTAGTCGACCAACAACCTGATCATAAAGAAACAAAGGAACTGAAATTTGGAGATTATGAAACCTATTTCTATCACAAGAAATTAAAGCAGCAGGAGAAAGATGATCAGTATGTACAGTGGCGCACAAAGAATTCAAACCAGTTTCCTCCCATTTTTTCTAATTGTGTGATCTATGTTAACGGAAGGACAGATCCAGATATAACCCAGCTCCATAGAATGATTATTTTGCATGGAGGAGTATTCTTGAATTATCTTGGTGCTAAGTCTAATGCCACTCATGTGATTGCCTCCAACATTACTCCAAGAAAGATAATAGAGTTCAAAAACTTCAAAGTAATTAAACCAGAATGGATTACTGATAGTATAAAGGAGAAGAAGATTCTGGATTGGACCAAATACACTCTATTCAGTCCACAGTATGATCAAAAGGTTTTGGAATCAGATCGTGAATTGAAGGAAAAAAGCCTACCACTCAATAGACCGATTGATGCTACACATCCAGAGTTTTTAAAATTTTTCTTTGAGAACTCCAGATTACATCATTTGTCCACTTGGAAAGCAGATTTGAGGGAAAAATTTCAGCAAGAAGCTTTGAGAGCTAGTAAAGTATCTCAAACACTCAGAACGAAGCCAAAGATAATTATGCATATCGATTTTGACTGCTTCTTTGCGGCAGTCTCGGCTTTATCTCATCCCGATATTGATTTTGCAAATGAACCTATTGCTGTAAGTCACGGTGGAAAGGGCTCTTCTGATGTATCCAGTTGCAATTATGCTGCTAGAAAGTTTGGTGTTTCTAATGGAATGTGGGTTAACAGAGCTCTAGAACTTTGCCCGGAGCTTAAGATTCTAGACTATGACTTCAAATTATATGAGGAGAAGTCAAAAATTTTTTATGAAGAGCTGACTAGGATAGAACCGGATTGTATTTTTCCCGTTTCTGTAGACGAAGCCTTGATTGGGCTATCATCAATCGATGACGAAGAATCTACGTTACTGAATATATGTGAAAAACTTAGGAACAAAATTTACGTGTTAACTGGCTGTACAGTTAGTATTGGTGCTTCCTATAACGTTTTACTTGCCAAACTCTGCCTTCGAAAGGCTAAACCAAATGGAATTTTTTTCTTCTTCCAGCCTAATAATGTTGGAAATTTTCTTAAAAATATTCCAGTGAAACAGCTACCTGGTATTGGACGCAAAATAGAGGATAGGCTTTCAAATCATCTAAACAAAGGTTCTAAAGAAACTGTAACTATTTCTAATTTGAGTTCGGTATCTAGAGACACAATGGTCAAGTTTTTTGGTATTAAAACTGGCACGAAGTTGTTTGGCTACTGTCAAGGTTTAGATGATACTGATATTGACATCTCTAAAAATCCTTCCAAGTTCATACGGAAAAGTATTTCTATCGATGTAAATTGGGGAATAAGATTTGAAAAGCAGACTCAGGTTGATGAGTTTTTAAGTCGGGTAGCTGACCATATTTGTCAAAGACTACTCAGATTAGGATTTGTGGGCGCTCGGTTAATGCTCAAACTTGCAAGGAGAACGAAGGGAGCTCCAATAGATCCTCCAAAATACCTTGGAATGGGCCTATGTGACTTTTTATCAAAAAGTACCAACTTAGGAGCACCAACAAGAGAGGTTGGTCTAATAGCCACAGAGTTGAAATCATTATACCGCATAATTGGGGTTGCAATTGCTGATCTCAGAGGTGTTTCTGTGACCATTAGTGAACTGCAAAAGTGTGATAGTGACGCAACTTCAGCTGTGGACCAAAAGCAATTACAATTCGAAGCCAAAAAGCCTAAAGAAAAAAAAGTGCAAGGCATCGAACAGAATGTACTCAAAGGTGGTTCTGTTTTCCCTCACTACTCTCCAGCAAAAGAAACTTTACAAAAACTTCTGCAGAAGCATCTTGTAGATCTTGACGCCTTCAAAGCTTTGCCTAACGAGTTTCAGCAAGAAATTAAACTTGAACTAGAGAGACGTAGTGTTGAGCAGTTATTTGAGAAAAGTCCAAAAAAGAATCGCAATCGCAATTGTCTACTTCAAAATAGATCTCTCAAAAAGATTGGTAAAGTGCGGCCAGAAACCCAGAACAAGAGGATTGATCTAATTAGTAACCAAAGAACATTAAACAAACTAACGTTGAATATTCCAATTGAAAATTTAGGGGATTCTGTAATTCACCAGAAGACTGAACTAAGTGGTTTAACTATGGAGGGACAGAAAACCCTTGTGAACTCCTACTGGGCTTCCGAGAAAACGAAGACGTTCAACAAGCACTACAATTTAGGCATTCAGACATTCTATGAGTTCGAAGATTGGAAAAATCTCTTGAAAGATTGGGTTCGGTTCAGTTTTGAAAATGAAAACGAGAAGCCAATCGGTATTCATGAGAATGACCTAGATGTCTTTTACGGTTTCATTCACAAATTAATCCTGAATGAAAAGATTTATGAAGTGTTGTCACTAGCAGATATCATAACCTGTAGTTTAAACTCAAGCGAGTTAGTTGACAATGATACTAACAATGAGAGTGATTGGCGAAAGATTAGAGGAGAGCTATTAAATATGCTCAAAACCAACCTAGTCCAAAAGGGCGCATGTATTGACACTACTTAAGCAAAAACAACGCGCATAGTATTGGTGTGACCCAGTCCCTTGGTCCACCCCTGTACTGCAACGATAGCATCACCTTTTTTCAATATTCCCATGCCAATGGCTTCAGTGATGGCATATTGTAAACGTTCTTCAACATCTTGTTGCCAGTTATCATTAACTTCCTGTTTATAGATGAATGGATATACTCCACGATAGAGATGAGAATATCTTGCTGCCTCATCATTTCTGGTTACCATAAGGATTGGGCAATTCGGTCTATACTTAGAAATCATTCTTGCTGAAGTTCCTGAAGTAGAAAGCACAACAATGGCCTTGGCATTTTGTTCAAAGTGAGCAGAAACAGCGGCAATAGCAATAGTTTCAACTGTGTTAATAAGACCACGAGCAAGATCCTTGATTTCGTTGTAGTGTGGAAGGTAAGCAATAGCTGACTCTGCAATTAGAGCAGTGTGGTGCATCATAGCAACAGCCTCATGAGGGTAGTTTCCCTTGGCAGTTTCCCCGGATAACATCACACAATCGGCGCCATCCAAAATAGCATTTCCAACGTCCGAAACCTCGGCTCTTGTTGGCCTAGGATTGTAAGTCATAGATTCTAACATTTGGGTAGCACAGATTACGGGTTTACCTGCCAGATTGCACTTGGCAATCAATTGCTTCTGAACAACAAATACCTGAGGTGCAGGGATTTCAATACCTAGATCTCCTCTAGCGACCATGACACCATCAGTGACTTCCAGGATTTCATCAAAATTGTTAACTCCTTGCTGGTTCTCAATCTTAGCAATAATCTGGATCTGTTTGCCATCTTCTCCGAGAACATGGCGAATCTCCTTGATATCATTAGCACAACGAATGAAGGATGCAAATACCATGTTGACTTTGTTTTTCACACCAAACCTCAGATCTTGCTTGTCTTTTTCACTAAGAGCTGGCAAGTCCACGTCTGTGTTAGGTAAATTGACACCTTTATGGGATGAAATTGCACCAGCATTGATAGATCTGACTTTGAGAGTGTTTTCATCAACGACTTCTAAAACTTCAAATGAAAGAACACCATCATCCACATAAATAATCTTTCCAGGTTCAATAACCTTTGTAATGTTCTTATAATCAATGAACATCACTTTGTCATCGCTAGACTTTGCGAAAGACAAATCTGTGGTGAATATCATTTCATGTCCCATAGGAATTGCATAATCTGTTTCACCTTTGGTAGTTCCTGTTCTGATTTCAGGACCCTTGGTGTCCAAAGCAATTGCAAGCGGTCTACCAGGATATATTTCCTCTGATTTTCTGGCATTGTCCACAACTGATTGATGGTACTCGTAAGAACCATGAGAGAAGTTCATTCTAACAATATTAAGCCCAGCCTGTCTCAGACTGACAAGTACTTCTGGACTGTTAGTCTTAGGACCAATCGTACCAATAATGGAAGATCGGCGAAGATTGCGCTCTGGAGTGGATGATACATCCAGTTTGGATAGCCATCCAAGTTTTGAAGAAGTTGACATTGGATTGATTTCAGTTAAAAAAAAGTCTAAAACAATTTACTGTACATGAACGGTCGCCTGCTAGGTTATATATACCTATTACAGCAAAGTTGGATGCCATTAAATTTTGATCAGGGGACGACATTCTAGGGGAACGGTTAAGAAGCGTCCGTCCCCACGCCCTATACAATCTCAGCACAAAAGGTTTCATTCCGCAAATGATGGTGGGAGACCGGAGTAATAGTTCACTCGTGGAAAACCCTCATCCTTGAATGTGAAAAACGTACGGAACCTCTGATCCGATTTGGTTTAGTTTAAACAATTTCTTTAGAACCCCGAGCGGAATACAGTATCCCGCACACTGAACTACGTACTGCCGAAGTAGTAATCGTCGATGAACCGTGTACGAAACATTGGCTCTTTCAATAATGAGGTCATCCTCCCAGAGGATAAGCCTACGATAATAGTAACCTTTTGGAAAGCGTTCAGTATGCGACGTAGGCCAGCTTCTTCTGCAAGATAACTTACAATCACGATATTACCTTCTTCAATACCATGGTCCAGAAGTACTTGAATGCCCATAATTGCTGCGGCCCCCGATATAATGTGCGCATCGAATAATAGTAGCTTGGTAGTTTGTTCACATGGAGGCAGCGACTTTGTATGCAATTGAGGTTCGCCTGTAATTAGGTCTGATTGAATTAGCAACTTACCAACTCTTACATCTGGAATAGTTTTTCTGATTGAATTCATAAATACATCACCTGTCCGTACCATAGTCACAACGACAACCGATTGTAACGGTCGTATCGCATCAGTTAGGCAATGGTATTGCGGGGTCAATACCTCATCTTGCGAGGGTCCGAACTCTACCTGTTCCAATGCCAGATGGATCAGCATGTTAGCAACCCGATCAAAGTAAAAGATGAACTCTGTACGAGAAGTTTCTCTGTCAAAAAGAATGGTACTTATACATTTTAACTGATTTGTTAGCGGCAAACGTGCTATCCGGTTCATGAGAGTCTCATCGTTAGATATCTGCCCCAGCTCTTGAAGTCTTTTCAGGTGAACCAATGACTTTTGTTCCAACTGGTTATTGATATGGCGAATAATCATATCAAGTGCAATTTTATTATCAGTGCTGCGAGGTAGGATCAAATCCGCATTCTTGGAGCTGGGGATCACATACCGAATTGTGTTAGGCTTCACATGTCGATCCCACTGGTCAAGGATGCCTTCCAAATCTCTACCCCTTTCAATCAGGTCTCTTTTAACCCTTCGAGCCATGCATATATCTAGATCAGTATCCACAAAAACTTTTGTATCCATTAAATCCAGTAATTGTCCATGATGGAGTGCCAACAAACCTTCAACCACAATGACAGATGCTCCATAAATCGTTGTAGTCTTTTCTGTACGGGAATGGGTGCAAAAGTCATACACCGGCAGTTGCGTTGGTTTTCCAGTTTTAAGGTCTCCAATACAACGAAGCATTAAATCAAAATCCAAAGCGGTTGGCGAATCAAGATCATACTGCGCATGCTCCGCCAAAATATGTTGCTCCGGGGTCAATACCTTGTAGAAGTTATCCAGAGACAATACAACTGTCCAGGGTTGATTGATCGCCTTCACAATATGCTTAGCAACACTGGTCTTACCAGACCCCGAAGTTCCGGCAACACCTATAATATAGGGCTCTGTCCACGGCGGAATATATTGAGGATGAGTTCCAGATGCTGGCTCGTTGAAGTCGTTTGAAGTACAAAAAGAATTGGAATTGAGGAGTATGGTATCAGTGTGTCTCAGTCTTGATTGTTTCATAGGTTAAAGAAAAAAAATCTTAAAGATAATTTTTGTATTATAGCCTTCACGCCTGCAAAGACTTGCAATAGTGCCAATCCTTTTTTTAGTAGCTAGTGCTGAGACAGTACTCGAATGTCTGAATAAGCTGGAAGAGATGAAAAAATAATGTACAAATCCACATACGCTGGTGTCATCCTTTTACTGCTATAGTGTTTCTAAAATATCATACGACGTTCCATTAGATTTATAATATTATACAAAGTAAAGTGGTTGCAAGTAGATTTACACTGACCAGTAGCCTCTTTTATTCATTTCACGTGGAACAAAGGACCATGTTAAAAAGCCGAACATAAGTACGCCCCAAGTACCAACTGCTGGAACAACCCTCTTGGCTTCAAGAGCAAAATAGTTTGGTCTGGCATTCCTAGATGCTTTAATTGCTTGCGATGCGACAGTTTTTAGGGCGATAGTTGACATTGTGGAAAAGAGTAGAGTAGTTATTCTGACTATTAAATGGGGAGAAGAACTAAGCCCTATTTATAGCCCTTCAGACTGCGGTCAAATTTATATAATCTTCATCTCATTTAGTTCAAAATCATGCTATCTTTGGCTGATGTGGTGTGTTTTCTGGGGAAATCATACCACTAGACGGAAGCGCGAAAGATGTGAACTATTATGGTGTGCAGTACACTGCGAAGACGAGTTTTCTGACCATGCAGATTGATGTTGCAAAGTTTAGCGACCCAAAGTAATCAAGTTATGTGTTTTCCTTACTAAGGTCTCAACTTTTACTGCAGATGGGTCTTAGTATTGAGGCCAAATGTAATTGCACATCCAAAAGCTTAGTAACGCGAAAAGAGTCCAGTTTGATGCCACTCAATCGACACTACGATTTCATGATACAAAAAATAAGATGCATTTTATACGAAGAAGTTAAAATTTTACACAAGAACAGCCAATATCATGAAATGACCATAAACCCAACATCTAACACTCTATGAGGTCTACAATGTCCAACTCGACTGGTTCACACTGTTCGCCAATTTTTTCGTCATAGAGATTGTAGAAGGTACCCGAAAGACATTGATAGAAGGTTGTACTGTTACCAAGGGCCAGCTTAGCATCGTCTGTAATCGACCATCCTCCTGCATATATGGTGCCAGCTTGGGGTGGCGGTCCATCAAATTGAAATTGCCTATTGGCCACAATCGCACCAATTCTACCCTGAGCGTCTGTCAGCACACCCTTTTCAAGAACCAAAGCAAGAGAAGAATCAGTAAGGCAAGACACTAAATCAGAAGTCCCTTTATCCTCTGATGTGTCCGTTGGTTTTGACTCCTGCACTTGGCCGTCTCCAATCTGAGAAGCGACAGATGTAGTGGCTGTAGTGGCTTGGATCTGGCCATCTCCTATTTGGGAGACAACTCCTGTAGTTTGTTTTACTTCCGATGAAGTGGAGGTCGTAGCTTGAATTTGACCGTCACCTATTTGGGAAACAACTTGAGCGGTTTCTTTCGTATTTTGATGAAGTGGAGGTCGTGGCTTGAATTTGACCGTCACCTATTTGGGAAACAACTTGAGCGGTTTCTTTCGATTTTGATGAAGTGGAGGTCGTGGCTTGAATTTGGCCGTCCCCTATTTGGGAAACTACTTGGGCAGTTACTTTCGGTTCAGATGAGGTGATTGTAGCCGCCTGAATCTGTCCATCTCCAATCTGGGAAACAGCCTCTCTCTTAATCTTGTCGGCATCTAAGGACTTAATAGCTATTCCAAAAGTTTGTGAGTAATCTTTGAGGGCACTTTCAAGGCTAGCATCAGGTGTCAGTGTGCTCCATGGTTCGGAAGGCACGTAGGCACTGTATGCACCGCAAGTAAGGGCAGTAGCAATTATTAAGTTCCTGTACATCATTTCTCAGTATTTAATATGTTTAGCAATGAGTATGAACGGGTCAGAATCCTAAGAGAAGTCTTCCTTTTATACTGTGAATATTGAATCCCGAAAGATCCATTTTTCAGATGGCTGGGTTACTATTTTTAGATGTAATGGAAATTTAATCAAACCTACAGACAAGATCATAAAAAATTACCTGATTAGGAAACTATACATAAAGCTTGACTGAGTTAGAGCTTGTTTTTTTGAACTCGATCCAGTTTAACGTTTGATATATTGCAGTTAAATTCCCCGTAACCGGATCGACGGTACTAAAAAATATCTCAGTAACTGACTACTCGTTGTTACTTGCTGTATTCTTTTTTTATCAAACAACACAATCTAAATAATGCGCCATGACTGAATGTGGATAATGGGCTGAAATTCTTGAATGTTTCCGAGAGACAATAAGACGATTCTTGTTAAATTGCATCCTAAGAAAGTTTGTATTTATTTCGTTGTGTCGTACAGCTTCTGTTATTTCTTTGATTTCTGAGTTTTTTCTTACTTTAGTCAAGTAGCCGGCACTGCATGTAATTTACTTACACTGAATGCGTCACGTGTAAACTTCATCGATCCTCGATATGCCGTTTTAGATATAGGCCGATTAGCAGCGGCCATTCTAGGCTACGTGAGATAGCTAAATTTCGGTAAACAAGGTATTACATCTGACATCATGTCCCCATCAATTAAGGCGTTAGCGCATCAATGGCTTAGCATTGATCGTAATCCATCCACTAGATCTGAGATTCTCAAACTTCTTGAGAATGAAAAGTTTAAAGTTCTTGAAGAACGCTTACGAAGAAGAATTACTTTTGGAACAGCGGGACTTCGAGGTAGAATGGGTGCTGGTTTTAGTCTAATGAATGATCTCACGATAATACAAGCATCTCAGGGACTGGCCAACTATATGTCAAAAGCTGGCGGTAAATCAATAGTTATTGGACATGATCATCGTCACAACTCTAAACAGTTTGCCGAATACACAGCCACAGCATTCATTCTAAAAGGATTTAGCGTGTATTATGTAAGTAATAGAGAAGGTGGTGATATCCCAACTCCATTTGTTCCGTTTGCTGTCGACTACTATAAATCTTTTGGTGGAATTATGATCACTGCAAGTCATAATCCATCAGCAGATAATGGCTACAAAGTTTATTGGAAAAACGGATGCCAGATCATCCCTCCTCATGATAGGAGAATCCAGGATGAAATTCTAGTGAACACTCACCCTATTGAGGGAGCTTGGAATTTTAAGGCTGCATTCGACCACGCTGAAAGCATATCTTGTATTCATTATTGTATGGAAGAAGTTTTTAGTCTTTATCTTCAACGTTTAACCACACAAGTGATAACTACCCAAATCAGTCCACGTACTCGATTTGTGTACACACCCTTGCACGGTGTCGGATTAAAGATTGTAACCGCTGCTTGCCAGAAAATGGGCATCGACTCACTTATCTCAGTAGAAGAACAATCTCAACCAGATCCCGATTTTGGAACAGTTGAATTTCCAAATCCAGAAGAGGCCAGTGCATTAGACATGGCAAAAGCAAAAGCAGATGCTGAAGGAATTGATCTTCTCTTGGCCAACGATCCAGATGCCGATCGGTTCTCAGCTGCTGTTAAGGATAATGGCAATTGGAGACAGTTGACTGGTAATGAGCTTGGATATCTATTCGCAGAGTACATTATATCACAGATTCCTCGGGAAAGATACTCTTCTACGTATTTACTCAATTCAACAGTGTCTTCGCAGATGATATCATCCATGGCTGCCACCTTAGGGGTTAACTATATAGATACGCTTACGGGGTTCAAGTGGATTGGAAACAAGGCCATAGAGCTAGAGAAGAGCGGGTATAATGTGCCATTTGCTTTTGAAGAGGCCATAGGTTTCATGCTCCCTCCAATTCATGATAAAGATGGAATCTCTGCTTTGGTATTGTTTCTGCAAATGTATGATCACTGGATTAAAAGCGGAACTTCTGCTGTTCTCAAACTGGAAGAAGGATTCAAGAAATACGGGTATTTCAAAGAGTGTAATGGTTACTATCGTATACCCAACTTATCTTCAATCAAAACAATCTTCAACGAAAATATCAGGCGTTTAAGAGACGCTGATACTGACCTTGAAAAACCCTATCCCGATAAGCTAGGACGATTTACTATTTCAGCATGGAGAGACCTAACCACGGGCTATGATTCCAGTACGAAGGATCATTTACCTCTTCTCCCTGTAGACAGAACTACCCAAATGATTACTGCTGTTATGCGAAGTGACGACGAGGATACAGTTCGCTTTACAGTTCGGAGTTCTGGAACCGAGCCCAAATTAAAAGTTTACATTGAGAGTTGCAGCAATACCGAAAAAAAGGCATCACAAGTTTCACACGAAGTTTGGAAGTTACTAGATTCTGAATGGTTCAAAACAGAGACCACTGGTCTAGTTTCTAGCTTTGTAGCTTAGTAAATGGAAGGCTTGATCACATATATATGTTTTCGCGATGGTTTTATTTACTATCTATTTGAAGCAGCGACCATTTTTACTTATCAAATAAATGGTATTATTCAAAGATCATTACAAGAAAACTGACTTACCTATGTATGTTTCCAGGAGATTTTTTCCTGCTATTTCTACTAACACGTATATGCGGTAGTCATTCTGCTAAAGCAAAAAAATCTTTTTCCATCGTGAATCGCATAAGTCGGGTTCCTGTTATTATCGTTGTCTTTCTTTTGTTATTATTGACCTGGTTTTATTTGAAAGAACATGGGATACACAACACTGGATCAAAAAGTGATATTCATTCTACTATACTTCAAGATATGGACCAATATCGCAAACTGTTTGAGGTAGATAAACAGAGTATCGATAAAACAGAGTTTTATGATCTGAATTTATTTGAGGGAACCTCAACGGGGGTGACCAATGAGGAGGTAATCCTGATGTTAATACCATTGCGAAACGCCGAAGACGTGCTTCCTTTCATGTTTCTGAACATGATGAATATGACCTATCCCCATTCTTTGGTTGATGTGGCATTTTTAGTTAGCGATTGTTCTAGTGGAGACTCTACATTGGCAACAGTCTCAGATTTCAGCTTGTTATTACAAAATGGAACACTGTTAACTCACCTTCAGGATTTAGAGGGAAAATATCCGGGATGTACACTCCCTTCGTCATTTCTGTTCAAAAATTTTATGAAACCGGGATATGGAGAGTCTATTTTAAAGGCATATTCCCCTCCTTATCATTCTGAGTTTGAAAAACCGTTTAGAACTGTCCAGATTTTTCAAAAAGACTTTGGTCAGGCAGTTGGCCAAGGATTCAACGACAGACATGATGTCAAGGTTCAGGGAATTAGACGTAAGCTGATGGGAAGGGCTAGAAATTGGTTGTTATCCGCCGCTTTGAAGCCTTATCATTCGTGGGTATATTGGAGAGATGCTGATATTGAGTCATCTCCAGGCAGCGTTATTCAAGATTTGATGAAGTTCCGAGATCAGGGGTTTGACGTTATTATACCTAATGTTTGGCGACCACTCCCAGAATTTCTCGGGAACGAGCAACCGTACGATTTGAATGCCTGGATAGAGTCTGATGCTGCCAGAGAATTAGCCTCTTCGCTAGATGAAGACGATGTTATAGTGGAAGGCTATGCCGAGTATCCAACCTGGAGAGTACACCTTGCTTATCTTAGGTCAAATGAGGGCAACCCTGATGATATCATAGATTTGGATGGTGTTGGGGGAGTGTCGATTCTGGCCAGAGCTGAACTTTTTAGAAAAGGTGCACACTTCAGCGCCTTTACCTTTGAAAACCATGCTGAAACAGAGGCTTTTGGAAAAATGGCTAAAAAGATGGGATTCAGAGTCGGAGGTACCCCACATTACACGTTATGGCATATTTATGAACCAAGTGTGGACGATCTAAAGCAAATGAAACACTACAAGGCAAGCGAAAATAATAAACAATAATTTGAGCGTGCTACTTCTACTGTTACACGTAAACCGTCAACTATGATACATCTATTCACGTAAACGTTTTCAGTGAATCATGAAACTAATCAGTCAATCAGTCAATTTTGATCTGAGAATAAATTTTGAAAATAAATAGCATCACTGCAAGAAATGCAACACTCCCGCAAATCAACCCCATAGCCGCACTCATCAATAACGAGTAGCCAACATACAACAAAGTAGACGCCAGCCCACTTAATCTAAACTTAGATAGAAGTAGAGCATGTACGAAGACATATACAGAGATTCCTGCACCAACAAAGAAAGATTTCCACTGCCAGTGGTAGTTCTCATTGCATAAAGTGTAGTACATTAGCAAGACTGTCACTAGGATAGTCGTTGCTAGCATCAGTATAAAGCAGAAGAATAGGAATCCAAACATGTAATATATTCTGTTGAACCACAAGGAAGAATAAATGAAATACATCTCAATAGAGATGGCACCAAATGGAAACACACCAGCAAGCAGTGCAAGCATGTAAGTCCTCAAATACCATGGTTGCGGAGGTATTTGTCTTGGAATTTGATTCACTTTTGTTGGATTAATGAAAATAGTTTTCTTACTACCAAAAAAAGAACCTGCCACGGACAAAGGCACGCTAAAAATGAACCAAATGAATACAATAGCAAATAGTGTTCCAATGGGAACGGCGCCCGAGGAGTGCACGGCAATGAGTACAAAGTTTAAACCAATAAAGACCAGAAATATGGCGCCAGGTACAAGAACTGGATTGAGGAGCATGTTTTTCTTCCAGTCTTCACCTTGGAAGGTCTTATAAAGATTGGCAGATACAAATGATCCCACCGATCCAAATGTGGCATAAAATATGATCATTACCGTGGATAAAGAGCCCCTATTTGAAGGAGATAGTAGTCCTAGCAAGGCAAAAAATGTAGTGGTGAAGGCCATTAACAGCATCTGGACTCCAGAACCAACTAAAACGCACAAGATTAGTTTTTTCTTAGGTGCCCTGAACACATCTCCATGAATCAATTTCCATCCGGTTTCATCCATAACATCTTCATCTAGATCAACTTCGTTGTATTTGCGAATATCATTTCGTAAGCTTCTAACAAGAATATGCGACATTATAATAGATAGTAGCAAAACAATCACTGAAAAGTTGACCAAAGCAAACCACTGAATTTTGGGATCGTATACGTGAAGATACTTATCCCAGCGAGTAGCCCATGCTGTTTCTGAGGGGATGAAAAATACAGAATACGTGAACGTGACTTTAGTATCATGGTGAATGTTCAAACTAACAGGTGAAAAATTGCTTAGGTCGGCATTGCAGGTTGAAGTATTATCCCCGTAATCTAATGAAAACGGTAATACAGTCACACCAACTATTCTGAACTCATTATCTCCACGCTGATGGTATTCAATATGCAGTTCATAATGATTGTACAAGTTTGGACGCATGTCTGAATCTATGCTTCCGAGGTCAAATCCAGATCCATAAAACTCTGTGTTGGTCTTTGTGTCATTCATTTTTTGAGCAACAGGCAAGCCATCAATTAACCAGTTGTGTTTGAAACCAGCTCTAATGTTTTTATTGACAAATAAGGCGTCTGTTTTTGAATACGTGGGAGAGCAAAGAGTCTCGCAAGTTTTGTTCTCCAACATACTGATCTCAAAGGGCGAGTTGAAGATACGGTCACCAAAAATTATAGCTCCCAGTGATTCAGATTGCTTATGAGGCCCGCCATCTGGTTTGCAGAAGTGAAACCGAGGAAAATAATAATCGTAAGAATAAACGTATTTTTTGGAGGAAGTTTTTAGTGAGGGAGTGATATGGTTCACCAGTAGTGGAACAGAATCATTTCTGCTATAAGTGGTGGGAGCAACCCCTGGTAGATAGAAGCCTTCGACCATCTTTATCGAAAGCAGCAACATGCATAATAACAATCGCATTGTTAAGACGATCCGATAGTGAACGTTCAGATCAGAAAAAAGGTTTCGGAAGTGAGTTGGAAAAAAGCCAACATTTTATGTGTACATTACATTATACATATATCATCGAGCGCGATCCACATGTATATTTGCGATACTGACGAGATTCGGAATGCGGACTGTTATTATGTAAATAAACATGTTTCAAACAGCCAACTGAACATAATAGTCAGGAATTTAGATAGGAGCCGAGAATGCTAAGAGTTTAATATCAAACTTCCATTTCTGAATAGCCAGCACAGCTCAACATGTCTCCAATTAGAATCAACATCAATCCCTTTTTCAATCATCAATTGTACCAAGTTCTTGATTATGCTTTGTTCTAACCCCTTGGTGTAGGCAGGTCTCTGAAATGGGTCGATTATTTTGATTGCTAGAAGTAGCCACAACGATGCCTTACGATGTCGAGTAAGTCCCAGTTTTTCCATATCAATATTCTTTATTCTTAGCTTGTCACTGGGCCTACTAACTTCTTGATGGTTCAAAGGGCGAGAATAAATGGTATAGGCAAAGGAAATATGCTGGTATATGACCGCCAAAGCAGATCCTTGAAGAATTTTCATAGAAAGCAGCTTTCTTAGTAACTTAATTGATTGGACAAGATACAGCTCATTCATAAAAGCTTCTCCCATGGAAATGAATAGTTCACTCATCAGGATGCAAGATCTCAAGGTATTAGTTCTAAGTGAACATCTTGAAAGGTAAGTGTAGTGCAGGTTTTCAATCGTTGGAAGGATTAAATCGTTGATAATTTTATTGGTAATTCCCACCGTGTTTCCGTTGCCTTCATTCGGCACGGATGCTTGCTTGGAACTTGCTCCGATCAATAAGGAAAAAATCATGAAGTCCTGTAACGAAGCCAAATAGGTCCACGATCTATCTTTCAAAAAATCTTTCTTCAACAAGTCATAGGTTGTATAAGATTTTTTGTAGTCTCTCATCATGAAGTACCAGTCTGCCAGTCGCCTGATCTTGAATTCCTGAGATTTATGGTGGTAGTATCCTTGCACCGCATTGAATCCATTTTCATCAATTCCCTGTTGCCTTTCCTGTTCTGAGAACGTCTCAATGCTTCTCTTAGATCCTTTCCAAAAACGATTGCTGAAACTTTTTCTTGGAACAATAAGGTTTTCATGCCATTCATTTACTTTTTTCTCCATGAATGGGAAAACGACTTTAGTAGTAAGATGCTTATAAAAGCCATGAATATCTTCCTGTAAGGTCTTTGGAATAATCATAATTTCTGGATGTGAACTAAAAGCAAAGACACTTCTTTTAATTGTCGTTTCATTCAAATTTTTGGTCTTATCATTCGGGTTTAAACTCAAAATCAAAGAGGATAGACCAAACTTGTTTTTCAAAGAATCCCGTAACCATAATCCCTGCTGAAAATCAGTTTCAATACTCAAGTCAACAATGATAATACAAAGTGGATTAATCTCCTTGAGATCTACCCAAAAAGGCACTTTGGTACCCTTCCACTGGGTGTAGAGTGCACCAATACTCTGGCAGTCATCCTGAGTCGTTAATACAAACAATTGAAATATGGGGTGGGAGAATGTCTCAAAATTTGAAAGGGTGTGGCCACCTAGGATTTTTGAAAGAAATCTAAGAGACACAGACTTATACAATCTCGATCTCTCAGCTTCCACTGCAGTTTCTGCTAGCTGTTGATCGATTAGTTTTAGCATGTCATAGATTGATGAATGAAACTCCTCCAAATCAAAGAGTTCTTCATTTGTCTGAAATGATTGCAGTGGCATATCTGATATTGATTCAATGAAGCGAATCGAGACTTCTTGAGTGGAATCAATATTATCATCTTGGAAGTACTGCATCAGTTGGAGGATGTTGTTGAATCCGAACCTCTTAGCAATATCATCAGATAATTGGGTCGAAGAAATAGAAACTCTTGGAGAGAATCCATGAAGAATTACGGCAATCGAAACTGAGAAAGGGGAAAAATCATCAGACTCAACTCGATCAAATCTTTTCTGGAGATTAACCAAAGTTAATTCCATCGTACAAGGAAAAGAAAAGTATTGTCAGACTTAAGTGGTCGGAATCTACTCGCGACTAGGTACCAAGAGATTAGTTAGTACTAGTATTTACTTCATGATATACCTACCATGTTTTGTCACTAAAATGAAAATTTCTTGTGCCAGTTTTGCAATTGGGCTAAGAAGGGGATTACCAATTTAATCAAGTGAGTCTGTCCCCTTTTATTTTTCCTTTTATTTGGCTGATTGTTTTTATCCATTTATATGCGCCGACACCTACTAGATACTTAAAAATTGACTCCTAAATTTGTGAGATTTTGCGAAGTGAACTAAGCTCTTTTTGGCTCCCTTTTTTCCGATGTCGTTGTTTGAGCTTGTATTAAGGAAGAGCAATGTCGGGGGCATTCTTCCATATATTGTCTAGCAGGTTTCCCTCAGAATTTCGAAGATAGCGTGTCGCGAACTTATTTAGTCATTTCATGTGCTACTATTAAACAATCACAGGCCCTGAGGTAACTGGTTTCCAACTTTTTCCTCATATTGTCTCCCTCTTATTCTAATATCCTTGCCAATTACATGTCATTATGCCAGAAATCGAGAACGCTACCAGTTTCAAGATCGGCCCAGCATTTTCAAAGGTTTCAGGGAAGCTACAGGATATTTCAAAGCTTATACTTGGAGGGGCGGTATTCAATACACAGTATAACGATGACCCGTATAATATGGATATTGTCAATCTTTTAAAATTTGGATTCCTGCATGGAATCAACACCATAGATACTTCTCCCTACTATGGTCCTTCGGAATTGCTCTTAGGTAAAAGTTTGAATTACCTGATTAATGAAGCAAATTACATAAAAAGGGATGAATTTTACATTTGCACCAAGGTTGGCCGTGTTAAGTTAAATGATTTTGACTACTCACCTGCCTGGATTCAAGCAAGCATTTTGAGGTCATTAGAGCGGCTTCACACCGATTACTTAGATTTGGTGCATCTCCATGATGTTGAGTTTGTTGAAGAGGACAAGGTATTACAAGCTTTGAGGAAACTGAAACGACTGAAGCAAAAAGGAACAATTAGACATTTCGGTATTTCTGGGTATCCAGTTGATTATTTGTATCGCATAGCTCTTCTTTGTGCTAATGATCCCACAATAGGCCCTCTTGATTCTGTTTTGAGTTACTGTAACGGATGCCTTCAAAATACTCGATTATTTGATTACTATGACAAATTCTTAAGTAATTGTGGCATTCAAGTGGTGTTGAATGCATCAATTTTATCTATGTCAATGTTGCGTCTTCAAGAAGTGAAACCATTTCATCCGGCACCACAGTTACTTAAAGCTGCCGTGCGAGAAATAGCTATGGATATGAAAAGGAACTATAATGAAGATCTCGCTGATTTCGCCACCAGGTTTGCATTGAGGAATTGGTTATTCAAGTCGGGATCGACAATTTTGGGAAGCTCAACTGTAGAAGAGCTGAAGTCAGCTCTGCAACAGTTCCATCTAGTTAGTTCAGATATTAACCACATCAATCGAAGAGATGAGATCCTCGTCAAGAAATACAGAAACGTGCTTGGAGATCACTACAATGAGGTATGGGAAAGTGGCATTCCTCAGAAGACATCAAATTCGGTATCAATTGACCACAGTTACTAAAACTCTTCAACTCTTCAACCAGAATCAGTGCCGTCAACATTTACACACTGATTGCTCTTCTTCTTTCATAGTTTGAATTTATCTTTCGCTAGTTTGACCGCAGCGTTACTAATGACCACGACATTTCTCTCCACACTAAAGGTCTGAAACACCAGTAGTTCATTGCCGTCTTTCCAAACTTTTAGCCTCAACTTTTCACCGGGGTATACGACATTTGAGAATCTGCATTTAGCTTCATCAAAAATACCAAACGTATCTACTAATTTCTTGACGGATATTCCAAATGAACACAGTCCATGAAGTATCGGTTTGTCGAAATTAGCCCCTTTAGCAAAACCAGGGTCGATATGTAAAGGATTGAAATCCCCAGATAGCCTGTAAATTGCAGCCTGGTCAAACGAGGTATCCAATATTGATTCAAAATCGGGCCGTCTGGAAGGTGGATTGAAAGATTGGGTAGCAAATTTGGATCTTGACTGTCTGAAGACTTTGTTGCCAACCATCGATTGAGAACCTCGAACAAAAAAAGACCCTTCATTGTAAAACACCGTTTCTTTAGTTACTTTGTCGATAGTTTCATAGCCAGCAACAACAAGTGCATTTTTGCCTTTATTCTCAACTGCGATAGGATATGATTTTGTTACCAAATCACCGGAGGTAGGGAGGGGAATTTTGTTGAGTTTAAGATACTGCTCTCCATGTAGTAGCATCATAGGATTGAAATTATTCAGTAGGGACTCCATGTTCAATCCACCATCATCTTGTACCATGAAAGGAATGACTCCAAAAGAGGGAACAGGTTGAAAATCTTCGTCTCCTTCATACACATATCTCGACTCATTTGCATGAGATCCAACTCCCAAGTTATAAAGAATTACATCACGATGATTGAATTTATACGATGAAACTTTGGCTTCTTTTTCATCATCGTCATCAACATCATCAAGATTGTCATCCTCACTTTCCTCCTCATCTTCATTTCTCGTAGCACTGAGTATGGCCATGGACGACTCCTGTGTGCTTGAAATAGGGATCCCGTTTTGTACATCAGTCACGGCACTCCAATTCTTCAAAATGAATTCTGGTGATGGTTTAGAATCGTTACAAACAATGCCACTGGCTCTTTTCCATCGGGTCTTCCCTATCCAACCTCCACCAACTTCAAAAAGTTCGCCGCTAATCCCCAGTTCGCTACTCGCTAAGAGAACTACAAGAGGAGATACTTGGGAAGGTGGAAACAAATCTAGTTCTTTTTCTGACATTATCGTTTTGGTCATAGAAGTCGCAGCGTGCGGCGCAATAGTGTTCACATGTATATTGTGTTTCTTTCCTTCGATAGCTAAGGTTCTGGATAAACCCAAAACACCTGCTTTCGAAGCTGCGTAATTTGCTTGACCAAAATTTCCATAAATACCAGAAGTCGAAGTAGTATTAATGATCACACCTGCATTCTGCTTGAGAAATATGGGCCATACTAGTTTACAGAGTTTGAATGTAGCGAGAAGATGAACTTGATACACTTGATTCCATTCTTGTTCCGACATCTTTAAAAATGACCTATCTCTCAAAATACCGGCATTATTGACCAGAACATGGATTCTACCAAATTTTTCGCAAATCTCATTGATAATTTTTTCAGGCTCCTTTACAACATCATGCTTTGAAGGATAAGCCTTGCCGCCAGCTTCCTTAATTTCCTGCACAACTGTAAAGGGGTCCTTGAAATCGTTCACAATAACAATTGCGCCATAACGGGCGAACCACAGTGCATGGCTTCTGCCCAATCCAGAACCTGCACCTGTAATGAGTACCACCTTTTCTTTCAAGGAGTTTATGGTGACCTTTCCCTGACTATTTTCGATGGGCATTCTTGAAGCCTTTTTGAAAGCGGATTCATAATCTTTCAGCTCTCTCGGGTATGAAGATTGTGAGCCTTTTTCAAAAGTTGTTAATTCGTTCCATTTATGAAGGATTGCTTCGGGAGTATAGCTATCGTTAGGATTGAAATAAGACCCACCACTCCTTTGCCATGTAATCTGACCATAAAACCCAGCAGCAACTTCAAAGATCCCTCCGGTGGATGGGACCATATCATGACCTAACAGTAATACCAAGGGTGCAACTTTATCCGGTCCTAGTTTTTCCAAGATATCTTCAGGTAAGATTGCTTCAGTCATTCTAGATCTCGCTAACGGCGCAATAGCGTTGACCTTGATATTGTACTTTTGACCTTCTTTTGCTAATGTCTCAGCCAAAGCTACCAGGGCGAGCTTAGCGGCAGAGTAATTTGCCTGACCAAAGTTACCATAAAGGCCTGCCGGAGAAGCAGTATTTATTATTCGTCCATACTTTTGTTGCTTGAAGAATTTCCAGGCATATTTTGTAAGCTTGAAGGCACCAGTTAAATGAACATCAATAACCTGCTGAAACTGTTCTTCTGTCATTTTTTTGAAGGAAGAATCGTTCAGAATACCTGCATTGTTTACAAGCACATGTATTGCGCCAAAAGATTTGATAGCAGTGTCAATGATCCCTTCGGGATTCAATACTACATTGTCGTAGTTAGCAACTGCTTCCCCACCTGCTTCTTTTATATTTGCCACAACCAGATCTGCCGCTCTGGATGACGTCCCAGCCCCTCCAAGAGTCCCACCTAAGTCGTTGACCACAACTTTGGCACCTCTAGAGGCAAATTGAAGAGCATATTCCTTACCGAGGCCACCACCGGCACCAGTAATGACAACCACCTTATTGTCAAATCTTAATTGGGACATCTGTAATCTATGAATCTTTAGGACGAAGTTAAGTACGAGAACTGGAACGCACTTTATATTAATATATGCCTTTTCGTCGGCACTCCTTAACCATTGACATATGATTAAGGTGTGGGGAGTAGTTTCCAACTCGGGTCAGGGTGCCGGTTTATAAACGGGAGCATGTGAATTGAAGGTAAGTCCAGAAGGTGTTCGGATGTTACATTTGATCTTCAAGTGGCCAAGGAATGTAAGCCATAAAAGCGATACTGTAGGTGGATTCCTTATGGTGGTTCGACATTCCACTACAACCCAGTTTTCGTTATATTCCCATTTACTCTCACTAACCAAAATACTAAATCTTGTACACTGCGATTCATGTGTCAAGATTCCCCAATACCTTAGCCAGAAGCTGGCTCCAGCAGGTTTCACGTATGGAAATAATGAAAAAGAATTGATTCAGCGATCGAAACCATGGAAGCAAATCTCTGGGGGTAGAAGAGTTATCAGCCCGTTACCAAACTTTAATTTCGACTTTCCTTTGAATTCAAATGCTTTGTCAAAGCCAGTTGCTTCAATTCATGCTAGTTTTGTGAAATCGACAGATCCCATCGCCCGAAGTTTTTCACAACTAAAAGGAGTAGTCAGCAGCTTAAGCAAGCTGTACAAGTCAAAGCCAATTTATGTGTACTCTTGTGACTATTTTTGTTTGAAATTTTATTCAAAGTATCAGTACACAGGATTGATCAGGAAGACAAAACCAGGAATACTCTTGAAAACCTATGGGCACAATTATAACTCCTTCAAAGTCCACAAACTATCCGCCACTTCGTTTACTCGCACTATGAACCCATTTGAATATGCAATCCACAGAAGGCGCACTCGTAGTATCTACAAAAAGCTGTTTATGGATAGGTTTCTTGGCAGAGACGGATTGTATGAGTTTATCATATTCAAGATTCCTCATCAGAAGGATATTGCATACCTAAGGAATCGAGTATGTCACTGTCTAAATGAAGTTAACGACTTAGATGAGGAGTGCCTCAGGAGTGTAGGCCAGAAGGAAATTAAATCCATTAATAAAGGGCTTATAAATAAACAGTGCAAACTGCTGGGACTGCCTATTTTGCTCAGATAGATAGGCCCTTGGAAAAGACAAGCATATAGTCAAACCTGCAGTTTAGCCCAAGGAGGATACCGAGTATGAAACTTCCAGTCAATTGACCGATAACTAAGCGCGTGCAGCCATATTCCCAACTCTTCTGGATTCCTTTGCCTGTACAAGTTGATTCCGCATTTTGGGCAAGTATTTGCAGACCTTGATTCATCTCTTTTCTTTGTTGCTAATTTAACAACTTGTTCAAATGACTTTTCACTTAGCGTTCCACACGGTGATTCTCTTCTTATACCAAGCAACTCGTTGAAACCATACAGTGGATCATTTGCTATGGGATGGCCCAGGTTTCTGAGATGGATCCGAATCTGGTGAGTCCGACCTGTTTTCGGGCTGCATTTTACTATACTTTGATTTAAGCTAGTACTATATGCGAGCCGTTGGAAATTAGTAAGTGCTTCTTTTGGTTCTGTAATTCCGTTTTCTTTTCCCCTTTTACAATCTATGTTAACAATTTTATCCGAACAAACGATATTGCCCATCGGGAATTCACCATCTACACGAGCAATGTATGTTTTTTGTATGGAGTTCTGTTTCAACTGGGTTTGATACTTTGCTGCGGCACGGGGTGTCTTTCCAATAATCAAAATACCTGAAGTCAATCTGTCCAATCGATGACACGGGTAAAGTGACGATACACCCAATTCATTTTTCATAATTTCTGTCATAGTGTTGTAATAATACTTGCCCGTAGGATGTACAGGAACACCGCATGGCTTGTTCACAACCAAAATATTATCATCCTGGTAGACAATCTCTTCCCCGATACCAACCTCAGGTTCATGTTTGTGTTCTGTATTCA
Source organism: Komagataella phaffii GS115 (assembly GCF_000027005.1). Lineage (NCBI taxonomy): Eukaryota > Fungi > Ascomycota > Pichiomycetes > Pichiales > Pichiaceae > Komagataella > Komagataella phaffii. The sequence continues at coordinate 1,484,921 of NC_012964.1, forward strand.
CTACGCAGTCACCACTTTTAATAAGAGTACTATACAAAAGACTTTTGTCTATTGTTTGCTCTGTTGCGAGGCCCCTATTGCGTATGAGTTTTATTGTTCCATTGTCAATGTTTAATCTATAATACTCCTCACTCCTTGATTTGAACTCATTGCAAAAAACGTCCAAAACTGTCATGCCAATCCATCTCCCTTTAACATGGAATACATGGGTATAAAAATACGGATTGCATTGCCTCAAGTTAGCATTTATCGTATATCTCATCTCCATGGCACATTCGCTTTCCTCCTTCAGCGAACAATAACTATGCCGTTAAAAAGGATATTCGAGGCATTGTCCAAGTTCTCAGATTTGTTTGAATTCTCCAGTGATGTTAACCTGGGTTGCGATATTATTGTTCGTTCATACTGCTATCAGCGCCAAGAGAGAGTTGTTCAAGTCTTGTGCTGAATCTGGCTTTTGTCACAGGAATCGACATTATGCCCATGAAGTTACAAAGTTGGGGGATACTTTTGAATCTCCCTATTTTGTCCTTTCGGACTCTATCGATTGCAATCAACTGTCTTGCACGGGTCAAATCGTAAAACAATTGAAAAATACACAGATAATGCTCCCATTTGAGGTTGATATCTTGGAGGAGAGTTTCAGGCTCAGAATTGACGAACTACGATCTGACACCCATTTCCACAAATTGAATTCCTGTAGGTTTAGCGCAGCAAACCTCTCTATGATGCACGGGTCTGCAACATCATCCAAAATATCGTCAACAATGAACGATAAGTCATTGCAAATCTTTTTCAATGATTCTTCCGCAACTATCAATTTCAAACCTTTTAAAATTACGATATTCTATAAAGGAAAGCCTCAGGTAATACTGAATGACAATAACCTTTTCAATATTGAACATTACAGAAAAGAAGAAGAAAACTCTATGTTTGAATTTGAGTCGGATTATGATTTGTTTCACGATTCATTTAAAGATTCTAGGGCTGACTCACTACCGTTGGGGCCAGAATCGATAGGTTTAGATATCAAATTGTTAAACATGAGTCATCTTTATGGTATTCCAGAACACTCTGATCGTCTATCATTAGAAGACACCAGTCAAAGTGATCCCTATAGACTGTACAATGTCGATATATTTGAGTACGAACCATATTCCAAATTACCAATGTACGGATCAATTCCCTTTTTAATAGGACTCAATCCCGAAGTTTCTACAGGTGTATTTTGGGTCAATAGTGCAGATACATGGGTCGACATTAACAAGAAAAAGGATACGTATACTCACTGGATTTCTGAGAATGGTATTTTGGACTTGGTGATAATAGTTCGGCAGAATCCTAAGGAAGTCTCGACTGTTTATTCTTCGCTAACAGGAAGAGTACAATTACCCAGCCAATTTTCACTGGGATATCATCAGTGCAGATGGAATTACAATAGTGAAGATGATGTTCGTGATGTTCATAGTAAAATGGACAAATATGGTATTCCCTATGACACCATCTGGTTAGATATTGAGTATACAGACGAGAAGAAATATTTTACTTGGAAAAGGGAATTGTTCCCTGATCCTAGTGGACTGCTTCAGGAGTTAGATGAAACTAAAAGATCATTAGTGGCCATCATCGATCCCCATATCAAGGTGGGATATGAGGTAAGCGACTACTTGGAATCAAATGGGCTTGTTGTTAGAGAAAAAGACTTTGACACTCCTTATCATGGCCATTGCTGGCCTGGCGAATCTGTTTGGATCGATACTTTCAATCCCAATGCTCAGAGTTATTGGGATACACTGTTCTGTAAGGGTTCGGACTTTGCTGGATCTTCTTCAAACCTGCACGTTTGGAACGATATGAATGAGCCTTCAGTTTTTAATGGCCCTGAAACTACCTTTCCTAAGGATTTAGTTCATTTTGGTAAGTGGGAACACCGGTCAATTCATAACTGGTACGGAAAAAGTTTTCATGAGGCTACCTATTATGCGTTAATTAATAGATCACCAAACCATAGGCCATTTGTTCTTACTAGGTCGTATGCCCCTGGGTCACAAGCTACTGCAGCTATGTGGACCGGAGATAATGCTGCTACTTGGGAATACTTAAAAGTTGCACTGCCCATGATACTCTCTAATGGAATAGCAGGTATGCCATTTGCCGGTGCTGATGTTGGAGGCTTTTTTGGAAACCCATCCAAAGAATTGTTAACCCGATGGTATCAATCTGGCATTTGGTATCCATTCTTCCGAGCTCATGCCCATATAGACTCCCGAAGAAGGGAGCCTTGGATAGCTGGTGAACCTTACACTACAATCATTAGAGATACGGTGAGGTTAAGATATCAGTTGCTACCAGTTTTATACACAGCATTCTATGAGTCGTCCAAGTTAGGTTATCCTGTCCTGAGGCCATTGTTTTATGAAATTCCAGAGAACCAGAAGCTTTACAATATCGATGATCAATTTTTCGTTGGTAGCTCCGGTTTAATGGTGAAACCGGTTACCGAAGAAGGTGCTACTACCGATAGTATTTATCTGCCTGATCCTCAAATTTATTACGATTTCTTCAAACTCGGGACAACTCTGCAAGGTGAAGGAATTCATGAACTAGAAGTTGATTTGACCACCATTCCCGTTTTGGCGCGAGGTGGTTCTATTATCACTCAGAAGCTCAGGTATAGAAGATCGTCTCAGTTAATGAAGCATGATCCGTACACGTTGATGGTCTTTTTGGATTCGGAAGGAACTGCCAAAGGCAAACTTTATATTGACGATGGGACCAGCTTCAATTACCGACTGGGTCATTTCTTGGAAATCAGTTTTCAGTATTCTAACAACATTCTGTCTTCAGAGCTCAAAACTAATATTGCTAGAAAGTTTCAGGATTCATTAGATGACGTTTTGGTTGAGCGGGTAATTATTATTGGGCTACCAGACGACTTTACTTCTGTGAAGGCAAAAGTCACCCAAGGTGAGAAAACGTGGATAAGTAACTGGACGAAGGAGAATGGGTATCTAGTAGTCAAGAACCCCAGAGTTAGCATTTCCCAGAGCTGGGAGATTAATATAGAAGTATGATAGTGATATATTTACATAAACACTACTTTTGATTAATCCATGTTTCAGTTAGTGGCAAGCCAACCCCGAAATGTTGTTGCTACCTGTCAGGTAGAATCCCACAACAGCCCCCATAACCACACTGAGCATGAGCCATAAGTTAAAAGTCATAAATATGAGCATTATGACCAAAGACCAGAATATTTGTATCCCATACAAAATGGAAGCCTTAACTCGAAACTGTTGCAAATCTGAATTGATTAGCGGCCTGTTCAGAGATAAAATTCTGGTGGACCAGGTTGAATAGAAGCTTTTGTAGAATTCGTAGCCTATACCAAAAACAACTATGATGGCACAGCTTAAAAGTAGATCTCGAAGTCCATAAATATGCCATCTGGAAGACAAGACACAGATATCCTCAAATTCCGTGGATAACAGCATGTTCATTTTGCACATGTGTTCAGGCATTGGCATCTCGTGGCCCGACGAAGAGTACGTGCGAGAAGTTTCAATCATACTAGGTGGAAGGCTAGAATCACTGTTTAACAATTGTGCTGTAATTCTTGGAGCTCCAAATTGGTAAGTTTTGTTGCACGAGTGTGGTATAAATAAATCGCACCTTCTGTTGTATTTTTTATCGAAGTTAGACCCCGAGACTTTATCAATAAAAAAAAGTAGCGAATGGCCAGATGCTTATGTATCAGACTAGTTGTCATGTAAATCAAAACTTTACATCAATTGATCATTCAGGTTGGCTGGTTGTTTATAGTCAAAGTAAATGGTAATCAAATTCATTCAATATTTTTTTTTTTTTTGATCCGTTTGACTTTCCTTTGTCGTGTTGGCCAAAGATGACGAATTGTAGAATATACACAGGACTGCCACGAATTTTAATCAACTGGCAAGTAATCTAACTTTTTCAAAGTAAATACCAGCATCTGTTTTCAGTAAATGAGTTTTGTAAACAGAGAACTTTATATTACAAACACGCCGATAAGTAAAAAAAAAGGGAAACATACCAACCAGTGGTACTCAGTTACCTTGCCATATTGCCACTTTTCAGAATAGGATGCCTTTGTCCGGTGGGTTTCTAACCAGCTCAAGAGGTCAATACAATCGATGATCAGAATTTTCAAATTTCGAAGGATGTGCAAGGAAATTATGGTTATCACTTTTAACTATACAATGTGTGTATTGATCTACTAACAGTAGCTATGAAACCTTTACTTTCTGAGTCTTCTAGCAGGAGCCCTAGTTGAAGAAACAGGAACAACTGCAATTGGCAGTTTGAAACCCAATGAGTTGACAAGTTGTTCAGTGTCTGCATCCAAGTGTAACTGGTCCTTGGTGTTGGAAAGGTCCAAAGCAGAAACTTCTGGAACGTATTGGTCTTTTCTCTCTCTCTCCTCTTCTTGCAATTTAAAAGAAATACCTCTAACTGGTCCATTTTGGATTCTGCGCATCAAGTGGGTGGTGTAACCAGCAATCTTATTTCTTAAACGCTTTGACTGAATCTCAGCGACCTCAGCGGTCAGGCGTTTGTTGGTCTCAAAGTCCAAAGTGAGCTTTGGATAATAACGCTCAATCAGAACCTTAGAGGCTCTCTTGACTGTCTTTGTTCTCACGCGTCCCTTTTGAATAGTTAGTATACATCAAGGTAAAGCTTGGAGTACCGCCGCATGTTGCCCTCTATTCTCTCAAAGTTTCCAGAACTTTTGTAACTTTTATCGCCAACTCCATTAGTAAATCATCAGAACGAAAATCGAAACTGGCCTCATAAACTAATGATAACACAATTTTTGAGCTCAACTAATACAGGACGCACTATGCCAACAATCTCCTTCATTTTATAATACATACCATTTTGTTGAATTCTTAGTAGTGAGTTCAAAAGAAAAATTATTTCAATTAATTAGCCTCGTCTTTCTGGTGTACTGATGTGGAAACTGAACACTTGGTGCGCGACAGTACCTAAGTGTTCTAGATATTACATACACGATGTGACTGCTGAATAATTCGCTCACAGTAACAACTGCTGAGGTAACTACATTGAAGTCCAACACGACATCTTACATCTCACCTTGGATAAATAAATGCTCGAAGGACTCCTACAAAAGAGTGATCATATTTGAGACATCAAATGGCGAAGTTTCATTGCGACGTGTGCTCTTCCGATTGCACTAATCGGGTGCGGATACGGTGTGCTGTATGCGAGGAGTACGATCTGTGCGTACCTTGCTTTAGCCAGGGTTCATTTTCCGGTGCTCATAAACCTTACCATGCCTACAGGATTGTCGAACAGAATGCTTATCCAATACTAAGCGAAAGTTGGGGCGCTGATGAAGAGCTGTTACTGATCGAAGGATGCCAAAAATTCGGTTTAGGAAATTGGCATGACATCGCTGACCATATCGGTAATCGCTCCAAGGAAGAAGTCGGACAGCATTATGAAAAATTCTATCTCTATTCGATTGATTATCCACTACCGGACCTGACAAAGGATTTCAAAGATATAACTCCTGAAGTGTTCATACAGCAACGCAAAGCCCGACTTGAACGTAGGAAAAAGCAGCCGTTACCAACACCTAAGAAGCCTTTAGCGTCGGTCCCGTTATGCTCTGATATTCAAGGGTTTATGCCTGGTAGATTAGAATTCGAAGTTGAAGTTGAAAATGATGCTGAACTCACTGTAAAGGATATGGTCTTTGATCCGGATGATCAACCGTTGGATATTGAACTAAAATTGTCCGTTCTGGATATATATAACTCCCGATTGACAACTAGAGCAGAAAGGAAACGAGTCATATTTATCAACGGTTTACTGGAGTATAGAAAGAACGCTAGTATCGATAAAAAACGTACAAAGGAAGAAAAAGATCTTTACAATCAGTTAAAGCCATTTGTAAGGGTACTAACCCCAGTTGACTTTGAAGAGTTTACGGAAGACATGCTAGCTGAGTTGCGATGTAGAAATAAGATTCAACAACTACAAGAGTGGCGCAAAAACGGATTGACTACGATGGAGCAGGGTATCCGTTATGAAAAGGAAAAAATCTCCCGACAGGTTCAACTTCAAAGGTTTAACATCACTGCAGGCAGTGCTAGGCATCCTAACAGCTATCAACAACTGAATAACTCTTATGGGAGAAGGTCGCATGCTAACTCGCCTGTCCCTTACGAAATAGCAAATAATGAGCCGAAAAGATCCTCCAAAACCATGGTACCATTGGATATATCCCACGCGGCTGATTATGAGTTGTTATCTGACGAAGAGAAGATCCTCTGCTCGACATTGCGGTTGCTTCCAAAACCATACCTAGTTATCAAGGAGACTTTATTTCGAGAACTTATTAGATGTGGCGGTGTCTTAAAGAAACGGACAGCGAGGGAACTGTTAAAGATCGACGTGAACAAAACTTCTAAAATTTATGAATTTTTTGTTCAACAAAAATGGTGTAACATCAATAGTGCAAGCTAATGATTACTGATACACTTTCACTCAGTGAATAGTATACGTGTGGTTTTTTTCGTCACTAATTATGCGGAGGTATTTTGTTTTTCACTTTATTTCTCGTACCAGAAGTGAAATTCAATTACTCTAATTGCTTGAATCACAATTCCATTCACTCAGTTACGTTTTCTTCACCGGTTGTTTTTGTTCGGCTTGGGGTGACATCTATTTCTTAGATTGAATTCTCCATGTTGGTCGGGTACTACACATAATACATAATATTTTGACAAGAAGAAGTAAAAGAGAATAACAGAACCGAATGAGAATATGAAGAGCTTAGCTCTTCAGTTTCAATTGCTAGGTGGATGAAGCTCGGCCACAGACTACGGAGGCACATGTACAGCCAACTTATATTCAAACAAATGACTACTTCTTCACTACCATTTTTCCCACTATATGTTCATTGATGTATATATATTTAGTGTCTTAGTAGGGAAGTTGCCTTTGAAGCATTGAAAGCGATAAGCTGTGCATTCACTGGAAAGAGTTTTCCCAAAAAAGAGGCAAACGGCCGATGTGATAGGAATGTTACAATGGCTTATCATTAGCAACTGAAAATTAATATACTATCTGTTTCAGTTGCCAGTTTTGAGCTATCGCAGAGACAGGACATCAATCAACTGAGATCAAAACTGGCTTAATTAGTAGAAAGGCGTATCTTTCCCTCCTTCCAAACATCTGGGCTGATTCTTTAGATCTCATTCCGGAGGCTTTATTTACAGCAAAGACTGATACGACTATATCATTAATGTTAGGCATCTATCTAGTAGTAGACCAATTATCAATACTAGAGCACAGAGCGGTCTCAGTACAGGAGTGTCCTGGATATACAGGTAAGTCATTGTTAATTATTTGGGAGGAAACACAATATGTTATTGTATGCATGAAGATTTGGCTCTGTATATACGCTTCATCATGACAGCAGAAACTATTGCGATCTTATTCTACTGGTCCTCCTTAATTGACGTCTCATAAGTCATGTGGTCATCTAAGTAAAAAGGCTCAGTCATGGCTTCAATAAAACACCATAAACCAACATGCTGAATTCAAAAAAGAAAGGCTATCACACAGAACATTTGCATTTCTTTACTAATTGTTGTAGTAAAACAGCTCTTGTATCATTTTCTTCGTTTCTACATGCTTCCAAAAGTTTGGTTAAAAACTCAACATAGCCATTTCTAGTTGAGGGCTCATCTAGCTTTAGATAATTCTTGACAGACAGCTGCAGCTTGATTGGAAACTCTGGTGACGAAATAGACAAATATCGCAATGGAAGCGCTAAAGCAATAACAATATACTCCGAACATTTGGGATCCAATGAGGACATGTGAGTTACAATCGAGGAAACAAGGTAATCTCTGTCAAGAACTTCAAAGCCGTCAACAATTGAAATAAACTTTTTCACCAATGATAGAGTGTATCCCTTAGAGTTTCTCTTTGTTCCCGTCAATGTATCTACAGCTATTCGAAAAACGGCGAGGGCTACATCACCCTTAAGAGCAGGGTTAGAATCGGGATCTCCCAGCATGTCGATGTCTGTTTCGGGCAAATTGTTTAGCTCAACAGTGCCTGAAGATTGAAAATTCCCAGTAGACATGTCTTCATGTAGTTGAATTCTCTCATTGATTTGTCTCTGTTCATTTTCCTTCTTGATTTCATCAAGCTCTTCTTGTTCAATTTGTAGAGCGGCACTGTTGAGTCCTAATATTTTTCTTCGTAAAAGCAACTTCGATATATAGCTCAATTCGAATACGAAATAATTTAGCCACAGCTTGTCCTGTTCAGAGTTGAATCTAAGAGCTCTCTGCAACAGGATTCGGGCGTTCTTGGCGTCGGCGTTCTCTTCAAACTCAAATTTAGCAGCGGAAATCCACAAATCGGTATCAGTTGGATGTAACTGTAGCATTTTGTTGTATATTTGCTCAACGACATTGATACTACCAAGTTCCTTAGCGTATTGCAAATATAAGGACCACAATTGTAGATCACCATGAAATTTTCTAACGGCCCTTTGAAAAATGAAAAGAATTTTCCTTTGGCCGCTCCAATCACTGATCGATTGACTCATATCAACTATCCCTGTTGGCGATAACCTCTCAATCCGCTTTCTCCTAAGATTATCTAAACTCATTTCGTACTGAATGTACTTAATAAAGTCTGCACTCTTGCTAGCTCTACCTGCAATTCTATGTTCAAATTCAGTTCTCCTTCTCATTATTTTGTTTATTTCTGCTTTTGAAAAAACATTCTTTCTCTCTAGATCCTCAAGCTCTGGGACCGTCTGCTCCAAAAAGTATCTTACATTTTCTGCCATGTCTTATTTTTTGATAGAAACAAGAAGCTGGATCTTAGGAAAAAAAAAAATAAAATAAGAAAGCTAGTGGGCTTGCGCACGTGAATAGTCATGTGGCTCAGTAAGATCGTGCTTTGATTAATGATAACAAAATACATTCTCTCCAATTCTAATCACTCGGTTGCAGTATGTTGTTGAAGATGCCTACCACGTCTGTAGGGTGTCTCTTATTTGCATGCTATCACGTTGCGAAGTAGCTACTTTTACGGATAAGATGACAGAAATCCACTTCGTTGATATATAGCTAATACTTAACAACGATTAACGAAAGGAATTATAGAGGACAGTTAAAGTAATAAAAGCAAAATCCAACCTGATGCCTAATGAACGTGGACATGCCAGAAATTAAACTGTGTTCCATCCTGAGTTATTCTTTGGTGTACCTTTCAATTCCCCCTGAGTTGCTACGCCTTCTCGCATTCTTTTCTATTTCGGTTCAACTACCAGTAACGCTTACATAAGTCTAACGATAAGATAAGGATCAATTTGGGAAGCTTAAAGAAAGTACCTTAAAGGGGCAGGGCCATCTAGCACTTTACCGATACCATCAATTGAAGCAAAACACACAGCCAAATTTCTGTAATTATCTTTTCCATTTGGAGCTGGCGTTTGTTTCTGTCTTTACGATTGTTTGATTTTTCTTTAACTACTATATAAAGCGTTGCAATTCCCCTCAAGGGGAAAAAAAAAGAAGTGTGACTTAACCCCAAAATATGATCAATTCTCATTTTATTACACAACATCATACTTCCTCTTTACAACAAAATACAAAGTCAAGTAGCTGGACAAATAACAATATGGAGGAATCTACAGAATTTGATCCATTCAAAGTGAATACCTCCCTTTGGAACACACTACCTGCAACGACTTTGAGTAGCAATGTTGGTCTCAATAACCACAATGGAAGGCGAGGGTCCCTGATTGACAACATCAAGTCGCCAACATTGCCTGGTACTTCCTATATGACTTCTCCGACCTCCGTAAATTCGGAACTCGGCAATCCAATAGGCCTGAGAAGAGCCTCATACACGTCGGATACTATTTGGGAAACAGACACCAGTAATTTTAACGATCAGAATAATAATAACAGTTGGTCCTTAGGGTCCTTTCCTGCACCACCATTTTCAGCGCCTTCACTCACCCACGCTGCTAATGGCAATTACGAATTTCGTCGACATTCTTACTCTAACGACTGGTCGTATGAGGTGCCTCGCAATGAAATTAATCATGTTATGGAATTCGCCGAATCTTATTTCGGTGATACGTTTACAATGAATGACAAACACATTCGACTACATCCAATGTTATCTGAAACTGATGAACTCTCATCATTCAGATCTTTAGATCTTCCAAGTATCATGGTTTCTAATAACGACCAGGTTCAAGAGTTAGGCCCGGAACTAAGTCTGATACTAATCGGCTTCAAGAATGGAAGAGCTGATATATTCTATTTCGAAGACAGCAATATTCGTCCTTCTCTCAACGATTTGGTAATAGTGGAAGCAGATAGAGGTCGTGACTTGGGCAAAGTACTTAAAGTTGGAATAGATCTTTTTCAAGCTAGAGTATTCAAGTACAAACAATTCAGGGTGCAACAGGCAGCATTAATCAGTGACAAGGATAATTCTCATCAAACATCCAACTCAAACTTTTTCTTCCCCAAGCAGGTGGTTAAGTTTGCCAGCAATTCAGAAATCTCACAACTGTTAAGCAAGTCTGTAGATGAAGAAAAAGCAAAAAACGTGTGCCTACTTAAAATTGTTTCTCATAATTTGCAAATGTCTGTTGTGGATGCCGAATACCAGTGGGATCGACGCAAGCTTACTTTCTATTACCATGCTTCCCACAGAATTGATTTCAGAGATCTCGTACGGGAACTATTTCGTGTTTACAAAACTAGAATATGGATGTGTGCAGTTAACCTGGAAGTTGCTGCTTGATATTAGGATACGATTGATTATGTTAGACATTATTTGAGACTATTATTTTCTCGCCACAAAAATAGCGGTGCAGATAAGTAGAGTAAAGGGTATATGGTTTTTTTTACAGTAGGATATGTTGAAGTTTGATTTTTTGTATCTCTGTCTTCTTTATTCGCGCGCCTCTTTAGCTTTCGCTGCTCAGACGTGCAAGCTACTTTTCCAATTTCTAATGCCCATAACCCAAATGATGGTACTAAGAGGGTTGCAAGTTGGCTTTAGAGAATACTCAACATCTCTTGTCAATGCGATTTCAAATGCTCCAACCTACTTACTCAGTACTGTCCGTTCGTTTCCTTCTTTAGAACCTCACACTGTATTGCCTATATCAACAGAATTTTTGAACAGTCCACTTAGGAGGGATTTGCTATGGAAAGCAGTAGTGATGGAATTTGACAACATACGTGTAGGTGCTTCGAATCCACCTGGTAGGGGTGAACATAAGTTCTCCAGGAGAAAATTACGCCCCCAAAAAGGGTCTGGAAGGGCTCGTGTAGGAGATGCCAACTCTCCGACGAGACACAATGGAGCTAGAGCGCTAGCTAGAAATGCGCCTAATGATTTCTCTACTGATTTACCGTTTAAAGTTTATGCTAGGGCTTACAGAATAGCTTTAAGCAGTTTTTACATCAAGGGGCATTTACATATCATTGGAGGTTGTTCATCACTCATCCCTTTCAATCGAGGTGATCAAAATATACTCGAGCTCTCTACCGACAAAAAAGAGGCCCTGGAAATTTTCCAGGCAATTCACAATCTAAAAGGACTGAATATTCTGTTCATCTCTGATAGCTTAAATAACTCACAGAATCTGAACAAAGCCATTCAGGCTTTAAACGATGACCAGATCAGCCTGTTGGATAAAGAAAATGTTGAGGTTAGGCATTTATTGAAAGCTAATAGAGTGTTCATTGATCAGGCATCACTGCAGTTTTTCGCGAAGGAGTTTGCTGGCTGATGCATTTTTGTATATAGTTACGCTATGTAAATAGTCAAAATAGATTCGCTCCACTGTTTAAGGGTCAAAAATTACCTCTCCAAATAGAAGGAGGCTAGAATTTAAACTACCGATAACCATGTTCGAAGAAACGTTGGAAGGCTCAGCCAGATTCTTGACAAGCTCGACAAATTGTTTCTTAAGACTAAAAACTCACTCATACATTCTAGGGCTCAACCCTAATGTACAATAATTGCACGTGCACAGAGAATTTACACCCTCACATAATCTCACTGTTTTTCGAATACGAAAAAAATTCGTTTTCTAACTTCTCTTCACTACAGCAACATGGCTAACTCATCTCTAGTTGTTCAAGAGGCTAATAGTTTCCAGCATATTCTGCGTTTGCTGAACACCAATGTTGATGGTAGAATCAAGATCATGTACGCTTTGACCACCATTCGTGGTGTGGGTCGTCGATACTCTAACTTGGTTTGTAAGAAAGCTGATGTTGATTTGAACAAGCGTGCTGGTGAGTTGACTCAAGAAGAATTGGAGAGGGTCGTCACCATTATGCAAAACCCAACTCAGTATAAGATTCCTGCCTGGTTCCTCAACAGACAGAGAGACACTGTTGATGGTAAGGACTATCACACTCTTGCCAACAGTTTGGAGTCCAAATACCGTGATGATATTGAAAGATTGAAGAAGATCAGGGCTCATAGAGGTATCCGTCATGCATGGGGTCTTAAGGTCAGAGGCCAACATACTAAGACTACTTCTCGAGGTAAGTTTATTGGTAGAAACTAGGTACACTAGGTAATTTCCTATTGTATAGATCGTGAATACGAATACACTAAGATAGTAATTTGCACACCGTTACGTAATTTATGATTCTATGTTGGCCTACATTCTCCTCGTCAAGAGCTATGTAAACTTAGAAGTTGCTTGACACATTCTTCGTCTTCGTCTCTGCTAATTTTGATACTTGGTGCTGAGTTCGACTTGTTGAGTTCGCTTCTAGATTTGTCTTGAAGGACTAATTGTTTGGACGGTGTCTTGGCGTTATCCAAACCTCGTTTAAAATCGAAGTTTTGTTGACTAACTTTCATGATCGGTTTGTTCAGAAATTCAGCGTCCATTCTTTCACTCACATGCACTAGGTTTCGGTTGGCAGATCCAGAACCAGAACTGAACGGTGATGAGGATTTTCTTGGACGTGGTCCAGTTGCTTGCAGTCTGAAAGTCATAGTTGATCCGAAATCATTAGTGATTGATGACCTAGAGATTAGTTGCTTGATTGGGGTGGAAACAACTGCAGATGTGTTTAGCCAAGTACCTTGAGGAGGAAAATGAGAGGGACTCTGGCTTTGATCAGAATTTGGGATAGAGTTGTGAACTTGACCATTATCTGAATCTGTGAAGTAAGAATTCGAACGTAAAGGGGAGGTTGTAAAATGCAACTGCTGGGAAATCGGTTGAGGTATAACAGGATCTAGAAGTATTTCTTGTTTTGCTTGATTATGCTTGCGCATCGATTGCCTTCTATTTTGAAACCAAACTTGAACAGCTTTATCAGTCATGTTGACTCGCCTGGAAATCTCCTTTCTTCGAGCTCTGTTTGGAGTACTCCCTTTTGAAAACTCTTCCTTAAGAATGAATAGTTCAGCGGGCGACGTTCTTCTTCTCTTCCTTCGGGCAAGTTGTGCATTATCTATGGTAGGTTCTTGTAGAGGAAATGTCTCCGGAGAATGGGAAATGAATGCAAATAATTTTGTATTCTGTGGAGTCTTCTTTGCGGAAGAATCTAGACTCGTAACAGAAAGCGTTTTCGGTACAGATATAGATTCAGGTGTATGCTGGAAAGAAGGATTGGTCACTCTGGAAAAAACCGGAGTGCCAAATGTTGGGTCAGGTTTGCCTTGCATCGCCACAACGTTACTATCCAACGGACCGAAAGGCGGAAGTGTGTGAACATCTTTTCGTGAAATGCTAGCAGGACTTAACTGATGAGACATTAACGGAGAACCAGGCCGGCTTGTACTTCGAGTTCTCTCATGGCCCAACTGGTTACGAAGAGGTGATTCATTCAATATTGCAGATAGTGGTGGCAGTTCAAACTTGTTAACAGTAGGTAACAGCGATACCATTTGCTCTATAGATTGGGTAAATTCAAATTTGTACAAATGAGTAACGCTACGAGCGTTCTTTTATTTATGATGCAAAGTATTAACCAAAGGTCAATATTAATAATTTGAAGTAGGTGTTTCCGTTTTAGGTATCAAAAGCTGATTTTTATTTGCTATTGTTGATTTACGTTGGAAAACTGACCGCGTTTTGTGTTTACTTTTTAGGCTAACGGGAAGTGAGCCCCTTTCCCAGGTTGCAGAACCTGTGAACGAGCGAGCGACTACATTCCTTGAAATACTTTCTGTCAAGCATTTAATATAATGTTTCAGGGGAGCTCAGTTATCCCTACGACAATACTTCAGTATCGTCACCGTTAACTCTATACTTTAAAAATTAACTACTTCTTTTTTTTTGTATTTTTGTTAATGAGGGTGGAGACGTGTTTCAATTGCTGATAGTAAATACAGTGTTGAAAGTCATGCATGAGATTGATATTCAGTGACTAAATCTTTTCGTTAAAGAATTAATCTTAACAACAGCAAATTTCAGATTGTCCTAGGAAATCTATGGATTCGAAATTGTGCACTATTCATAACATTTGTGTACCAATGGTTTCTATGAACACGAACCTGACTGAAGCACAGACTATGATAGAAATTCTGTCTCAAAGTAATACTGTGAAGTTATACTTATCAGATTCAAACTATAAATTCCATCATTCATAAGTTTCCAGTTCTTTTACATTCATATAAGGCCAAGAAAAAAAGGTTGGCAGCACTTTGAGTATTCGAAGGCAGAGACTTGCACTTTTTATCGCAATCTTCCGAAAAACAAAAACACATTTCACCTTGCTTATAGAAGCTTATAGTTTTACTTGAATTCAAACATTTTAGTCATTGGTTACTATACCATTCCCATGAAGTACAAGATCTAGATCTGGACAGAACACAATATACATTTGATGTACAGAGGTGCTAGATTTGCTCATTTATCTCATCCCCTCTCTTCGCACCCCTTCGCTCCTCTTTTCTCCCCTCTTGCTGCTGAATCATGATCACCTTCATCAGTTACCCTCCTTATTATTTGTATAAATTAATTGAAGATGGCAAGTACTTTGATTGCTTGAAACAACAAACACGCGTACAAAGAAAACTTCAAGAAAATGGTGTTTCAAGTAAATGTTCCTGTGGGCGAAGCTAGAAAGGGTGAAACAGCTCCCAGAAGATACTACAAGGTTAAAGATGCAGCGGTGCTCAAACCGAGTGACTGTAACCCGAAAACTGAAACTGTTTACGATTACTTGGTTGAAATGTTTGAACGACATGAAGACAACAAGGCTATGGCTTGGAGGGATCTCGTTGATATTCATACTGAGAAGAAGAAGGTCAACAAAATGATTGATGGTGAGCTAAAAAATATTGAAAAAGAATGGCAATATTACGAATTAAGTGATTACAAATTTATCACTTACAAAGAGCTGAAATCGATAATTTTTGAATATGGCCGGGGCCTTGTGGAATTAGGTATCAAGCCGAATCAGGAGGAACGGCTGCATATATATGCTTCAACATCACACAAGTGGTTCCAAACATATTTGGCAACTCAAACTCAAAACATTCCAATAGTAACTGCGTATGACACCCTCGGTGAAAGTGGTTTAACTCATTCTTTAGTGCAGACAGGTTCTGTGGCGATTTTCACCAACAATGACCTTCTTCACACTCTCATCAACCCGTTGAAGAAAGCGGTTTCGGTGCGTTTTATTATCCACACTGAAAAACTTGATTCCAGTGACAAGAGATATGGTGGAAAACTTTACCAGGATGCTCAAGTCGCAATTGATGAGATCAAGAGAACTCATCCCGATATCAAGTTCATCTCATATGATGAAATAGTTGCCTTAGGCCGAGGCTCCAAGTTGAATGCTATTCCTCCCAAAGCTGATGACCTTTCGTGTATTATGTACACATCAGGATCTACAGGCACTCCCAAAGGTGTGGTTTTAAGTCATAGAAACGTACTTGCCGGTATTGGTGGTGCCTCCACTTTAGTTCCTAGAAGCCTAATTAATGGGAAAGACCGAATCATTGCATTTCTTCCATTGGCCCATATTTTTGAGTTAGTATTTGAATTGATCTCCTTGTGGTGGGGTGGATGTTTAGGGTATGCTAACGTGAAGACTTTGACTGATGCTTCCATCCGAAATTGCCAATCCGACCTGAAGGCCTTCAAACCAACGATCATGGTTGGTGTTGCTGCTGTTTGGGAGTCGGTTAGAAAAGGTATTCTTGATCAGCTGAACAAATCCCCTTTTCTATTACAAAAAGTATTTTGGGGAGCCTACAAAAGCAAACAAGCAATGAAGTACTGCCATATTCCTGGCACTTCAATTATTGATGCGGTAATTTTTCGCAAGGTAAAGGCTGCTACTGGTGGTGAAATTCGCCTTCTGCTTAACGGTGGATCACCCATTTCTGCGGATACCCAACGATTTATCACAAACCTTCTTGCTCCCATGCTCTTAGGTTACGGTTTAACAGAGACAGTTGCTAATACATGTATCACGGATATCGACAACTTTGAGTTTGATGTTGCCGGTGCATTGACTGGCGCTGTTACCGTCAAATTAATAGACGTTCCAGAAGCTGGTTATTTTGCAAAGAATAACCAAGGAGAAGTGTTGATTCAGGGAGCATGTGTTACAAAAGAGTACTATAAGAATGAGCAAGAAACTGCAAGTGTTTTTGATTACGAAAAAGGTTGGTTCAGTACTGGTGATATTGGAGAATGGACGTCGTCGGGGCAGCTAAAAGTAATAGACCGTAAGAAAAATCTGATTAAAACACTGAATGGTGAGTATATCGCTTTGGAAAAGATAGAGTCCGTATATCGATCTAACAGCTATATTCATAATGTTTGCTGCTATGCTGATCAGAATAAATCCAAACCAGTAGCAATCGCTGTTCCAAACGAGACCACGTTGCGCAAGCTTGCTGTTCAACTGAAGCTAGCAAGCGCTGTTGATGAGGTCGACTTAGCAAAGGTAGTCCACGATTCTAAATTGATCTCCAAAGTACACCAATCTCTTCTGGAGACGGCTAAGCAGCAAGGTCTAACTGGAATAGAATTGATTCAGGGTGTCGTTATTTTGGATGAAGAATGGACTCCTCAGAATGGGTTTGTAACCTCAGCTCAAAAATTGCAACGCAAGAAAATTTTGGAGAGTGTCAAGGATCGTGTCGATGAAGTATATAGGCAAAACAGTTGAGCGAGCAGCCGATTGAAGTTTTCTACGGACAGAATCTTCTAGTTTTATAGATTACTATTGACACGATTTCACCGTTTTTTTTTCTACTTGCTTGCTTGGTTCCTTGCTGACTATGACTACCTTGGTTACTTTCTACCTTGCTTTTCATTCATAGCTTCCAACGTACTACGTAGTTCAATTGTACTTTTTCATTTGTGAGATAACAAGACCATTGAAAACCAAGTGATTATCGAGATAAAGATGATGACCACTGTTCGGTACCACATGATACTCACTTGAATCGTTACTGACTTTATTCATCAGTTCGTGACATCTACGCCCACCATGAACATCCATCCAGTCATCTTCACCATAAATCCAACATACTTCACACTTCAACTTTTGAATTGCATCTCTTAAAGGGTATCTGGGAATGCCTCCTGCCGCAAGCAGATAGTTGAGAACATACTCTCCGGACCCAGGGGCATTGAAAATGCCGTAAGCGTACCTGTGCAAAGCCTCCTGTTCAGACGGGGTCAGACGGGCAAACCGACGGGAAGTCCAGCCACTTACCAGCATGCTTCCTAGTATACTAGCGTATCTGACAATGAAAAAGGGAGAAACATTTTTGTTCCAGAGATAATTGAACCAAGTGGGAACTGGAATATCTGATTCGGGTGCTGATATACCAGCAGGCGAACACATGACCAAACGATCAAAAAACTCCGGATGGTGCATGTTGAATAACGCGCAAAGGTACGCTCCCATCGAATGAGCTACGACAAGAGTATCATCTCTCGGGGATGATACTCTCTTTTCGAACCATTGGCGGAGAGTGTCTGTAAACCACTCTGTCACCACAGATGACGTTAAAGATTCTGAACATGGAAATTGAGGGCGAGATGAACATCCGTACCCATACAAGTCAATGGCGTGAATCATCCAACCATTTGAACAGCCATACTCAGATATTCTGTCAAGATTCTTGAGAAAGAAACCCAAACCGGCACCATAACCATGCACGAGCACCAAATGCTTTAGGTTCGGGTCATCGTGGCTTTTCCCCTTTGGGTAGATGCATAACTCATTGATAAAACCCGTTTCAGAAGGTATTCTGTAGACAGGAACTTTCAAAATCTGAACTTTGCGAGTGTCATCTCCGTCAGGGAAAAATGAAAGTAGTGAGAGAAGCTCATGTTGAAATTTGTCTAGCTGTAAACGGTCTTTATAATCGGATAACGAATCGATAAAAGAACGAGGAAATGAGTTTGAAAATATTTTTGTCAAGGGCACACCAGCCGGCGCTGTACTGCGCCGATAGGACGATCTGTACAATCTCGGTAGTGTGCCACAACGCATCCTTAACTATTTACTAGTTCAATGATAGATAGTATACTCCACTACCCAGTGAATTGTAGACAGTTCGCGATCAATAGTACAATTGTATCTGATTCGCGAACAACAATTAAAGAAGAGGTTGGATTTTTAAACAAATAAGAACTTGCTCCTCTCAATTTTCAAACGATAAACGGAAAAAAAAAGCCTCATCTACTATATTATTCTTTAGCTGCTTTACGTTCACCATTGAGAGAAGATTAAAAAAAGTTTAGAATCATCATTGAACGTAATCATTCGTTGCTTGGTCATCACTTTTTTCTACTCGATTCGAGGGCGCGAAGAGAAGACGATTATGTAAGTATAGAAGCAAGTATATTAAATTCAACTTAATCTACTTCAATTCATATTGAACTGATGCATTTCGTCACTTATCCAATATTACTCTAATTATAGATCACTATTCAGTAACCGTTAGTCTCAATCGGAGGATACGATCTATTGTTTACTTTTTTTCCATGAATAAGTAGCGGTCAAACTTCGAGGTGGTAAATATAATAATATCACTGTGTCCAGTACTTTATTCAAAAACTAATGTATTTAGTCGTTATACATATCTGTCACTTTCCGTATTGTGGTCCTATGAATTAACCATTTAAAAATATTGCTATTAATGATTATGTTAGGTGGATTAATGTTGTCATTAGTACATATATTCGTATTTTAACTTAATTACTCATTAATTAAGTGTAGAATGTCATTTCACTGGATTTAACTTGCTTTGTAAGTACGAAACAATGCTCGATCAATAATCAAACAGTTTAGTTCAGAGATTAGATTCAAATATAATTCTAAATTTATAGTATCAGAAATATATATTAAGGACAGTGTTAATTTTACCTCATTTAAACTGCTGCTAGCCATTAAACGATTGTGCTTTTTTAGTCCATGTTTAAGAACAAATGACCATTTGCTAAACCTACTGTAATCTTATTATAAAAATGAAGCCTACAAATCATTTCTTACAAGCAAATGATTTTACAGCCCCTTGTGCTGAATGTATAGTACACATTGGACGAGGAGAAACGATCTAAGTGGCCACTCGTAGGTGTTAATGATACTATTCGCTCGAACTTAACGGTGCTTAGGATTCTACTTAATCCTTGCACGTGACAAGGCTTAAATTAAGCTTGTTTTCTGATGTGTGTCAAAAAAATTTTAGCTTGACATATATCGAACGATACGGCGTATTCTTAGGCAACAATTTCAACTTCTTCGCTTATTTGCAATACTGGTATCCACGGGGTAATGCCAAACTTAACAAACAGTAATGGATTTGAAGCTAGCATGCTGTATTTCAAGGAGCGGAGAAGCAAAGATAGCCCCCCTTAGATTAAATGCATGTTTAAGCTTTCGAGGCACTTTTCTGATTAATGCATAAGCCTGCAGGAAAGGATTCCACTTATTTAGTAAAATTATCAGTTCAATCGCCAAATAAAGGCACAACAAGAAAAAGAAACAAAACAATAAAATTTCAACCTTCTTTCAGCGTATATAAAAGAAATTTACTGCCCACTTCCTCGAAGTTTTCCTTTCCCCTAGCTGTAACCACTGCCGCCAACACTCCATCGAAGAATGTTTGTATTCGAACCAGTTCTGCTTGCTGTTCTAGTGGCCAGTACCTGTGTCACTGCAAAAACACATACATGGAACTTCACTACAGGGTTTGTGAATGCTAATCCTGATGGAGTTTATGAGCGTGATGATGTAATAGGGTTGAATGGACAATGGCCTCTTCCAGTGCTTGAAGCTGATAAAGGAGATCGCATCGAATTGTATTTGACAAACGGATTCGAGGATTACAACACCTCATTGCATTTCCACGGGCTGTTTCAGAACGGAACTAACTCCATGGATGGCCCTGAACTAATTACACAGTGTCCTATCCCTCCTGGAGAAACCATGTTGTATAACTTTACTGTTGACCAAGTAGGTGCCTATTGGTACCATTCTCATACTGCCGGTCAATACGGGGATGGAATGCGTGCTGCTTTTATCGTCCACGACGGTTCGGATGATGATGACTTTCCGTATGAATACGATGAGGAGTTCACTTTCACAATTTCTGAGTGGTACCATGAATCCTCAGTAGACTTGATCCCGAATTTTATGTCTCGTTTCAACCCAACTGGTGCCGAGCCAATTCCTCAGAACTTCTTATTTAATGATACTAGAAACTTCACCTGGAATGTGGAACCGAGTAAAACATATAAGGTTAACCTGATAAACGTTGGTGGATTTGTCTCTCAGTATCTCTGGATGGAAGATCATACATTCAAAGTGGTCCAGGTTGACGGTGTTTATACACAGCCAAACGAAACAGACATGATATACATCACAGTTGCTCAACGTTACACTGTATTGATTGAAACCAAAGATGACACCTCCCGCAACTACGCTCTAATGCAACGTGTTGATGACACTATGTTGGATGTTATACCCAAAGACCTTGAACTCAACGGCACTAATTACATCGTGTATAACGAGTCAGCTGGGTTACCTGAAGAGTATAAAGTAGAGTCATTGGACATATTTTTGGACGATTTTTGGCTTGAACCCTTGGAGGCACAAGAAGCTTATCCTGATCCAGACTACCAAATTGTCGTGGATGTTGCAATGGATAACTTGGACGACGGTGTAAACTATGCCTTTTTCAACAACTTAACATACGTTGCACCTAAAGTTCCAGTATTGGGTACTGTCTTTTCGGCAGGTGAAGATGCCATAAATCCTCTCGTGTATGGATCCAATACAAACTCATTTGTCCTAGAAAAGGATGAAGTTATCGAAATTGTTTTGAACAACCTAGATACTGGTAAACATCCCTTCCATTTACATGGTCATGTGTTCCAGACAGTCGTAAGAGGTCCTGACTACGGTGAGGAGAGTACACCAGTCCCCTATAATGCTTCAGAAGCACATGACATCCCAGAGAATCCTATGAGACGTGATACTGTTTATGTTAATCCCCAGTCATATTTTGTAATTCGTTTCAAAGCTGATAATCCAGGTGTATGGTTTTTCCATTGCCATATTGAATGGCACCTGGACCAAGGGTTGGCCCTAGTACTCATTGAGGATCCTTTGTCAATTCAAAGCCAGCAAAATCTTGATGACAACTGGAAGCGTATGTGTGAAGTAAACAACATGCCATACGTTGGCAATGCAGCAGCTAATACCGAAAACTTTTTAGACCTTACAGATGAGAATGTTCAAGTCAAAAATTTGCCTGCAGGCTTTACCGCCCGAGGTATCGTTGCATTGGTGTTCTCCTGCATTGCTGGTATCCTCGGTTGTGTAGCCATTGGGTTATATGGTTTAGCTGCGACAGATGATAACCCTGTTAAGTTGAGTCAGGATCTGGGAATTGATGAGGAGTTTATTCAAGACGAGACGTCTTCGCAATTGAGTCACAATGGTTCCAAAGATACGACCGAAAAGACTGCAACTGAGTTATTGAACTGATAGGTTAATATCCGAATATTGGTGATACTTCAACTATTCAAACCGAATCGTGTGTGTGTGTTCTTATCGAATTAGTGTGTTTGTTGAGGTAATACTTTTGTATTGGATATTGGAGCCATAGTCATAATTCCTAAGATCTACGATGGATCTTCATTTGGAGGAGTGGTTAGATTATTGTTACTTCTATTTGTTTTTGTTTCTGATAGCTTTTAAGAAAAAGCATGTCTTGGATGTGTGTGTGTGGTTACTATTGGTGCATCCGTTGAAATTTATGAGGACTTCTTAACTGAATGTTCTTGTTAGATATTGTGTGTATATTTTAATGTGATCAATTGTGATTTATCACTCGTCAGAAGATTGGTATCATCAACATGGACATGGTTTTGGCTAACGAAATGACAAGTTAACTAAATGATGAACTAATACCCTCTAGTGGTGTATGGGTGTTCATGGGCACTAATTGAAGCTACATATCTTTTTACATAATTCCATTGGCTCTATCACCACATCATTAATCATTATTTCATGGATTCAATTGTTATAACTGACGAATTTTCAAAATTGCTTTACCAGTATCTGTGGAGTCCAACTTCTATTTCTTTCGGTAGTTTGATGGCACGTTTGAAACTAATGCCCTCTCAATCTGAAAATTGGCTTTATATTCAATGTGACGGAAAATACATCATCAAGTATCCTAGGAACGGAATAATAGTATGGTTGGTTTGCCTGGAACATGATCCATTTGTATATGCCCTGTTTGTGGATACATTTGTCAAGGTACTCGAAGAATATATTGGCAAACCAACAGCCGCTACAATCAAATCTCATTCGGATACCATATCTCTGTTGCTACTTGATATGGCTGATGGAGGCTTTCCCTTCATAATTGATGATAATCAGATCAAAGATTTGATGCCAAATAAATCTATTATGGATAAAATTTTATCTTCTACAAAACAACTCACGAAGACAGCGAATAACTCATTGAATAGAAATGTTGCATTTAATACCTTTGCTAATCAGCCTTCTATGTGGTCCAGATCCAACTATTCAATTCCCTGGAGAAGAAGCAAAGTTTACCATACTAACAACGAAATACTTATTGACATTGTTGAGGAATTAAGCATGATTACATTGGCACACAATGGCACTAAAGATGACTCAAATTCTTCCGCATTTTACAGTTCTGCCGTTCGACATTCAAAGAGGATGCCCTTAGTGTCTAAGATCACCGGTAAAATTTTAGTAAACTCACATCTAAGCGGAATTCCTCACATAAATCTAAGGCTGAACTTGAAGCATAATCAGCTAAGCTGTCCTTCCTTTCATCGAGCAGTAGATATACCAAGATGGAACTCATCGTCCGGTTTAATATCATTTGTTCCTCCAGATGGAGTTTCAACACTGGTATCCTATGTTACTGATCTTGATAGACACCAGGATTTTGTAGACGTGCAGTACGGTTTTTTTCAAGGGAAACGGTCGAACGAGTTTGAAATACGGCTAACAACTCTCAGCTCATCCAGGGTTAATACTATAGAGAATCTGAAACTGGAGATTCACCTTCCAAGAGAACGCGAATATTCGGTGAAGGTTCTACGGTGCACTCATGGAGACTTGCAACTGTCACGTAAGAATCGATATTATGAGTGGATTTTTGCCAAAGAGGTTCCAACTGGTATAACAGCTACATTCAGAGGGTCTTTGGTCGATGGTTCGGATCCAGTCGTAGACAAGCTTCGACCTAGTTATTTGCAACTGTCGTATGAGAATAAGCATTCTCTTTTGACCGGCTTAGAAGTACGGTCGATAGAAATCGAAAAAATTGAGGGGCTCAGCAATCAGGTAAAGCCTTACAAAGGAGCTAAATACATATCCCGAGTCACTCATTTGATACGATGAAATCCATTTTCCAGTCAATCATACCCAGATAAGTTAAACGTACATGAATCAACTTCGGGAAATTCCAGTGAAAGCTTACATCCATTTGGTATCTTTCAACCTAAGTCTTGGAACCATTTACAGGCGGTTCAATAGTGATATCTCAAAGAGTTCTTCCAATAATAAGACTTCATTGCGATTTTTTCGCTCACGCAGAACGGAGCTACTAGGGCGGACTTTGATCCTTTTGATACCAATGTTGTTAGGAGCTATAAATCATTAATAAAGTCTTTTTAAAGATGCTTTCTTACACAGGTTCTAATTTGATTGCATCTCGCGTTCTAGCTTCCATGATACAATGCTGTTCCTATTTGTAAGTACGTCCATTCAAAGAACAGTGAGGCTCCAGGTGCATGAATGAATCTTACTGATCAACCTGATGACATGTTCGATTACGCACAGAAAATTTTTTGCCACAATTTCACATGGACTTTTTTACTTGTTGATGGCCTTATTTTTTGTCTGGTAACGATTCTTTCGACATCTCCAAATGGCTTAATAGGGTGTCCTCGTATTGTATCTAAAGAAACTTTTTCCACTCTTATTCCCAACAAAACTAGTGGCTGGACCAACATTTAAGTTTTTACATCAAAGTCTTTCATTACGATCAAATATTATCATCTATCACAATAATTACCAAGCAGTTGTCAAGCTCCGCGTAATGTAATAAATAATCTTAGTTCTGTAAGCATGAAAGACTGAAAAATCTGATTCGCGCGCACAAGTTGAAATCCCGTTCGAAGCTAAGCCAGCTTGGGAAATTGTGTACGAAAACATTAGACTGCTAAAACTAAAACGATTTGGGCTATTAAGATGAGCACTACCGTCCCATATGATCCAGAAGATTTTGACAATAATCCATTTAGCGAGCAGGTCATAAAGACTGTAGATGCAGGAAAGCAGCCTAAGTATGCAAACCCCCAAGGGGGGCAAGGGCATTCGTCAGTCACCGCTCCACTTCGACTACCTACTGACTCCAACCAAGAGCCTAGCTATCACATCACTACCAACGTAGAAAACGAGTTGGTTATGCCAACAGAAACTGAGATTCGTCGGTTTATTCCTGAAAGGTTCAACCAGAATCGTAGAAGTATCTGCCTTGTGATAACAGATATAGAGAAGAACGGCACTGATTCATCTGCCTTTAAAAATCCGGTAATAAAATTTGATGCCTTTATAAAAGGACTCAATGGATTTACGAAAAAACTCATACAAGGATATTCGAAGGACCTACAAGGAACTAGAGAGTTTTGCCAAGTACCTGAATATCAACAATATTGAAGTGTTTGTTCCCGGATTACCTAGCATACCAACTCTTTATAATATGGGAAGCCCTGAATTCAAATCATCCGTTTCTAAGTTATTGCAAGAGTGGATGGATAGAATCACCAAGAATCCCATCCTGATAAAAGATCATGATTTCGTACTGTTCTTGGAGACCAACGACTTCTCTTACTCACCAACCAAGACAATGAGTCAAAGTATCGTTGCCACTGGGTTGAGAAGGAAAACTCTCAAGCAATTAGCACCACCTTTTGATGCATGTCGAAGACTAGCTGAGTTCAGGCCTTTAGTCAAATCTTTGTATATCGTATCACAAAAACTTGTGTCCCTCTTGGAAAGAATAGGGAAGTTGGATAAGAACATGAACGGCTTGTACTCAATCTTCTATAGGCAGCTACGTGAACTATCAATGGTCGAAGTGGAAGAAGACATGCCAAGACTATGGACAAAATTAGAAAAAGTCATGCAACTTTTCAATGAGTTAGACTTGATGAAACGTCTTAGTTACAACTCTGCATTGAATGAATGCCTACTCCTTGTTATTCGTGACTCATTTACTATCAAAGAGTCGCTGACAAATAGGCATTTGTTGATGAGGGAACTTTCTCAGGCGAAGGATTCTGCAAGGAAAAAATTTGAGCAGGTGCAAAAGTTGAAGTCCAAGCCAATCATTGACACTTTGAAAGCGGACGAAGCGTCACAATCATTGGAGGCTGTTGTTGCTCTTGAAAAGGAACTAGAATTCAAGGTGGATCGCTTGACTTACAACATGTTAATTGAGTCTGAAGAATACCTTAATTACTTCACAGAAACCGTAAGAGCATTGTTTCGAACACTAGCATATCAGCAAATCCAGTTTGAACGTAAGAAACTTGCACTATTAGCTAATGCCAAACTAATCGACGTTTCTCATTCATTGCATAGGCTGGGCAGAGAATCCTTGCCTTTGAGAAAAGATCCTAATCGAATAGAGGCTTGGTCTGGTGGGTCTTCCTCTAGAAATTCCACAGCTGATGCTTCTTTTGAACGCGATATGCAAGAATATGAAACTTATCTTGATAATGATTTTGATACTGTGCTCCCGGTGCTGAATCCTTCAGCGCAGTCTTCAAAGAAAAAAGTTAGCACCCAGTCTGCAGGTAACAATCTCACTGAGTTTAATGCGAAGAATGCTGCTAATCTGCTCGGTGGCACGACATTTTGAAGTCTTTGGTTGAATTCTTGAAGAACTACTGAGATAGATGGCACATTGTACTTTCTCAACTCTTAGCATTAATAAACTTACCCCCAGTGCTGAATGTTGCAATATAGGCGATTGAACTGAAACAAAAAAAAAGCAACTAACCTATCATAAAAAGGACCTTTTTTGCGCTTTAGGTTTCTAACTGATAATTCATTACAAGAATATTAAATTTTGAACACTAATGAACCAAGGGAACGTGAAGCTTTTTTTCGGATTTATCTAATGAGAACTTAAATAATAGGACCCATGTCTTTGGAAGTTTATTCTACGCTTGTGCTACTATTCAGGTGACACTATTATTCCGACTCAACTATATCATCAGCCTTAGTTACTGATCTCAAGAGTCCTCTGGAGAAAATTGCCATTTCATCTTTTTTGGGTATCTACTAGTGAAAGTGCTTTTTCTTCAGAACAATCGAGAGTTGGATATAAACTCTCGATTGTGTTTAGAAACTATTAGGCATGCTTAGAATTAAACTCTTAGATGTATCGTTGATAAGGTACAACAAGATACCAGAGGACGAATCCTGCTGACCATGGTGGAGTGCACTGAAAGCTCCAAACGCCTAAAGATACATACACTTCTCATGCTACCAGGAAAGTGATAACTCGTATAAACTTAATTATTTGTGCTATTTGACTAATGAATTCTTAAAGACGTAGCCAAGTTCATAGTGGCCACTTGTTCTTTCGTAGTTTTCTCACAGGATGCTTCTGGATAATGCATCCGCCAAGTAATGTTGGGAAGTTCATCATTTCTTGAAGATCTTTATGTTGACATCTTTTTAACACCCTTCAAAGTTGAAATGGAGCGTAACAATTTGAACCCTTCAGGGGAACCAACAGATAGACCAGTTCATAATAGCTTCCCGGACTCATTGATTAAAAATATTTTATGCGAACGAGCCCAAGTTAAGGCCTTTCTCAATTCAGTCCATCAATTAAAACAAAACTGTACAAACTTAAAACATGAGAACAGTTCTCTGGGCCTTTTTGCTGAGTCTTATCTTACATCTGCTGGGGAATTCAAACGAAAGCTCTGAAGGCTTCAGTTTCAATTAGATTCACTATTTTTTTAATCTACAATACATTTACTTCGCTAGCATGAGAAAGAAATGCTATACTTTCCGGGGGGAGGGGGGCTCAATGCGGCGTAATAGTGAATACTATCACAGAAAGAAACACAAATGCATTATGTGAATTAGTGTTAATAGCTTACTGGTGCTAAATAATCTAAGTATGGGAAACATTCAAGACGAGAATTCCAAGGATGGAAGACTAATGTTGCCCACCCATGATTCTTATTATGACTACAACTTTGATAGTTTAAAAACTCCAGGATCCGTTGGATTCATAGGAAGAAAGGCTTCAAAGAGGAATTCAGTAATGAAGAGAAGGGACTTGAATTTAAAGAGGGTCAAGGATGTAAGTCATTCAGTACGAACAGAGTTTAATACTAGTTTGGATACTGGGAGCTCTAAAAGTTCACTGGAAGCTAGCGCCAAACACACTGGAAGTGAATTACCTAAGACAGGCAAACAACAATATATCTTGGTCAGTCATGAAAGTCAAGGGGGCCCTTTGGCTCCTCTGGATTCGTTTCTAAATCTAGATGTGTTACAGTGTGATAAATATACTCAGGCAAGTCCATTGCATAACATGCTTGAAATCCCTTGCGATCCCATAGGGTCCTCCAATGAACGTATGTTACTTTCTATGTTGGATCAGGAGTGCCATATCCTTAGAAGTACTGTACCCAATGGTTTAACGCAACGATGGAATGATAAGATTTATTCGGGTCTGAGGTTTCTTTATTTTTCTTTACCCAGAATTTCCTTACTTCAAGGTGAGGAATGCAGTTTACTGAAATCGTTAATTGGTTGTAGGGAATGAGCTTCTACGAAAACTGGTTCGAAGCAAGCTTCGAATACAACGGATCAGGCCGAAACTCAGGATAAAAAATAATCAGCATATAAGCTAGTGCATTGCCACACATCCAAAGGGCTAAATATCTTGGTACCTATGGAACCGACCTCCTCCTGTAAGATTTCTCTGAAATGTGGTACCAAGAACTTATTAGTCACTAAAATCTTGTTCTGTAATTCTTTTCGAATATCAATTGGCAGTTCTTGTACGAGTTCCATCAGTAATTTGGAAACTGACTGTTCTTCGTCGTCCAATGGATGTTCATTGTCTTCTGGGGGGAAGAAAATTCCTTTGACTTCCTCAGCTGAGGCCGAATAAGCAGCATACTTTTCCAACTCATAAAAAACTGAATCAAAATCATTAACATCTATCGTACGACTTCCGCTATAATGTAAGATTTTATAACCCCTGTTTGTAGCTTTGACTGAACTATTGAGAACTCTGAGATCATACACAGGGATTATGTATACTCCTTCCCAGCTAACATCAACTATTATAGCATTTCGGATACCAGACCCAAAACAATACAATAAACTCTCGGGTATGTATTGAATAGATTTGAACCTTAAGTCTAACAAAACTTTCTGCAAAATCTGCTTTAGATGGGAGGGGAAAAAAAAGGGCTCAGGGATAATTACACCATAATCATAAGAGTCCATAATAATTTGGTTCTTGTAGACATCAAACAAAATTCTTTCAAGTTTAGACGTTGTTTTGCATAACAGCGAACTAGCCCCCAAAAGATAATGCTGGAAAGTGTAACTGCTTTTGTCATAGGTCCAAAGGATGTGTTGATTGAATAGATCGTACTTTTCCAAGTCTTTGAAAAGTTGGTTTTTCAAAAGATATTTAAACGTCTCCAGGCTAGTCATGTAACTGCTATCAAGACAGTTCCATTTTTTGTCATTTATGTAACCTTGGAACTCACAGTATTGTACCCCAGATCTTCCAGCTCTAATACGAAGATGATCCAATTGCAATATAAAAAAGTTTTCGGATCTAGTTGACCTGTCTTTATAATTGAATCCTTCCTTTTCCTCATCTAGCATCCTCGTCTCTGTTTGTTTTGCTGTACATCTCATTACAATTTAAGGAATCTTCGCCTCAAGAGTGTTAACAACGCGATTCACAAACTCCTTAAGTAAATGCGCTTCAAACTCTTATTGGATCTGATGATCACATGATCGCAATAAAATAGATAGCAATTGTAATCAACACTCACAATTAAGTTTCAATCAAGCGAACGTTTGGGAAAGCTTACGTTCATGAAGAAGCCTCCTTGCGAAAGATCGCATAGCTCAAGATCCTAAAACACTTGCCAATTTCTAGATTTTGGCGGCGTTAAATTGAATAGAGTGAAAGGTTACTGCTATTTAAGAACCAGGTTGGCCCACCTCGCGGCTTTAATTTGAACAGAGGTAGTTCTGACGTTTCTCACTATTGAAGATTAAAAACAAGTTTACAACATGGGAGCAGTGCTATCGTTGCCGCTCGCTTCATTATCACTCATTGGAAGTTGGATTTCGTCCTTTATTGGTGCGGGATTGGTCTCAGGGTGTCTTTCTGCAAACAATCCGCTCTCAAAAACATTCAAGTCCTCTGTGGCAACAAGAGTAATGTATGGCTTCTTGTTCTTCATTAACAGTGTAATGTCTTGGGTCTCCTTGTCCAACACCATAACAGAATGGTTGGAACGAGCCAGTTGGGGATTTTTACGTTTTGGCAATGCATATTGTAGAGAGAATCACTGTATTGGCTTCACTAACGTTCATAGAGTAAGCCTTAGCCTGGGGATAATGCATCTAATCTTAGCGGGCCTAGTGCTAGGTGTTCAATCTACCAGTGACAAACGAGCTGTTATCCAAAATGGTTATTGGCGCACCAAGATATTCGTCTCATCACTGCTTTTGATTCTAAGCTTCATGATTCCCGACACTTTTTTTGTGTTCTGGGGAAACTATATCTCGATTATATTTTCAACTATTTTCATTGGAATCGGTTTGATTTTGCTGGTTGATTTTGCTCACGAATGGGCCGAAACCTGTATTGAAAGAATAGAGGAAGGGGAAATTTATCTTGACGACGATGACACTGGTCTGTTCACAAGCAGCAAATTTTGGAGGTTGATACTGGTAGGTGGCACGCTGACGATGTACATTCTATCTGTAGGTCTTTTTGTGTTTATGTACCTTTTCTTCGCTCAGGATGGCTGCATATTCAATACCGTTGCGATTTCTCTCACATTCGGATTTAGTGTGTTGGTGACCTTTCTGTCGGTGTCTCCCATTGTCCAGGAATATAATACTAATGCTGGCCTCGCACAATCCTCTATGTGCTGCTTATATTGTGCCTATTTGACATTTAGTGCATGCCTTAGCGAACCAGATGACAAAGGTTGCAACCCTTTGATACGAAGCAGAGGTACTAGAAATCTCAGTATTATTTTTGGGTCCTTTTTCACTTTCATTGCAGTTGCCTATACGACAACTCGTGCTGCTGGAAATTCGGCGTTCTCTCATTCACAATCTTCTTATGGGGATTCACATTTTGATTCGGTGTCAGATATATTCACAGCACATCCACCTGGAAGAAGAAATGAATTACGAGCTCAAGCAATCAGGCAAGCTGTAGAAGAAGGCTCCCTTCCTGAAAGCGCTCTAAACGATCCCATCTACTACCAATACGATGAAAATGATACAGAAGATCTCGGCGAGGAGAAACATTTTACAAAGTACAACTATTTCTTATTCCATATCATATTCTTCTTGGCCACACAGTATGTTGCGGCACTTTTGACCATAAATCTTGGTATTGACATTGATGACAATGATGGCGGATTTATTCCTGTCGGTCGTACCTATTTCAACACATGGGTAAAGGTTATTAGTACATGGTGCTGTTTTGCTTTGTATGGCTGGAGCTTGCTCGCTCCAGTACTTTTCCCGGACAGATTTTACATCATGTGAAACTATCAACATTTCTATTTCCTTTCTATGGACATATGTAGGTCAGAAAAACAGTCTATTGCCCTAAACTTTCTTCATTATATGCTGTTTGACATTTGTTTCTATATAATTTTATTTATGAAAGCTAATCGCATGATCACGCATTTTAGGCTGCTAATCCCAGGGTTTATGATTGTCACAAGCCAAGTCATGGCCATGTCTCACATTCCTGATCACTTTTGCAAGTCCCAACTTGCTTGAAAATCGAGCACAGTTGGTACTTTCGAGCAGAATCGTTGGATACACTGTGACTGATGTGGAAAACCGCTTCATACTATCTAACACAGTTAGAGGGATACGCCACAAGAAGTTTCACTTCATACAAGGAATATCACATTTAATATATTGTTTTCCGCCAGTATTATATAAGAGGAACTTTCAAACAAGGAATCAAAATTGAAAAAGAGAATTTGCATTTGGACAATTGACCGTTTAATGTTGCTTGTGGGCAAACCATCTTTGAGATTTCCTCTCGGCCTTTTCTCCTTCTCTACGTATGACTTAGAAAGCTCTGCATTACTGGACAAAAAGGAACCACGAATCACGACCCCTAATGACTCGAATGATATTGTCATCAGCGACCGTTTTGAAACCATTAGGGACGATTACAAAGCACCCAGATACCCGCTTGTGTTGTGTCATGGATTATCTGGATTTGACAAGGTAGTGCTGCTTCCTTCGCTGAAATTCTTGAGTGCTGCCGGCACAAGAAGACCTGAGTTGAGTGGCTTCTCAATCGACTATTGGAATGGGATTAAAGAAGCCTTGCAGGACATCGGCTGTACAGTATTAACCGGTAAGGTTCCACCCTTTGGGACCATAAGAGAAAGGGCAGAAAAGTTAGATAGCTTCATAGAAGAAGAAGCCGCATCTCTTTTAAAAGCTACTCACCCAGGAGCTGATTCTAAACCTATCAAGGTTAACCTTATTGCTCATTCTATGGGGGGGCTAGACTGTAGATATTTGATAACTAAGTTACAGCAAAGCAACTATGAGGTAATGAGCCTGACTACCATAGCCACACCCCACTACGGGTCTGCAATGGCTGACTGGTGCCTAAAATATGCCTCCAAGGCCCTATTACCTAGATCCATAAGTGAGCTTTCCATCAATAGCATGAAAACTTTCAATCAGGAAGTTCTGGACAAAAACAATGTAAAATATTTCAGCTATGGAGCAAGGTTTTGTCCGAACTTATCCTACGTTTTTTTTCCGTCTTGGAAGATAATTTTCGATATTGAAGGCGACAATGATGGAATGGTTAGTGTTAGTTCATCGAAGTGGGGAAAATATTTAGGAACATTAGACAACGTCGACCATTTGGATTTGATCAACTGGAGGAACGAAGCAAGGGTTGCGATCAACTTACTCATGTTCAAAAAAGGTTCGAAATTCAATGCCGTTGCTCTTTATTTGGAAATTGCTGATCAGCTAGCACGAGAAGGCCTATAACAATTTTTCAGATTGTGCATAGACTTGCTCCAAATGATCTGAGCATTGCTGACAGTAACTCAAGATGCTGGAAATAGTCTCTTGAACACCGTCCGTGATATCTCGATCTAATCTCCTTACTTGGTTACATCTTCTGCTTTCAGAAACCAACCAATTTCTCCATTCAGCTTCCGCAATCTGCAATTCAGCATGATTCAGTATTCGCAACTGTACAAGAAGGTGATTCCGTCTTATTCCGATATTATCAAACGATTGCTTTAAAATTTTTGCTGATTGAGAAGTTTCGATATCACTGTAATCTTGTAATTGCACGTTGGGAAAATTGAATAGAAAGGATGTGTTCATAAATTGCTGATAAACAAGGTCTGAGGTGCTATTGATGTAGGTCCTTGATGATATCTGGTCTTTGATATCCGCCAGCTGTATTGATCTTTGCAACAAATACGGTGTCTCCTTCATGTAATTGGAGAGTAATGTACTTGTCTTGTGAAATGTGTAATATGATGACACCGTTTGACCCATCAGCAACAAGTTCAGTATCAGAGACAAAGACAAGCAAAACAGGATTACATGGTTGGCCGTCACGATGCTTAATGCTGATGCAATAATTAGTCGAATTTTTGATAATACTCCAAAGCTGAATTTCAAGGCTTTGATCAGGCTTTTCTTTGTCAGAAACAAAAATAGTACTGCAGCTCTAATTTCAACGACTTCTGCAAGCTGTCCAGGTGGAATTAATTGTTCTTTTTGTTCGGTTTGAGAGATGGGGCCAAAACTGTGTAACGCTTTCACTATCTCATTTGAGGCACCCAATTGTTTCAACATCACCTGTAGCTCTCTATCCAATTTCGTAACTCTGCTTCTAAATAGTAGATAATACAAAGGCCTGAAGAGATTGAACTTAGCGGAGTTAAAAATTGGTCTCAAATAAATTTTCAACCTTGATCGCTTGGAACTCACCATCTGTATTGTCACCCTAGTTTCGGTACTGAAAAAAATACCTCCTATATTGAGAGTTTGGTCGATCTGGTAAAACTCGTAGTATCTATTGTTGACCATATGTTCAATAACCTGAGTGAATTCCAGCTTCTTCGAACTAATACTAGTGATTCCTATGAATGGGTAAACCTTACGTTCCAGTCCTGGAGGTTTCCTACCAGCATGCCAAGAAGTTCTAGCAGTTTCACTTCCAGAAGTTTCAACCAATGGAACAACTTTATGCAGCATATCAACATTATCTCCCAAGAATGCATGAAACAAAACCTTAGGAGGGGAATCGTAAACCTTGTCCCATATCAAATGAAAATCCTTTTGATAGTCAATATCGATTGGAGCCTCCATACTTGTTGGAACTGAATGTACAATTGAAGGGATTGTATCTCTTCTTTGAGTAGCTAACTCTGCCTGCTCCTGTCCTTTTAGTTCATCAATGTTATTAAAATCGGATAGTAGGCTTTGCAAACTCCTGGGAACTTGGCGCCTCTGATTTAAAATTAACAAGTTAATTTTCTTTTGAACAGCCATCCCTGAGTCCAAAAATATCTTAACTT
The DNA here is from genome assembly GCF_000027005.1 of Komagataella phaffii GS115. Lineage (NCBI taxonomy): Eukaryota > Fungi > Ascomycota > Pichiomycetes > Pichiales > Pichiaceae > Komagataella > Komagataella phaffii. The sequence continues at coordinate 1,519,392 of NC_012964.1, forward strand.
TAGACACATAACCACTACTGTAGTACAGCTTTAAGATATCACAATCTTCTTTTGAATCACATTCGATGTTTATGAGGTCTGCCAAATTTTTTCTAATCAATGAGACGAAACCCATATGATTCATGTAGAAATAAATATGCTTTTGGGTAAGAAACGATCGGCCATATAACTCTTGCTCTGAGTTGGGTATCCAATTACATTTCATTGTTAGCATAGTCTTTTCATCATTAGCAAAGACAACTTCAAATAATGATTTGAGTTCTATATCTGCCAGTTGTAAATCTACAGGGTAAGATGAAGGATAGAATTCCTTTTTCGAAGCTGGATAGATTTCTCTTTTCATTTCAGGAAAAAAGTACATTCCCCAGTTAACGGATCCCCATATATTAGCTGTAACTGCATTTGGAAAGGAGGGAGGGGAAAAAAGGGCTTGAAATAAGATAGATTCTACTGACAAACTAGTGGTAACCGGAGTGTTTATGAATACTCCTTTATGAATTCTCTGGTACAAAGAAGAGCAGGGTAAACCTTTGTAAAAAAACTTTATGTGTTCCAGCCCCTTGGTACTAGTGAGTTCTGTATCAACGTAAGTACTCATATTCGATGCAAAGTCTTCCATTGGTGGAGGAAGCTCGCATTTTACAAAACAGTGGTTCAATTCTTTGTTCAAAATTCTCTCCTTCTGAATCTTTAACACAGTCATCCAAGTTTTAAGTTCCAATAGCGTTTCAGCTTGTAAAGTTATTGAGACGCGTAAAGTCTTGAGTTCAAAACAAAACCTGCGTTCTTCTCCAGGAGCAAACTTAAAGTTTATAAGACCCAACCCTATCTTGTTTGTCTCCTGAACAGACAATTTATCATCGCTTAAAGAGAAAATCCCAAATAATCCATCTTTAACAAACACCCACCTTCTTACCCATTCGATCTTATTTTGAGAAGACGTTTTCATGTAGAGCCAGCCATGTTTTTCAGTCCTTATTCCCGGCTCATCCTCCAAGAAAACGTTACTATAACTCAATAAACTACAATCATAGTCAGTCAGCTTGCTGGGAGGTTTCATTGAAGCGGTCATCATCATCTCGGTTTGAGTTTTCGTTCTTTGTATGTTACGCATCATGTCATTGGATGACTGTTCAACTTGGGTTTTCCATCCATAAATCCTTTTCACACTCATTTGGACTTTGGCGATACCAAGCAACTGGAGCATGTCTGGGTTTAAATTCCCACTCCAGAAAGAGTTGGCAATTTCAATCAGTGTGAAATTGATACTATTAGTCAATCTTGCCATCCGGTAATATAACTCAAGGGAGCTTTCCAGATATTGCTTTCGTACTTCGTATAATTGATATGACTCTTCTTTAATTTGCTCCAATGGTTTTGTTTTCTCCATTTTATGGTGTAAACTGGAAACCTTATCATATCTAAGTTGAATTGTCTCAAATTGCATCCTCTGTATTTTGTAGGAATTTAGCTCATTTTTGACAAGATTTTCAACCAATTTTAATATACGGGTGTCGAAATGAAGTAATCGGGAATATTCTAAAAAGATCTTCTTCAGCCCCTCACCAGTAGAGACCATTGCAGTCTGCGTGTAATCATTGTCTATAACGCCAGAAGTGGAAACAACATCAGGAACTATCAGCATCTCTATACCATTTGCTACTTGCTCAACTTTACCCATTCCGTTCTGTATCAGAGTTAGTGCCGTATAAATTCCGTTGAGCCATGCTTCAACCTGTTGAATCTGCTGATTGGTAAAATTCACAGAAGCACGGAAAGTCGGACTATCTAAAGAAGCTTCTTTGAAGCCTACAGAGATTAGTTTGACAAACATTTCTTCCGACTCCAGAGACATTCTCTTCTTAAATAATCTATTTTCCTTAGCTAGAGGCGATTCTTCGGATATCAGAGTTTCAGGGAGGTCATGTGATTTGTAAGTTCTTATTATCAGCAGAGGGGGATTATTATCGGAATCCTTCGATTGAAACCACTATAGCACTATGAATAAAATACCAAGAGAGCAGGCTAGCTTTTTATGCTTGGGTTAAAAGCTGGCATAATATGGACATCTAAAATAGGAGGAAGGTATAAGTTACGATGGCATTCATCGAACCGTAGAAACATCCGTAGAGTCTATTTACAGGAACTAACTAAAAGTTTGCCAGAAGATGACGCACTTGTTGAAAGTAGGAATTATCAAAGAAACTGGCAGCTTCATCGTTGGTCACCCACTTATACTCAATATTCATGGGTTGAAAAGAGCCGGCAACTATGTGACTCTTTATAATATAGTGGCGTTCAATGCGTTCATCAGGACTTTCGTAAGTTGGTGCCACTAATTCACCTTCGCAATACTTTATTACTGCAGCCGGCGTATTGGAGACTGTCCAGATTTTAATTTGATTTCCACCCAGATCTACCAGACCCTTCTCTGCCGCGGTATGTAGCGATTGGCTTTCAAGGTTAAATGAGGGAAACTTCCACTGATCCTTTTCTTTGACTATTAAGTATAATGTATGGCTTAACTTTCTGTTCAAAGAAGACATGTTATTAGTTTTGTCCGCTTCAGTAACTCTTGCATTAACTTCAATGGGCCTGGACAAATTCTTTTCGTCATTTTTGTTGGCTTCTTCACCAGGAATAAGGATATTTTGTTTGAATCGCCTATCTCTTCCATGTTTAACATCTGGAATACCTTTTGGATACCATACATTGGGCTGTTTTGAGATGACACCATTCTGTATATCTAGAAACTTTCTCTCTGCAAGTGTTCCTTTCTTAAAATAGTAGTATTGCGGGAAAGTTCTCATCAATCTTCTCTCAAGTTCAGCCTGGTAGTTAAAGTACTCTTTTTCAAAAGGATTCAAAGCTCGAGTAACAATTGGAATGCGGCTAAGCATTAGTGAACTTTTAATCGGACCACTAGACATGTATCTAGCAGATAGGCGTGGGACAATCATGATGGGACTTCAGTTGTCAAAGATGTGGAACATTGAAAATTTTGTTATAAAACTGAGTCTCGCGAGGGAAGTGGGTGCCGTTTGTGGGGGGACAGCATTACCTACTATATACAGAGTTCGCTCTTATCAAATCGACTGTATAATATTAACACCTAATATCTAATATAAAATGAAATCTTGTCTTATTCTACTACAAATCCTTTTTCTGTCGAAGAATTTGATCTGCAGTCCATATTGTCTTATCCAAAACAGATCCGAGAGTTAAGACTCCTGCAACGCTTGCGCTAACCCCAAGAGCAAAAGCAGACCGTGTCTTTGAATATTGTTCCCTGTTAATTATTTTTAAAGGAGATATTTCAAAATGAAAAAACGCTCCCGGTATTCCTCCTGAAGCATGTAAAGTGTTTGGATGATCAGAGTCACGACCACCTTCCAATGGCCTATCATGATACGTGGCTGAAAACTGGTTTGTGTCCCACTTCAATCCTGACATAGACTCATATCTAGTTGCTACCACTTTCAAAAAATATGAATAAAGATGGTTTTTATTTCCGGTAGCTGCCTCATATCCATCAAGAGGGTGAGTGGACATCTCCTGATTGTCGATTGTCTTTCCAAAAGAAAGATGATTCACAGTATGATCAAAGTTGAACTTATCCGGATACTTTTCGAAAAGTGATAAATCATGAATATGGCGGGAGCCGCTGGTTAACGAACTCCCAGGAGCAAAATGAAGATTACCTGACACTCTATTTATCTGTGCAGTTCCAGAAACCTGGCATCCTTCATCAACCATCGAAGTGACCAGTTGCACATAACCCTCATTTTCGCACTGCTCAATGTTCCTTCCGTCATAAAAAGCCCATCCTGCCTTTGCGTAAGCTTTCTTCACAGATTCGCAGGTATTGCAACAGAGTTTCTCGTCGAAAGGTTTGTTTTCATTATCTTTTTGATTTAAAGCTCCGTAGCAGCTACCACAGTAATATGGATTGTTGCTATTAGTTAACTTATTGTTCTCTTGCTTGTATTCATTGACCCTTAATTCAGTCGTCTCTTTTGCCAGACCATCTACTACTCGAGTTTTCTGAAACCCGGACATAAGAAGGTCAATCTGTAGATCGCCAGTTATATCCATAATATCCATCGCTAGAAGTTCGCAAGGGATGTGATGAAATGTCACATTCAAAGAAATGTCTAGCTTTTTTGCGTGGTCTCTATCTACCACTAGCTCAGGTCGAATAACTACTGTTTGATAATCGAAGTACTCGTTCGTAACCAGTATCAAAGTTACAATCAAACAGATTAACGTAATGACACCACCACTAGTTGTCTTAACTTTTACATCATCAGCTGTTTTTGCAAATGCGTCCAAGCTAAGCAATTTCGGTTTAGCCATTTATTTTTCTTCCACTCAACGTGTTCGTTGGACATAGAACCCAACCAAAAGAAGCGCAAACGGTCGCGAAAACTCTTTTCCTCCGCCATTAATACTACCAGAAGCCTGGCCAAATCGAAAATTTCATTTCTCGAATGCTAACTCCAGTTCATCATCATTCAAGTAATCCAACTCCATTTCTGCTTCTACGTTCTTTGTTTGTAATTTTTGATGATCTTTTAGCTGTTCAGCATTCCATACAGATACCCCTTCTTGGTCCTTTGGATTAGATGGCTGTGCCAAAGTTCGCAAGAACTTTTTTGCATTGGCAATCGCCATATCTGTTGACAAGTTTGTGTCAGCGTCTAACAGATTTTGAGCAATCCATTTTGGTAACTGATTTCTTTTGCGAGAGAACCTTCGGTCCGCTAAAACCATAATTCCGTAATCGTCTTTGCCTCTCAGTACTCTTCCCAAACACTGAGCAGCGTGTCTCATTGCGTCGAAAGATAAAAACTCGTTCTCTTTTATCTGATGATGATCCCTTAAATATTCTAATCGAGCTTTTAAAATTCTCGACTCTGTATATTGAAATGGTATACCAATCATCAAAACAGTTCTTCCAAAATGATGGTCGAAGTCTATACCTTCGCTAACCTTTCCTCTGGCAACAGATAATAGAACAGCTCCTCTTCCATTTGAACATGCTTTACGGTATGTTTCAAGTCCTAAACTGGTTTCCTGTGAATCAGGAGTCTCCACCAGTATCAATTTGTACTTCCATACTTCGTCTAAGATGCCCATATTTTGCCACATCGAAATGATACTCTCCATGTACAAATATGAAGGGAAGAAAACAACCAACCCATCTGGCGTGATCTTACTAAATTCGATTAGCAACGTACCGTAGTTTCGAACAACACTGGGATCGTTACGAATCTCAAATCTAGAAGAGATGGACACCTGATCTGACCCTTTGGTTACAATCAGCGGAAGAAAGGATCGTCTACTCAGAGTCATGGTGTAAGACTCTTGTATAACAGTATCAAACTTCAACATTTTGGGATACATATCCAAGGGGGAAATAGTTCCTGATGTTATAATAACAGAGGAAAAACGGTCGAAGATTGGTTTTATCGCTATAGAGGCATCCAAGCATGTAAAATGCAGTATTGGATTCGGTCCCGAAGCATTCTCAGTCTCGTAAGGTTCTAAAATGAGTTGAAACCCGGTCTCATATGTTGAGACTAATGTTGCAAACGTTGCAATATCTTTCAATGCTATGAACTCCTCAATTTCAGTTAGTTCTAACGTTTTCACTAATAGAGCAAGACGTTCGGCACAAAATCTTAGTGGCTTCCTTTCAATGAACGTTAAAAGCTTTAAGTGCTGCAAAAATGACGCCGGTGTTTCTGAAATTACATGTAACACTTTCATACGTGTTTTAAGATATTCAATAAACCGCTTTAAAAACATGACAAAATGCTCACCTCTTCGAATATTTCCAGGAATAGACTCGGTTAATATGTCATCCGGTAATATAGGATTAGCCATGATCAGTTCCTCGTTACGGGAAGATTCTGTTGCCCTTAGTCCCTCCACCAATCTCTCGTACTCATCTTGCAATTTTTTGCTATCAATTCTTTTGATTTCATCAACCTTTTTGGAAAGACTGTTTACTCCTCTGGAAGCTTTCTTAAGTGTATCATTTGTTAAATCCAAGGATAAACTTTCTATGCAAACATTATCTATGTTGTGTGCCTCGTCAAATATAACGATACTTTCTTTAGAAAGTTCCTTCGAAACTCTCTGAGCTATTTTGGGATCTAATAAATAGTGATAGGAATAAATAATTATGTTGCAAAATGACATCATACGACGAACCGTAAAATACGGACAAATGCCTACTCCTTTGCAATATTTTATGAGCTCTTCAAATGAATAAACACCGATGGGAATGTACTCGTGCGAATCTAAGTCATTCATTTTTTCATGGAACGAGCATAGTTGATCTTTATCAGCTTCTCCTTTGGCAACTTGAAGACTGAGTTGTCCATTTGTCATCCTTCTGCATTTTTCATCTACTACGATACCCTTTCTCTCCTGTGAAATAGGGTGAAGACAAAGGTTTTTACGACTGGTTAACCCCAGACCTCTAAAGTTTTCTTTAACGCCTAACTCTTTTGTTCTAAAGTCCATTAATTTGGTTAACTCTATAAGAGCCTTTTCAATTTCTGACATGGTACGAGAACAATAAATAATCTTTCTATGTTCTGGATAAAACATTTGGTAGGAAACTGTCAAAGAAAGCAATGAAATTGTTTTACCAGTTCCTGAAGGCATCTCAAGTATACAATTACCCCCAATATCCAAGGTTCTCTTAATATCACACATGTACGCATATTGCTCTGGATATATTTTTGGATATGGAAATATCACTGGCAAATCATCTATTAAGAATTTCATACTATCAAATCTAGACAAACTTGAATTAAGATTTAGTGAGAAAGGTTATGGTGCAAATGGCCGCTGTGGTGTTGGGGCTGTAATTAGTAGCTAATGCATCAAACTTTTCTGTGCTAATCTTAATTCATTCTCTAATGAAATTAAATGGGTTTTATGACCTCAAACTTCAACTTACTAATTACTTGAATTTCTACATGGATGCTACTAGTCCTTTTCTTTCCGTCAGTTGAGTCAGATTCCGTGTAGTTTTGTTCGATAGTGTCAGCAATGAGCTTTGAAGCAAGCCAAGCGAATGCATGTTAGGTGAACCTGACTTGTACGGAGTATAGTTTATAGTTTATGCTGGACGTATTTCCCCGTGTTTTTGAAATAGTCTCATATAATAGTAGTAAAAGACTTTTGTGAGCTGTCTCTAGAATTGTTATTTATGCAGAGAGCACAAGGTGACACTGCGAAAACGCCTTACATTTTTGAGAGGACTATCTATTGATTGAACAAGGTACGTATCTCAGATCCACAATGGAATACTATCATAAAAAAATTAGTACCATTGGGTCAACAGACTTTGCATTATTACCTGCAGAGTAGGTAAGCTTCGGTTATTGAAGAACCTGCGTTCTTCAGCCACTGTCGAACTAATGGTGCAGTAAGAAGCACTGGTATACTAACTGTTCCAAGATATGTACCTGGCCTCAAGAAAGATACTACCTTGCCATTGCTTAAAATATTTATAAAACAAAAAATTTTAAACGTTTATTGTGTTCTATTCATCGGAAAATGTTCAATCATTCTAATTATGATGTTGGAACATAATGAACTTGACAAACAAAAATTAGGGTCCTAGTCACTAGGCAGGAATCCGATTTTCCAATTTTCAAATGACTTGCAGGAGTCAGGTAGGCACTTGTTTGTTTTTTCTAAAACACTTGCTGTATCTGACAGAACCAAATCTGGTAAATCTTCCATATTTTCAATATTTTGGTGCTCTGCAGCCTGGATCCAGTGTACAATATCCCCTTCATCAGACATATACATTATCTTCAAAGAATTCTCGTATATATGCTCAGCTAAAGTCACAGTTACGCCTGTTCCAAAAATCCATACTAGCAGACTCTTGATTCGTATAAACCTGGCGCCATTAGAGTTTATCCTATCCAGTAAAACACTGTAGGCATAGATGTATGGTGGGAACTGTTCCAATTTTAAATTTCCTGGTTTTGTAAGAAGCAAATTCCAGTTATAGATTTTCCAATTGGAGCAATTCTTAGTTACAATACCTACGGGAAAACCGCAATTGGCGCAAGCTATTGTTTCATCATCCTCTTTCTCTATTGTCTCAAAACTGAGAGGGTGAAACAAAAGGTAATAAAAGCCCAAGATGATAGCGCCTTTCCTCGGCTGCAAATTTCCATAGCGCAGTCCAGAATTGGAAACTTTGCTTCCTGGCTTGTGACAATGCCAAAATTCCATCATCTCCGCCCACATTTCTGAAGGCATGGCATTGATGGAACTAACTTTACTTCTATGAATCAATTCAGCTCTACAATTTCCACAACCAAAGCTGAACTCTCCTATTGTTTTAAGGTAATCTGCACTCCACCTTGGTTCAGCATCCATAAGAGCGTTCGTCTCATTGAACCGATTGCTTTGCTTGAGCCATAGTCTAATTTCAACTACATTATCATGTATGCTTATATTTGGAAGCTTTTCCAAATCAGGATTAATCAGAGGAATTAGTAAGTTATATTTTAAACAGCCACGCTCCACGAGCAAAGCTCCTCTAAGTATTTTCACGTTGATCGTGAAATCAGGAAGATTAGTAAGGCTTTCTTCTATGTATACACACAAAACATTGATTTGCGTCAATAACTCGGTATAATATTTGTGCATTAGAAACCTGTTGTAAGTAGTAACCTCTTCTTTTTTGCCCGAATCATTTAGAAATTGTCTAAATGGAAAACCATAATGTTTTACTTAGTAAGTACAAAACAACAATATTTGTTGGTGCACTATTCACTACTTTAAATAATCGACGCCAAACTACTTCGTAAATAATTCGGATCCTTAGGCTCAATTAGGCTGCTGCTTGCTACATTCAGTGAAATTTAAAATTATACCAATTCACTTTTTGACTGGTTAGGGATTAATTGCTGGATTGACCTAGAAGTTTACTTGAAGTAAAAGTTGTCAGCTTTAACTCTTGTTAGTTCATTGATTTGTTAACGGAGAAATGGTGCGTAAATCTGATAATAGCTAACTGAATAAAACTAACACTAGTAGTCGATATTTAGGGCAGTCAATGTTGAAGACGATGAAGGTGACGCTGAAGATCATACAAAAGAGCTGCAAATCGAAGAAGGATTTAGAATTTTTTACAAAGCTTTGAACTTGCAGAAAGATGCACAATTACAAGAAGCAGAGCAATTATACAATCAGCTATTCTCATTGAACATTATGCAATCGGAGACACCAACAATATCTCCCGTTATACGAACGTTAAACTACTTAGCCTACCGCAATAGAGGTATCTTGCGGTTGCATATTTTACAGTTCACAGCAGTCAAATCGAAGCCGACTGATACGCTTCATGATGAACTCTTGAGCCTTCTTACTTTGTGTTTGAAAGATTTGGTTAAGGCTCTGGAATACGAGGAAGGAGATAGTTTCTTAACTCAACTGTTGTATGACATTTTCATGATGCTCGACTACAAGAGAATTGCAAGGTACATAGTCGAATACGAACTGATGAAATGGGACAATCAATATGGATCTGAGGATGAACTTCCTGTGTCTAAATACAACATTTCTAGAGGTCAGCTACAGGATACCTTGAGCCTCTATGATTTTCTTCTTCAAAAGTTTGATGATAACATTTGCGATAGTGGATTCATATCTAATAATCATATTCAGTCGTTTGAACGAGTACCATCGAGGAAGAGGAAAAGGGCAAATTCGATTATTAGCTCGATCTCTTCTTGTAAGCTAAATCCTTCAAATAGGTCGTTGTTTTCAATTGATCAGAAACACTCTTTCAAACTGAAACCTTCATCATCATGGGGCCTACTGCTCAGCAATATAGAAGTGCTGATACCGAAGTCTAAAGGAAAAACAAAATGTCTTGATGATTATTTACTCACCGACTTTCCCATGGAAAGAGTCGGTTTAGAAGCTCCGAATGGAGACGGCAGAGACTTGGCGGACACTGAATGCTCTGATGATGAGCTAGTATACAGAACGCCTGATCCGCCAGACTACGCAACCTCGCAAGATGCATCAAAAACCAAACTAGATAATTCATGCCATAAACGTGAGGAATCACATGAAAAAGAAAGATCCTCTTCAAACGAAGAGCACATGATCAACCCCGAAGCATCCTCCTCCAATAGTGCCGCACTAGAAGAAGAACACAGGACACATTCAAGAAACAAGAAAGGAAATGAGAATCGTGGGAATCTAGATGTTGTTACAAGTCCCAACTTCAGGGGCAGCCTGGACGCTCCACCTACTCAGTCAGAGGCACAAAAATTCAATCGTAGTAGTCGAAGCCGAAGGAACATAGATTCTCTTTCTGTTGTAGTTGCAATGGATGATTTTGCTCATAATACAGAGTTCATCAAATCATGCAACATCTTCTTAGCCTTATGTCCTGGCCACATTCAGCTCTTTGACAACACTGAAGCATTAATTGATGAAAAGTTGCAATCACGAAGAACAGATGTGGCGATTCCTATTCCAGATATTGATTTTGTTAGTATTTTGAACAATTGGACCCAGAACTGTTCTGCGTTATTGTTACTTAACATTGAAATGGAAGGTTTTGAGAATTTTTCGGTGATTGACATTCTAAGCTCGACGTCTATTAATGATTTTGATGTGGCAATTAGAAACTTCAACGATCTACCAATGGTCGAAACAACGCTTAAAGAGTTCTTGGCGATGATTGAAAACAGGTGTTTGAACGTATATCAATTGAAGTATCTTGTATTGAAGCAGTTTTTCGGTCACAACGATGTTTTGAACTCTCGTATCATAACTGATTATGAGCTGGAGAAGGGCGCTCTAAAATCGCTCCGGAGAATAATGGATTCTGTGGATGTAACGCTACTCAATAATATTCGGTCCTTTTTGAATCGCCAAGATGGTTCAACAATCAAGTTATTTGAATTTTACACCATCTCAATATCGTTCACTGAGCAGCTTGTAAATGACTACATTTCACTCAAGATGGTTATGAAAACGAAGAAAGATTGGGCAAGCAACAAGTCTCGATACAATGAGCTATTAAACAGTGCACATTGTGTTGAGGGAAGAATTTTGAATTGGAGTTCCATTGTTCGTGATATTTACTTCTTGTTGCGGAGAAGATCATTTTCGGATGTTGTTCAAAAATATTGGTTTCAATTCAGATGGGTCCAAATATCATATTCACAGTATAGTAATGACAGCTCTCTCACTTATGCGAGGCTCCTTTTGTCTCGCTTAGACAAGGAATTAAAGGAATGCCATATCAGTATCGACACAAGTTACATTAATAATGACCATATTTCGATGCTTAGCTCAAGGAATGCTGGCATTCAATTGTCGAAACTCAATGTTTTGAATCTTTTTTCTTCGATCATAGACAATAGTGTAGACAACGCAAGCACTCGTATAGAAATGCTGGAATCGCTACTTGTACAAAGATCTCCTGTTGCGGAAGAATATTGCGAGCTGAACCAATTCATTCACGGGTCGTCTATTGAGCTCAAGTTAAAACTTTGGCAAATTCTACTAAAGCACTATTTTGAGGTACAAGACATCCCAAAGTATAACAAAGGGTATAATCTTGTTATTGCTTTGTTGGAGCAAGAGTTACATGGAGAATTCTATAAGAATGCGGAGTTTTTGCACAGGCAAAAGCTATTACTAAGAGTATTAGGTTTCTTTGGAGAATTTACAATTAAGTTTGTCAGCTTACTGGAACAGATCAAATACAGTGAATCCTTGGATCCTGAAAGCATGCCTTTGCTTGCTACATTTGTACAACTTTGTGTAGTAGTTCTCGTCCTCGAAGATTTTGCACAGATATATGGTCAAGAAAGTTTCTCTAGAAAATCTCCGAGATCTTTTCATCGGCTCTCTGATATATTATGTGCCACGTTTTGTTTGTTTTTTCTGTATTGGAAATCTCTTTTGGGAGCTGCAGCAGTGAAGGAGAACATCAATGATTTTTTGAGCTTACTTCACAAAGCACTTGGGGATCGTGCAATATGTGACCGTGCTAATGGGATATTTCTAAAGGTGCTCCAGCGGGAACTGCTGACCCTTGACTGTGACGATTCTGATAGTGAACTCTTCCAATGTTTCAACTGTAGGTTCGGGGTTTCCTTGTCAAAGGAAAAATTTTCCCCATTCAACCATAGGTGCCATCATGGACCTATGTCCAAGGACGACGCGTTAAATATCTCGCTCTACATTCTTCCCTATATTTTCAACAAAAAGAATCCGTTTTTATCGCCACCCAGGTCTGACATGAAGATTCTGCTAGACAGGATTCACGACGTGCTAGGTAACCCGAACATTGATCTAAATGACAGGTTCATGATCAATACTGCTAAAATTGAATCATTTTTCAACAACATGATGATCACAGTAAAGACCCTTAAATATTCTTTTCATGGGCTTTTACGTATTGAACTTCAACCCCTGACAGAATGGGATCTGGCTGAGGTGACTCAAAGTGGCCTTTACTATTTGCAAGGATTGACAGCTTTGAATCTTTTCAAGGTGAGAAAACGCAGTATGCAAGGGAGGTCGGCAGAACTAGGATTCGTTATCAAGATGCTAAAAAATGATCTACTATGTGGTAATAATAGGCTAGAGACTTGGCTTTGTCTGGGACAGTGTTATACTTTTTTATTTGAAGATGATGTGATCTGGACAAGCGATAAACTCAACAACGAGAACAGGAAGATGGCAACAGCAGTGTATCAAAAGAAAGCTATTTTGTGCTATATTATGGCGATTAACGAATACTCCAGAAGCCACCGCTTAGTGAAAATCAAACTCTCAAAAGGAGTTTCGCATGCTCTATTCAGTGGATTTGGAAAGCTTTTATTTGGCGCATTGGTCGAACCAATGAATAAACTGGCTCTTCTTGTGAATTCGACCCCCCTTTTTGTGAAGCATCAAGGAGCCAAAGCATATGAAAAGCTATCAGCGAACAATATCGGAGATTCCCTGATGTACAAAGTATTAGAACTATCTTTCCAGTTAGCTATCAGAACCGCTGGCGATGACTGGGTTAATTATTATTACTTAGCTAAGGTTCAAAGGAAATTGGGCTATTCTGCCCATGTTGTGGTCCGCACTCTGCTACTCTCCTGTAAGGTGTCTTCCAAAAAGAGCACTGAAGTGATAATTGAGCCTCATTACAAATTGGTGAGCTTACTTTTCAAATTTGTTTTAAAAGAACAGAAACTTACCGTTGCAGAAGGATCAGAATATCTTGGAGAAGATCCCGTTGTAAGTACTCTTGGTAAACTCGTCGAGTGTGAAGATGATTTTGCTAGACAGTGTTTGCAGGGGTTATCCAAATTGAACCAGATTGATAAGAGAAACTGGCAACACAAACCTCTTTATCGCTCTGCTAGGATTAGATGCGAGATTTTTAATGACTTTCAAGGAGCCAAAAAGGAGATGCTTGCTTTGGTGAATCTAAAAGCTCATTCCAAAGCTCTTGTTTCCATTTGGAAACCAGAAAATGAAATTCCTGGTAAGCATTTCGTATACAACTATACTTATGTCATATTTTTTGTTGATATTCTTTTCGAACTGGAAGATATCAACAGCATGATAACCTTGTGCAAGAAGCTTAGGAAAATAGGCCAGAATCTGGTCCAGCCATCGAAAGCATGGGACCATGCATGTACCAAGTTGTGTATACTGGTACGAAAATACTGTGGAATGGATGAAAAATATACTGAGAAAGCTCTGGCTATTTATCATTATGGTGAGTTGTTGGAAAAAAAAAACTTTTCCTAGAGGATCTTTCCAAAACAGGGATTATAGATTTTGAAAACAGGGTAGATTACTATCTTCTTTTTGAAATGTCGGAATTCAGGAGGATGACTAATGGATTTGCTCCCACTGGGATGGTTGATGATACCTTTTTTGGAATATATTTGAAAATTTTCCAGGAATGGGAGCGTCGCAAAGGTCTCATTGAGGTCAATACTGAAGAAGTGAAGAAATACAAACCAAAAGTTGCAAAAAGGGACATTTTGCCTTTATGTTCCGAGCTCCTAAAGCTCGTCTCCAAGGATCTAGTGAGTCTAAAGCCTCAAGACTTTGACTTTGAGCTAAGACTCAATTCTGGGCTGAGACTTGATGAGCAGAACCATGAAAACACAGTAAGCTTACTGAATGAAGGGCCAGAAGCACTACATATATAGGTTTGGGTACTACTAAGTTGAAGGCACTCAATGGGGCGGTAAAAAACAGAAGTTATACCCCAAATTGCTGTTCCGAAGGTGAGAGCATATCCTTTTTGTGGAAGAGAAACTTTCAAATGTAACTCTTCTATCGAGATAAAACTGTTCTCTTTTCGAAAGATAATACAAGTGTATAGATGACAACGAGTAGGAAATAAATGGAACAAATTAGAGAGGGCGATAGACAATTTTCTTCATACTTTAACTAAGTGATAGGTAGCAATAAATTTTCGAGCACAAGAACCATCCAACAACGTCAACCTAATGAAATCATAATCGAAGATATTGAGGCAATCAAAATAATGTTAAGTAATCACTTTTCTTTCAAGTTTATCTAATACTTGAGGGCGACAGCTCCGAAATGATATGGTGATGAAGTTCCTGTAAAATATGATGCGCAAAGTTGATTGAACAAGCAATCCCAACATTCAAGAATCTTAGCTCACAATTTTTAACTTTGGAATTAAACTTATCATTCTCCCCTTTGAAAATTTTCTCTAAAGATTCAAGGCCTCCAGAATCTAAATCCTCTTTGTTTACGTTGATGAAAGTTTTCACTAAAGTTGGTACAGCAGTCCAATTCTTGATTTGTATATTAAGCGTAACCTTTCTCTTTAGCTTCAAATTTTGATTTTTACCAGGCTTTTGAAAAGCATTAGACCAGTAAATCAGCGAAAACCAATTGATATCGTACATAAATCTTGTCCATTGTAGGTGCGATTCTACCTCGCTAGACAAATCCTTCTCAAGGTGGTTCACGAAGTTAACTAAAGAGAATGTAACCTGCATATAATTGATCAAATGATTTATCTTGGTAGAAAGTGGCATTGTCTTTGTTCTGTTTTGAATCATAGATTCCATCTGAGGCAAACAAAATCTATGTGGACTAGTTTTGGAAAGAACAAGGCTTACAGAATCCCCCTCTCTTAAAAATGATACATGTTCCTTTCCATAAATTTCATTACCAACTTCAAATTTCACCTTCGAAAGTGTTACATCTAAAGCTTTGATTGCAGCTTGCTGATCCGTCAATGACAAAAGATTGATCATTTCGGTGAATTGGTGAATTAAATGGAGAGAATCTCCTAATAAATTTGTAGATATTAAGGAAGAGTGGACGGGAAAACTTATCTCTTGATATGTCCTGAAGAATAGGCAATTCTCCTTTGAAGAGAATGTAGCAAAATTGGCGGTTCTGTAGTTTTCAGTTAAAGAATCGAACATTCGATGAGAAGGCAAATCTGTGAGTTTTCCGAGAACAAATAGCTTCAGAACGTCTAGAGTGGACACATCTAAAGAGATGAGGATGGTTGACTCACATGAGGGTATTGCCGTCAGAGAGTGATTGTCCAACACTAACAAAGGACCTTTGGCAGGCAAATGCTTCTTGATCTCTGATGATAAGGACAACAGAACTCTGTCGTGATCTTTATTATCAACAACAAAAACTTTGGTGTTATAATTATTTCGCAACTCTTCCATAAGTAAATTAGAAACCAGTTTTTCTGTTGTCATATTGCTTAAATCCAGCAACATAGAATAGTCATAGTCAGCAACAGAAACATGGATTTCTTCAAACCATTGTATTGACCACTGACCCATGACAGATTTAATATAGGACAGCCACCACTGGATTTTAGAAGAAAACCCGTTAACTCCCACAATCAAAAACCAACCACCAGGCCATTGCTTCCTCCTATAAAACTTGAGCTTATACAATAGAAGACTGCTGTCATTGAATGAAGAATTCATTAAGTTGAATAATTTGGTGTTTATAGATAGACGTTTCATTTCTGCTGTTGAAAGGGTGACAATATCATTACTGATCCACCCAGTGGAATTCATTGTATATGATAGTTCGTAAAGCTGTGTTTCTAACTTGATACGCAGCAAGTTTCTGGTGGTGGATTGGGGATCAATGTTAATTAGGTCCTCAATTTCAACCATTTTGTTTGAAGATGGATTTGTAAAATACCCTAAACCAGAGAGGGGGTCGATGCTATATATCGTGGACTTCGTAGGTGTTAAACTGAAAACAATAGAATCATTTGTGTAGTAGGTAATAACTTTTGATCTGTCTAAGAGTAGCTCATCAAACTGTAGAACAATGTGATCAATGATTTGCTTCACATGTTTATAGGTAATTTGCATCAACAAGCTCTCCATCGAAATTGTTCCTGCTTTGTCTGCTAGCTTTATACCATCAGCCTTTTGCAGAATTCCTCCTTTAAACCATTCGAAAGAAAGGGTATCATTGTCGCTTACGCTGATCTCTATTGTTGGCTTTCGTAGATTTCTTTGGTTCCAATACGTTAAAATGATCTTGTTTTTATCAGGATAGTAAACTGGACTCAGATCTGACTTCCAAATATTCACCTTCAAAGTGACCAGCTGCCGATAAAGTAGATAGAGCTTGTAGCCGACGGAGAATTTGCATAGTAGTCTGCATAGGCGCTGCAACGATTCCGTGAGACTTTTATGTCTGGGCAGCTTTGTTTCTGAATCATCTTCATTCGTCTGTTCCACTGGAACAAAATCCACCCTTAGTGCCCTGTTCGCTTTTTTGAACAGTAAATTTTGGGTACCTTCATCTAAATGAGTGGTCATTGTCATAAGTTTATTATCCAAAGAACCAAAATTAAAATGAAAATAAACCATATATAACTGATTTTCGTTCTCATCCCCAATACTGAGACTGGTTTCAAAAAAGTTGCTCACGTGAAATGTTATTCTCCCATTAGCAACTTTGTAGTTCCGTAAAAGAAAAGGTAACTCTTTTGCCATTGATATTCGGCTCGCTAGTATGACGTTAACCTCCTTGATAGTTCTCAAGATCAATACGGAACTTAGCTTCTTGCTCTGAAGAAAACCATAAGTCTTCAATTGTGGCCGTCCTTTCAATACAACTTCAATTGCTGTTCGCAAATCGGGATTTGGCAGTTTGGCATCTATTAAGGATAACCCCATGAACTTCATTCCGTGGGCAACATTTCCGATCTCTAATATCAACCTTCGCAAGTGTGCAAATAACTTGATCAGCTTATAAATATCATCTGCACTTTTTGCCCATTTACTCAAAACAAATAGGCGAACAAAATTTTCTCGTATAGTCACTAGTACCTCCAAGAAACGTTTTTTCTTACTGTGGTCATCCTGATTCGATTGTAAAATTTTTATACTTTCACCAAGTTCTTTATATACATGCAGACAGTAGGTAGAGAGTATTTGCTTCAGAGGAATGATGTTATCTGTGACTTCTGAGATCATGCCGCAAACACTGATTCATAAACTCTGATCTCTTTGGCCAAACCGTAGGGCTTACGAAGTACTTCTCACCAAAGAGGCTCTTAGCAAAAAATATTCGGTGATGCGTGTGTTTATCGATTTCCCAAAAACTCCACAAACACGGCTCCTTACCTCAAACAATCGGCAGTCAAAATCCTAATGAGAAGAAACATCTCGTGATTGGTATAGCATAGGCCGCTAAGAAAATGAATGACGATTAGTTTACTTGATACCGACTTTTTCTGGAAATTGAGTGGTTGAAATTTGCAGACATTGTACGCTTGTTAATAGTACGTGTACTTTATCCAATTTCCCCAATTGGGCACTAAAGTGTAACTTCTATGCTCCATTATCGTAGCCCTCTTGATTAATGGTAAAAAAAGAAGGCCAACAGTTTTTTCCCTCTTCGGGATTGTTTTCACCGGTCTCTGAGTTGCCGTCTCCAGTTTCAGATTTATTCTTAGTCAAGAGGCGTCAGAATGTATCATTATTTAGTACCACAAAATCGCAAAGAACGGTGTCCGAGTTTCGGAAAGAATACTTGAACGCCCACTCTAAAAGACAGGTATCTACACCCACTGAAGTTACAGAACAACCAGATGATTATGCGGAACAAACTGAAGGGATTCAATTGATTCCAGGGCCCATTCAGGAGAAAAAAAAATTAACTGTAGAAGTAGACAGGTTTCCCAACTTTTTTTTAACTCTCAAAGATGGATCCCAGCATTTATTTTATGGAATCCAGGATTTGGGTGAAGGATCATTCAGCAAGATATATCTTGCGCAGACCGTTGAACTTCCAGATCCTGTAGCACTCAAAGTGTTCACTAGAATTGTAGAATCTACCAGCTACACGAATAGTACCAAAGAACGACAGGAGATATCTACCAGTCGAGAAATACAGCTACTAAGTAAATTGGATCATGAAAATATTGTGAGATATATTGGATGCAGTGTCACGGACAGCTGTTCTATTTTAGCTCTCAACTACTGTAAAGGAGGTGATCTTTATCAGTTTTTGGTGGAGCATCGAAACGAGCTACAAATGATTGTTGTCCAAAAATTGACAACGGATATAGTGATGGCTATACGCTACCTCCATCATAATAACATCGTTCACCGAGACATCAAGTTGGAAAATGTATTAGTTAATTGTACTTACGAAGAACTCAAAAAAATGTACGAGGACGAGACATTAGGCACCAAGCCATTACTACAAGTAACTGATTTCGGACTGGCCCGTGAGATCAGCCCAGAAAACCCTATGCTGACAACAAGATGTGGATCAGAAGATTATGTTTCTCCTGAATTGCTTATGGGTATGCCCTATGACGGGCGGCAGTCTGACTGCTGGTCTCTGGGAGTGCTTTTTTATGCTATTTTTGAGGGTCGATTGCCCTTTGACCCTCCCCCTTCATATGGCGACCACAACAGGGTGGTTAGTTCTGCTAGTTATAAACGTAGAGCAAAGGCTTCTCACCGAATCGCTTTAATGGATTGGTGCTGGTTTTTATTTGAGTCGGTTGGAGACGAATGGGAGAACGCGAAAGTTGTCGTTCAAAATTGCCTTTGTAGGAGGGATTCCAGGTGGGATATTGATCAAATCTATGATAGCAAGTGGTGTCAGCCTTTTCGCACATTTTCGGTTTAGTAATATTGTAATACTATGATGGTGTCATGAATGATTACTGAGTTTCAAACCAGTTTTCAAGGTCTGAGGTGCTCTTTTCAGGTCCCACACCCACCGCCTTGCCAGTCGTGTAGGTATTTTGTGCGCGCTTAGTGAAAAGTGCAGGTTTTCAAATTTAAACCTCCGGCTCAGTGAGACTAGTAAGCCTATGTGCCTAATCTATGCGTTTCATCACCAACAAAAAAGAGAATGAAATGAAGCGTCCCAAAAAGTTCTTTAGGCCGTTGTCTATGCTACGGGCGAAAACTGAAAACTCAGGGGATGAGTCGACTGACGGGAATGGAAACGATATGGATCATCTCCAACTTCCATATTTTGGTGACCAAGAAGATTCTGAAAGTGATGAAGAGTTAGGTAGTTGTCAGATCGATCTAGACCATGCAGAATCGATTATTGGAGGATCATCTGTAATATCAAGGCATGAGGGCGGCAATCACAATCAAATTGCTAGTGGCAGGAATGAAGACGCTCAGTCCACGCACAAGGTTTTCTCATTTTCGTTACCATTTGCCGGTTCTTTTTCACCAAGGTCTTTACCACGTTTGGCTCGTTTAAATCCGTTCAGCTCTAACGAAGATCGAAGGCAACAGATTAAGCTTAAATTGACAAGGCAGGAGTCAATATCAACCTTGGAAGAAGAGTATTTATTCAAAGATAGGACGTTGGACAATTCTAGGGTTACAGCGATAAAACGAGCCCTCACCCCAACAAACATAAAAAAGGAGATAAGGTACCATCTCACATATGCGGAGAGACCTCAATGGGAAAGGATCTTTGAAGAGCTAGATGGTGACGTGCTCGTATTAGGCGGATATCGGGGAAGTATTCTTCGTGACACCGCAACCAAAAGGCGCGCTTGGCTACCTGTAGTTAAAGCGGGATTCAATTTCAAAAAGATTGATCTTTATATAGGACCTGACGTAGCAGATGAATTGAATGTTGAAAGCAAAATTTATCCTGACGGAATTCTATCGCATATTGGACCAATCGACATTTGCAAAAAGCTACTAAAAAGGTTAGAGAACTCAAACGCTACACTTCACAACTATGGCTATGATTGGAGACTTTCAGCCCACCTTAGTTCACAAAAATTAACTAAGACCTTGCAAAGGATAAACAGGGAAAATGGTGGAAAAGGTGTTCTTGTAATCGCCCATTCTATGGGCGGACTCATAGCGCATCACTCTATGCAATGCAACCCTGAACTATTTAGGGGGATTCTTTACGTTGGAGTTCCTTCTAAATGCCCCAATGTTTTAGGTCCAATTAGATTTGGTGACAATGTATTACTATCCAGTAGGATCCTGTCTGCAGAAGTAAACTTCATGATGAGATCAAGCTTCATATTTCTACCATTAGACGGAGAGATTTTTGTTGATAAGACAAAAAATAATGAGAAAATTCTACTCGATTTTTTTGATCCTAAAACATGGGAAGAGTATCATCTTTCTAGTTTAGTATGCGAACAGAGAAAGCGCCTGGTTTCTGAGGGTAAAGACTTGATCGAAGAATCTACTGGGCTGGCATTTCGGACTTCTTATCTCGATGCCTGTAGGTACCTAAGTGAAACACTAAAAAGTGCTAAAAGTTTCCTACTAGAGCTTGAATATGATCCATCAAAAAAATCGAGATATCCACCACTGGCAATTGTATACGGTAACAACTCGGCTTCTGTCCGTGAATCCCAGGTTCAAGGCTTTGATGGACTAAAAGCTGGTGATTGGACAGATTTCACGTATGGGCCTGGTGATGGAGTGGTGCATCAAAAATGGTTGATGCCTGAAAAAAGAGGATTTAACATTGTGGGGAAATTTGCATCTTCTGCTGGTCATGTGAGCCTTATGACAGACTTTGATGCAATTGCGAAAGGTTTGATGGCTATACTAAATGCGGAGGGAGAAGGACTGGCTAAGTGAGTGTGCAGATCTGCCTACGAAAGCGAACTTTGCTTGCATGGTTCTTTTTTTGTAAACTCCTCTCTCTAAGAACGTGACAAATTCACTTCATTGCTTAGATTTGATGAAAGAAGCGGAAGACTTGAACCATTGACAATTGCTTGACTGTTTGTGAAGTAAATACACCAAGAGTAGTTTTCTAGAACCGCTTTCTTGGTATGGTCTATCCATGGAGGAATGTGTCGTCTACTTCATCTAGGTCATAATAGATAATTTTTAACCATAAGCTGCAGGAATTACATTGAGCCAAAACCTCATATCTTCCAGACTCTCCAGTTTCTGTGACTTTCGTACCCTGCTCGCTAAGAGCAGTTTCCGTTAATATAAAACCTTGTTCTGTAGAGCATCGCGGACAATCCTTTTCCCAGTAGATCCGTGAATATGAGTTGCTGTAGTCATCCATTGGAGGCTCCTCTTGGACCATTTTGAAATCATCTAGGTCAAACATATCTAGTCCCTCCCCATCGCTTACGACTCCTGCTCGTTTAGATTGTTGGGTAAGTCCCTCATTGTATTCTGCACGAGTTCTTTGATTTGAAAGAACTGCGTAAGCTTCTTGTATTCGATTCACTATGGTTTTATCTTCCATATGGTGGTGTAATGGCTTCTTATCAGGATGATAGGCAAGAAGTTTGCGTTTGTAGGCCTCCTTTATAGCTATTAGATCGGAGTCATCAGATACTCCTAGTATATCATAGAATGACCCGTGTGCTTTCATTTTCTAAAGAGAATTTTGTTATGTTAGCTGTCTACTAACTACCCTTTGAGAAAGAAGAAAACACATACATACCATACCTATCGCAGATGTAGATGCGAAAAAAAGAAAAAAAAAAGGAAAACATCGAACATCACCTGTATCCCAACTAGTTATTCACAGTATGCAAATCCGAAAACGTCAAACAAATTTTGATCCAGTGCGGTACTACATTTCAGGGACATACTTATTTATTAAGCTTATCAACTTCCCATGGGAAACGCAAGCATCCCTTGCAGTATGCTACACTAATGAGCTGCAATTCTCAGCAATCGTTTGCGAAGACCAAGAAAAGGCTAAACAGCAACTACAGATTATTTTGTGGCCCTAGTGACTTTCCGGAAAACCTGAGAGGCCAGCGCTTCAACCGTTACTATATTGCCTGTTCAGTCAAATCCATCATCTGCTCAGTTCGTTTTCACAGCAGTATTATGGTACGGTGATTTTTTGATAGTAACTAATGAGCTTAGTTATTCAGATCACCAAGATCACAATTTATGAAACCTGGAGCAATGTATGAGCTCCTAAGGCCATCCTTTTGTAACAGAAACTCAAGATCATAAGGAATGTGAAGTTTTTGTGGAGATTCATTTATTTTTAGTCGGTCCACCATTATTGTTGGCCAAATTCACTGAAATGACTAGACGGGGTTGCAATAGATTCGAAAACAAAGCTCCCCTTGTTGCTAATCCTAGTCAGCGCATAGTCCACTGGGTAACAATTCTTGTCAAGTTCCAAATCAAGCTCTACCGGGTTTGAGGGCTTCTAGTTCTGCAAAGTACTTTTATACTCTGAGATTCCAGAGATGTCTCCCCTTAGCTACATGAAGTGGCCACATAAGCTACCAAAGGAGCCTCGATTTGACGAAAAGTAACCATGTCGTGATTGTCAGCATTACATCGATCGAGACAAGCTTCATTTTCAGTTGTTTTTCTATGGGTGAAGCTTTGAACTTGTCGTATTCACCAATAACGTTGCCTTCAATGCCGCTTTTGAGGTACCAGAAGCCATAACTTGAATAATATAGACAGGTGAGAAATTCTCTTATACTCTTTAACTAGCAATTGTAAAGGGAAACTCTTTAAGTGACGAACTATACCGAGAGCAGCATACTTAATGAGAGTGTATGGACAAATTGCTTCTTACGTGCTTGTTGAGCTAAACAAATCCAATCAAGAATCTACCAGGACTGAACCCGTGACGATAAGATATTTGATTCTTCGTTTTCATTAAGAGCTGTTCCCAGATAACCCAGACAGAATCTTGACCCGTAGATCGCAACCGAAATGTAGCAGCCAGCTCTCATTTGATATTCCAGCGAGTCTGTTCCCTAATAAGAGGACATGAGGAGTATTTGCAAAGCCGAGTCAACGCTGGCATAAAATTAGTCGTCCAAGATCGAGATACAAAAACTTGCAATGGATTTATCTGGGTGGAAGAAATGGTGCCGATATTGGATAAGGTGTAGTCAACATTTTTCAGTGATCTCCTCGTGCTATAACCATAATTATTTTCGTCGGCAATAGCTTCACGGTCATCTCCTTATGCAGTTACTTGATAGCCATTGAGACCCTTATAATTCGTACTTGTTGTGCCCAAACTGGGAACTTCTTGTTTAGAAACTTTCAAAAGAACGCTTACGTTTGGTTCCCAGAATCATATTTGCCCAGAATCTGTTATGTGCGCAGCTAGTGTATTATAACTCCGAATATTCAATTTGCAATTAGTTGCTGATGGCAAGAATCACTTCTAGATTTAGAAAAAAAGAGTGCTGACTGTTAATAAATAGTGTTAGAAGCCAAACGACAGAAGGAGCCTTCGCACTTCCCTCCCGTTCCTACTTCAAAAGTCCAATTATTTGCTGACAACCATTAACGAAAAAATTCGAACAAGATTGTGGTTACAGCTTCCAAAATACAAAATACACTAGCCATAATAGTAAAGTAACAGAGCATCCTGAGGTCAAACTGGGAGCCCGATGGTGGCAGTAAAAATTTTACCAGTAACCAAACTTGCGCCTTAGTGTACGCTTTCATTGAATGAACCTTTGTGAGAACCGTTGTCCCTTAGAATCAAACAAGAACACAATAATGGTAATATCTACTGTAGCTTTTATTGCTTACTGAACGGAGAAATTAAAAAGTAGAATGGATGATTAATCGTGCACAGTGTAACACTACACGAAATAATAAATTGGACCAAGCAAAAACACAAGCCAGCCTCCGCTCATATCAACAGAATTTCTGGAAAGAAAAGAGAAGGCGATATAATAAAGGCCATATTGGGTATCATAACCTCTCTCATTTGCTCACACTCCAATGCTACAAATAGTGTCCGGCAAATTGGCATATCCCCAGGCTCCAAACTGAGAAACTAAACTTGACTAACCGATCTCCGTTGATACTCCCAACTTAAACAAACAGGAATGAATAATGAAGGACAAATAATTTCAGCCTACAGGGCCAATCAAACAAGGTGACTTGCGCGAAGCAATGATTTGTGGATGGGCTGCGGTATGGCAGCATAACAATGCAACGCTATTTCAGAAATTGTAAAGTGTAAAGGAAATATTCAACCCTATAAAGAATCTACCGAAACGTAGGATAAATAATTTCCACAGAGTACACTTTTGGTTTTTATGGACGGCGTTGAGTTGCACAGATGATGGAATATTGTGATAAAATACGCTATATAATTTTGGAGACCCTAAGATCAAGTGGACTAGGTCGATTGCGTATATTAGGGTRTTAAAGACTTACTTAATTCTATAAGAGCTCGGCAAGCTATATTCTCAGTTCCTTCGCAGTCGACCTTCAGTGCCCAAAACTTTAAAGTGGACGGGTGTTTTCTAAAGATTGCTATTGTTCAATTGCCCGGTTTTTTAACCGCTGAAAACCAGTGGCAAGAGTGGACTACGTGCGCATTGCAATTTGTATAATCCATATAATTTTGTTCCACGGCCTTAAGTTATTGTACTGTTTGCTCAATTTTGAAGCGGAATATCCGTCCTAGTCTCGAATCCTTATTTAAGTACCGGTATCATTTGCATATCCTCTCAGCCCTCAAACGCCCATTCTTTATAGTAATGGTTATGTATTAATCGACTACGATGATTGACTCAGGGAGGCACGAATAGTATAATTTGTAACTTGCAGTGGGAAGCTAATTTCGGGTGTCTTGAAAGACGAGGTTAAAAATTTGAACCCAAACCGATTTTACCGGAGATCCTACCTCAAATTAGAACAACTTTAAAGCTTTCAAGGAATTGAAATTCCATCTTTATAGACCGGTAATTCTTTGAAGAGTAATCAATGTAAGAGCAAGTTCTAAAGAGAGGATCCAAATTCCTTCTGATAGCAATTGTAAGGAGCTGCAAAGTTCAACATAATATTTGCGATAGTAACCGTCCTACGGATACTTAAATCGGTATCAAAGAGTGACCAATCCTGAATCAGTGTAGTGCAAAAAGAAATAACGATGATAAACGAATCAAGATTCTGATGAGTTGTCCAAGACGGGGCTATCATAATATTTAAAAAATAGAACCTACTAATTTAACAAGGTAAATCTCATAGATTTAAGTTTCACGACTAGCTTAGCTACCACTCAAATAAGCTCCCGCTTGTTCATTCGGCTGGGGTCTCCAATCTCCATCTCCAATGGATATTTTTTTTTTAAGTGGAGAGAGATGTTCAGTAAACTGTGAGTTCAGTTGTCAGAAGCAACCAATATTTACCATGGAGACGAATAAGCAGATATTATATACTCTATTTTTACAGCCCTTTTGTATAATCCTCAGGGATGGTTGGCGCTTCCCTGTGTTCCAAGTAACCACACTCTTCAAGTTGGAAATGCAAAAGGTCCCAATGCATGCTCCCAAGTCATACTGAATACAGAGATAGATTCTTTGAATTGGATCGATCTCTAATGAAATTCATGGATGAGAAGAGAGTGTTAAAAACTTTGCCCCAACTAAATACTTTATCTGAATGAATCATTAAAGAACACGACAAGTTCAGTATGTTGCTTGGAGCCTCCGATTCACAGTCTTGTAAGTAGTGCGTGTTTTCAAATATTTGCATTAGCAATCCCTCCAAGTAGCCCACATAGGGACCAAAAAAATAGTATAGTTTGTTTTGGGGGGAAGGGAGTAGGAATTGCTTTCGAAATGGTTAACTCCTGCTTAGTTTCATTTAAAAAATGAATAGAGAAGTAGATACAGAATACTTTGTAAGACTGCTTACATGAATGATGCCAGAGAGTGTGCCGAAAGATCTACATGCTACTAAATTTACTATCAATAGGGATAAAATGTATTAGGCTACCTACTATGCCGTATTGGAAAGGCGAAGTGCTTTGTATGCAAGGGATTGGGGCATAGGCAAACGGATCTATGACAAGAGATACGAAATTACTTCTGTTACCCACTCTGCTCCTACCAAACCAAATATATCTGTGACCAAAAATATCATTTGTCTTGTGCTCCACATAGCGGCCAGGCTCAAAGAGAACACTAGATCTGCTTTCAGACATTACCGCGTGCAAATATGACAAGTCACTAGGTGATGAACTAGTCGATAAAACCAAAAACGATCTGATCAATAACTTGACAACATCGTTCTTATCGGATTTCTAGCTCTTGAATAGTCAAATGCTGAGTTCAATTTTAAAGTGAATATTTTTCACCGAAGTCGATTTTAGCCCATTAGTCAAACAACAGAAGAGAAAAGACAAACCTTCTTTTTCATGACACATGAAACAAATCACAAAAATTGAGTCATATTACGGTTTCAATTTCTGCTGTTTGTATAAGTCATTGGCTGGCAAACACATCTCCTGGCCTCATACTGAAAATATATGAAGATAACTGCTTCTACCAATTTCAATTGATCAAGGTTCTACCCATACGTATAGTTCCAGAGCATGATGTTAGGGAAACTTACAGGGATGATGTGGGCCACAGCATAATATCAACAATACCTAACAATCGGTATTTAATTCATAGATATTCAATACCAATTCTCCACGATGAGAAGGGGCGACTCCTCTTCTTGGACGTTCTGAAAATACAGGTACGCTCACGTCAGTGCCTGAGCACATACAGCGACGTTAGTATCAATCTTCCTGGGACATCTCTAATGCTCTAAAATGAAGAAAAAGTGAAATCAGTATCAGTTGGCTATGTGAACAGTGCAGCGCAGAGATAGTCTGGATGAAGAAAAAATTTCATGCACGAACCTAGACCAAAACATTATCGAAAAAGAAGCATGGAGAATTACTGCCTAATGTGATGTCATATATAAACTCGGCAATGGACAACGTAGCCCTAGATAGCCGCGGAAATTACAAAACTGGAGTGGTAAACATCCTGATGGGCTTCAGCTCAAACTAGTACGATCATAGTCTGACGCTGATAAAGAATAAAACCTATAGACAACGAAGTCGAAAACTTTGTTGATGAAGCCTAAAGATCTGGTGGACGAACTGTATGTGTAAGCCGTGGCCATTTTTCGACAAAGCAAAACTACAAGATTACTTTGAAACCTCGCTTAAAAGCAATCTCCGACCTTGCTCATTGCTACTACTGAATGGAGGTGCTGGTGGTTATATTACAAGCTTGGTAGTTACCATTGGAATGACTTATGCTACTCACCAGCGAGCATTACACAGCTAATGACAAGGTTGCTGCAGAATTGCAGAACGGAGCCTTTCCGAACAAGGTACACAAAAGCCAAACTTGAGGGGATACCCTTAGTTGTCCAAATAGAAAATTATTTTTAACTACAGGATTCGGCCTGGTAAAGACTACTCGACAAACACCAAAACAAGATTTTGAGGATTGTTTCAAAGTATTCGTTACGTGCAAAAATTCAGTTTGTAACAGACATTCATAGTATCGCTCGATTTTTAGTCTTCTCTTCTAAAAATAGATTATTCTATTCCGTATTTTTGGAAGATCATTCTTTTAAGTTTAGCACCGTGGCAAAGTTTTATATGTCCAAGGGGCACCTTGAAACTTTCTTTTTGGAATATTATCTATAATGTGCTTGAATGATCAAACAAACTAATTTTATCTATTTCAAAAACGTTATGAGACTTATAGTGGTTACGTAGGTTCTGACACAAATTAATTTGGATAGACACAGCTCAGAACTTTCGTTAATGGTAGACTGGACAGGCTAGGAAGGCCCTAAGTATGGACTAACTGCTTGAATAGGTACAATACTGTATTCAGTTATTGAAGAACGATCCTGCCAATTTTTAGCAAGCCCAAATTCGTATGAAGTTCTGCAATAGCTGGAATAATAGCCCTGTGAAGAGTTTAGTGTTTGAAGGTCGAAGGTAATTTCCAACCATAATTCGGATATGCTTTTGCGTTCCAACAGGCTTGGTCGCATGGCCAACTGATACTAATTTTACTTTTTCTTCATTTTAGAGCATTAGAGATGTCCCAGGAAGATTGATACTAACGTCGCTGTATGTGCTCAGGCACTGACGTGAGCGTACCTGTATTTTCAGAACGTCCAAGAAGAGGAGTCGCCCCTTCTCATCGTGGAGAATTGGTATTGAATATCTATGAATTAAATACCGATTGTTAGGTATTGTTGATATTATGCTGTGGCCCACATCATCCCTGTAAGTTTCCCTAACATCATGCTCTGGAACTATACGTATGGGTAGAACCTTGATCAATTGAAATTGGTAGAAGCAGTTATCTTCATATATTTTCAGTATGAGGCCAGGAGATGTGTTTGCCAGCCAATGACTTATACAAACAGCAGAAATTGAAACCGTAATATGACTCAATTTTTGTGATTTGTTTCATGTGTCATGAAAAAGAAGGTTTGTCTTTTCTCTTCTGTTGTTTGACTAATGGGCTAAAATCGACTTCGGTGAAAAATATTCACTTTAAAATTGAACTCAGCATTTGACTATTCAAGAGCTAGAAATCCGATAAGAACGATGTTGTCAAGTTATTGATCAGATCGTTTTTGGTTTTATCGACTAGTTCATCACCTAGTGACTTGTCATATTTGCACGCGGTAATGTCTGAAAGCAGATCTAGTGTTCTCTTTGAGCCTGGCCGCTATGTGGAGCACAAGACAAATGATATTTTTGGTCACAGATATATTTGGTTTGGTAGGAGCAGAGTGGGTAACAGAAGTAATTTCGTATCTCTTGTCATAGATCCGTTTGCCTATGCCCCAATCCCTTGCATACAAAGCACTTCGCCTTTCCAATACGGCATAGTAGGTAGCCTAATACATTTTATCCCTATTGATAGTAAATTTAGTAGCATGTAGATCTTTCGGCACACTCTCTGGCATCATTCATGTAAGCAGTCTTACAAAGTATTCTGTATCTACTTCTCTATTCATTTTTTAAATGAAACTAAGCAGGAGTTAACCATTTCGAAAGCAATTCCTACTCCCTTCCCCCCAAAACAAACTATACTATTTTTTTGGTCCCTATGTGGGCTACTTGGAGGGATTGCTAATGCAAATATTTGAAAACACGCACTACTTACAAGACTGTGAATCGGAGGCTCCAAGCAACATACTGAACTTGTCGTGTTCTTTAATGATTCATTCAGATAAAGTATTTAGTTGGGGCAAAGTTTTTAACACTCTCTTCTCATCCATGAATTTCATTAGAGATCGATCCAATTCAAAGAATCTATCTCTGTATTCAGTATGACTTGGGAGCATGCATTGGGACCTTTTGCATTTCCAACTTGAAGAGTGTGGTTACTTGGAACACAGGGAAGCGCCAACCATCCCTGAGGATTATACAAAAGGGCTGTAAAAATAGAGTATATAATATCTGCTTATTCGTCTCCATGGTAAATATTGGTTGCTTCTGACAACTGAACTCACAGTTTACTGAACATCTCTCTCCACTTAAAAAAAAAATATCCATTGGAGATGGAGATTGGAGACCCCAGCCGAATGAACAAGCGGGAGCTTATTTGAGTGGTAGCTAAGCTAGTCGTGAAACTTAAATCTATGAGATTTACCTTGTTAAATTAGTAGGTTCTATTTTTTAAATATTATGATAGCCCCGTCTTGGACAACTCATCAGAATCTTGATTCGTTTATCATCGTTATTTCTTTTTGCACTACACTGATTCAGGATTGGTCACTCTTTGATACCGATTTAAGTATCCGTAGGACGGTTACTATCGCAAATATTATGTTGAACTTTGCAGCTCCTTACAATTGCTATCAGAAGGAATTTGGATCCTCTCTTTAGAACTTGCTCTTACATTGATTACTCTTCAAAGAATTACCGGTCTATAAAGATGGAATTTCAATTCCTTGAAAGCTTTAAAGTTGTTCTAATTTGAGGTAGGATCTCCGGTAAAATCGGTTTGGGTTCAAATTTTTAACCTCGTCTTTCAAGACACCCGAAATTAGCTTCCCACTGCAAGTTACAAATTATACTATTCGTGCCTCCCTGAGTCAATCATCGTAGTCGATTAATACATAACCATTACTATAAAGAATGGGCGTTTGAGGGCTGAGAGGATATGCAAATGATACCGGTACTTAAATAAGGATTCGAGACTAGGACGGATATTCCGCTTCAAAATTGAGCAAACAGTACAATAACTTAAGGCCGTGGAACAAAATTATATGGATTATACAAATTGCAATGCGCACGTAGTCCACTCTTGCCACTGGTTTTCAGCGGTTAAAAAACCGGGCAATTGAACAATAGCAATCTTTAGAAAACACCCGTCCACTTTAAAGTTTTGGGCACTGAAGGTCGACTGCGAAGGAACTGAGAATATAGCTTGCCGAGCTCTTATAGAATTAAGTAAGTCTTTAACACCCTAATATACGCAATCGACCTAGTCCACTTGATCTTAGGGTCTCCAAAATTATATAGCGTATTTTATCACAATATTCCATCATCTGTGCAACTCAACGCCGTCCATAAAAACCAAAAGTGTACTCTGTGGAAATTATTTATCCTACGTTTCGGTAGATTCTTTATAGGGTTGAATATTTCCTTTACACTTTACAATTTCTGAAATAGCGTTGCATTGTTATGCTGCCATACCGCAGCCCATCCACAAATCATTGCTTCGCGCAAGTCACCTTGTTTGATTGGATATACATTTTACTTTTGTTCTGTATAAACGAGCTGACTATATAATATAATTGAAGACGATCTACTTCAAACTAATTCTGATACATGCTTTTTGTAAAGAGTCCGGATCAAACTATTACTGCCAGTTCCAGGAATTATTGATAATATTACTTTTTGTCAGATTCTCTAGATCTTAGTGTTCTGCTTGTCGATATAAGGCTCTTGTAGATGGAGGAATGCTAGCCTAGTTGTCAGAGCTTTGTCCCAAGATTGATCGATTCTCAACTCTATCGAATTTTCGGATGGTACTCTTTGGGTAAGTCATCGTTTGAGGGTTAGAGAAAAAGGGGAATTCTTGGTTCCAAGCTAAAACTATCATATGGCTTGTCTTACATCCAAAAGAAAGTCCTTCAAAAAAGTTGTCTTGCAAAGAAACGTGTCAATTTTTTTTGGTCTTCGACACACCTCTTGTCGCTTGGAGTTTGAACGCAAATTACAGAATTAAGAACAGGAATAACCTTTTTTCGCTCGGAACTTTGTTTTCAATAATCCAAGGACGATTCAACTGGATCAACAACTTTACCATAAGAGCTCCTCCGCTCATGTTTGAATTCTTTATTCTTCAGCTGAACTCCCAAGAAAAGAAGGAAGTCTTCGTACAGCCGGTACAAAAAAACATTTATTTTGGAGCTCTATCGTTCTTAAAAATAGGCCGATTCTTCTATCTTCGTTGTAAAACATACTATTCTTGATAGCAACTAATCAGTAGGGAGATGATTTTGTTCATAATTCCCTACGCATATTGTATAGGGTTCTCATGGTAAATATCGGTATACATTGAATTGAACTTATTTAGGTTAAAGAAGGAGGAGGTTTTTTTTGAAAATTGTAAGATTAGTTAATAGTCTATAATCAAAACGTTGTTAGCTGATTCGTTTATAGTCATTTTCAGTTGTTTTTAAGTATACAAATGTATTTGAGAAAGTTAATCAAGTTTTATGTGTTTTTACCCCACTCAGGGTTACAAGGTAATTTTTTTCTACATTTAATCAATTCATTATATTATAAGTGTACTCTATTTCATTAAATATAACATCTATAAATAATATATATGTTGATACTACTGATACAAAGTGGTATTCAAGCAGTTGGGTTTACATCTTGTTTGGTGTCCATACACTTTGGGTAGGCTCAAAAATTCGAGGGAGTATCTGTGTAGTCTCAGAATCTGCATTTTTGGTTTGATCGCAAAACCTCATTTTTCTTTTTCAGAGTACGATGGCAGTCTATGACACAATTATTTTAGACATAGAGGGAACTGTTTGCTCAATATCTTTTGTGAAAAATGTGTTGTTTCCATATTTTTTAGACAAACTTCCCTTCCTTTTGGAACAAGTTGAGTTTCCACTGGACCACACTGATAATGTTACAGTGACGCAAATTCTAGCAAAGTTTCCTGAGAGATATACTAAGAGTAAAGAATGCTTAAAAACATATATCAATGAGCTTGTTGCTAATGACATAAAAGATCCTACTTTAAAGCAATTGCAAGGGATTGTATGGCAAGCTGGATACGAGGAGGGCGAAATTGTGGTTGACCTTTACAACGATGTAATAGAGGCCCTGGATCGTTGGAAGAAAGAAGACAAGTCTGTTTACATTTATTCATCAGGGAGTATCAAAGCCCAGAAACTTCTTTTTAGCCATGTCAAATTCAAGAGTGAAACTAGGGACCTAACCAATTACATCAAAGGGTATTATGACCCTACATCTGTTGGCTCAAAGATAGAATCCGAAAGCTACCTGAACATTTTAAAAGACCTCAACAAAGATCCAGAGTCTGCAATATTCCTTAGTGATAATATAAAGGAAGTAGCAGCGTCTATACGGGCAGGAATTAAATCTCTAGTTGTGAAAAGACCAGGGAATACCGTTCACCACGACAACCAAAGTTTTGATTTTGTGTATTCCTTTGACAACGTTTAAAAATGTATAATTAATAACAGTTAGTTCTGAAGACTGTATACTGACTATGCACTCACGAAGTATACAAGTGAAGGACTTGAAGAAGAAGGAATTAAACGTATAGGCCCGACTTGTCTGTTGGAGTAAGTATTATAAAAATATTGGGCATATTCTAGTCTATATGCTCACTAAATAAGAGATCGGCGGTCATTTCTTCATTTTTGTCACAGGCGAAGTACACCTGTACAACAAGGTTACGATCGAAACCAAGCTCACATAATCTGTTAATTGCTGCTTCTTCCTCAGGTGCTACTTGTATCTGAACACCTTCATCTTCTAGTTCTCCCTCACCATTATCACCTTCCATTAATGCCCTCATAAACTCTTCTGGATTCTGCTGAATAAGCTCTGCCAATTGGGGATTGGAGCTAGCAATTTGCTGAAGGAAAGGTTCTACCATTTCTGGGTTATTCTGAATGAGTTCCCCAATCTGCATTAAATCGTCACGCTGAGTATTTTCTCGCTGTTGTTGACCACTACTGGCCACCGCGGCAGCTTCGAATAGGTCTGTTCCAGGCGCCGTCTCAGTGGACGTAGATTCAACACCTGTACTTGAAACTGGTTGGCTTCGGCCATCATTTGGAGCCGATCTGGATCCTGCAATCGGCTCTTCATTGTTTACTGGAAGACCTGTAAGCAAATATTCTACTGCTCTGTCAGGATTGTTGAAAGCAGCTCTCAAGGCGGCTTCTACTTGTGAGCGATCGTAGCCCATTTCCATAATATTTCTGATCGCATTCTCCCTATCATTTCCGACCGCAAATGTGGATGCATTAAACGAACCAGACGTATTGACAGGTACTGGAGGCACTGCAATACCTGGAGCGGCTATAGTTGTTGTTTTGGAAGATTCTGTTGAAGTCTTGTCTATCCTATTCTCCAAATTCTTGGGTTCCTCTTTTTTGAAAACGCTCGGAAGCATGAAAATGATTACGTCGTTCTCCTTCACTTTGAATGCGTCAAAGTCCTTATCATCTTGTAGAACCTTACCTGAGTAAACAAATTTTATCTTAGAAGCATCGGAATTCTTCACTGTTGCTAGCTTCTCCTTGGCGGAAAGAATCTTGATTGCCGGTTAGAAATATTCAAATTTCCAGTTTCACAAAGTAAATACGTACAGTATCGGTCGGGTCCACATCTAGAATTACTTTTTCTTTTTTAAGATCTTTAAAAACTATTTTCATTTTAGATCAGAGTATCTTTGTTTTTGGTAAAGAACAGCGGTTTTTGCCATCCTCGCTTGCTAGAGGATGTAACCAGAGATTTAAATCGCGGACTGCAAATCAAAACAGTGTAGCTAGTTGTTTGTCAATACGAACGTAATGCAATTTCAGATCAATAGGATGTCATAGTTGGTTCAAACTGAAGCACAATTGCATCATGCAACGTATTCCCAGTTAATAAGTGTTATTTTTTACTCTAATATACTACATGAAGACACCTACGTATCGTGTGTTTATTAATATTTTGATTAGATTAATGCGGCTGTTGAAGGATTCTTTCTTTGTAGTTTAGATCATGTCAGATGCTGCTACACTAGAACTCTTAGACAACTTAGGGAAGAGGGCTCAGGCTGCTGAAACCTTCGAGGGTTGGGATCAATTTTTTGAAGGCGCAGAGCAAATAATTTATGAACAAAGAGAGCATAACGAATCAATTTCTGAAAGTGTTGTTCTGAAAGTGGAACAACTGTGCGAAGAATTACTGACCCAATATCCTTTGATTGTTAGATATTGGAAGAGATATGTTGCAATGGAATATCAATTGAGAGGTATAGAGGCAAGCTTGAAACTGCTGAGAGGCGCTTTGCACATATTCAGCTCGTCTAGTGAACTTTGGTGTGACTACCTGAGTATTATAATTAACAATAAACTCGAGGCTTCAACAACAATAAAAAATCTTTTTGAACAAGCTATTGATACCTGCGGGAGGCAGTTTTTATCTCATCCACTATGGGATAGCTATTTGAAATGGTTGGTATCTTTCAATGGAGAATCAGAAGCGTACTTTAAGTCATTACTGAAGGTTGTGCAAATTCCACTCTATGAATATAGTAAATACCATAAAGCTCTTATAGATTCTCTTCAGCATGAAAATTCGAAAGGTAAGGTCAAAGTCTTGCTAGGGGTCTCTAGTGAAGAAGAGCTTTACCAAACGGTGGATCACATTTGTAACAGGACACAAGAAGCAACGAATAAACGCTGGCCATATGAATCTTTAATCAAACAACCATTTTTCACTTTTGAGGAACCTTCTGATGATGAATTAAATAATTGGAATAGTTACCTGGATTTTGAAGAAACACACGGCGATAAGAATCAAGTGATTGCTTTATACGAAAGGTGTTTAATACCTTGCTCAAGGCTGGAGAGTTTCTGGATTAGATATACAAATTGGTTCCAGAGGTCCAACGAGAATGAAATCGATCAACTGATGGCTATTTTCAGGAGGGGATCAGATTTGTTTTTGCCACCCGATAGGCTTAAGTTCAGATACATGTTTGCTGAATATTTGAGCAAAACTAGCGACGTCAACGTGGCCGCTGCCCTGAATATATTTCACACTATGTTCAAGAAACTTCCTGGGAATTCTGAGGTTGTTAGATATTATTTACAACTTATTTTGCAACATAGAAAGGGCCATAATTTTATCAGTGAACTGCAAATCGTTCTAGAGCAGGTATGTCGTAGGAATGACAACAAGAGGGCCATACTAAATAGTATTGAAAATCAGGATCTCCTCAAATTACTGGAAATTTTGAATAAGAAAACGATAACAGCTGTTTTGACTTTACTAATTAAGCACTTTTGGACATTCGGAGAACGTGACCATGTCGAATTACCAAGGAATATTTTTCTAAGCTACTATCAACATGAGTTCTTGAGATCGAGTATCCCCTTTTGGGATCTGTTTTTCAAATTTGAGTGCATAGAAAAATCTAACACAAACCTCACAAATGTTGTAAACCATGTTAGCAATTCACAACGGGTTTCAACGGTCCAAAAAAGTAATATTTTGGGAGCTTATAGAGATTGCACGCTCAACAATTTATTCGCAGAAGGGCCATTCCCAAATATTAACCAACGATCGATGTCAGTGGCAATGACACGCTTGTTGAACGCTGAGATCATTTTTCTGGAGCTAAAAGCTGGTATACCCCGTGAAACGAAGGACTTTGTTGAAAGCGATAAGCGACTCTTTCAAGAAAATGGGCATTCGGGAATAGCAATTGAAAAGCAACCATCAATTACGAATGTTTCGAACTTCAGAAAATCTATTTTTGAAGAATCATCTCCGGCATCATTACCTACCTTCAAAAACGTAGAAAAGGCTGCTCAGCCGGTACGTTTCGAAATTTGATCATACGGAAAAGTTTTTTCCAGTCTCTTGCTATATACTATCACTTTGTCTTCCCAACACTTTGAGGCCACGTCTTATCCTCGCTCTTTGAGTACACCTGTTGTTTCCATAAACTTCCAACTCTTTCAACTTAGGACAAATTCTCGACAAAATTGCAATCGCCTTGTCGTCCACCGATCGAACAAATCCCAAATCGAGTGCGGTCAATAGGGGAAGTTTTAGAGTTCTCGACAAAGTTTGAAACAAAGTATGGCTCAAGCTGTACACAGAATTGAGGTTCAGACTCACCAAAGAAGATGCAGAATGGTTCAAAAATGTCAATATACCTCTGTCTCCCAAGCCAAAACACCGTTTCAAATTGACTTCAATCAATCCGCTATTTATGGTCCAACCACCAAATAACTGTGTAAGGCCGCTATCAGTAACTTGGTCAAGCGACTCTAAACTGATCCTTTTTAAAGAAGAACAGTATCTTTTAACACCTTTGACTAAAAACAAATCAGTTAGACCAGAACATCCATCCAATAGAAGCGTCTCTATAGATTCACCATTCACCGAGAGAATACTCATAATCAAATTATCGTCAATCAGATTTTCTTTGAATGGGTTGGAAAGATCTAAATGTTTTAAATTCCTCAAGTGATAGGGCAAAACATCGTATGCAGCCTTGGACATAAGACCATCAAGTCGACTTAAAGAAAGAGACTCGAGGCTAGTTCCACAGTTAGTTAGTAAACTCTGGAGAGAATCACCTGAGAATCTATGAGTGTTCGATACATGAAATAACTTTAATCTCGCATTCATCAGTTCAAAGAATTGCACCCAAGTTGGTTCGCTAATCAAAAACGGACCATTCAGTACAATAGAGTTTAAATCCAAAAGATTCTGGGCAAAAGAGATCAGGTTGCTATTATGTAATTGCCCACACATGTTCAACGTCATTGATTCTAACTTTGGACAAAATGCGGTGATCTTGTCCAAGTATGCCATATCTATGTTTGAACAGTCCCAAAATTCCAAGTGTTTCAAAGTGACGTCCAGAAACAACATCATGGTCCTATTGTTAAGGGAGCGGTTCTTAGATAGGATCCGACTAATTTTGTTCAAGCTAACCACACTGATGTCCCCTAGTGCATGAACATCGTCAATGTGCTTGCTTAGAAGTTTAATACAAATGTCTTGCAAGCTGGGAATTTTAAGTTCCTGTCTGTTTAACAAAGCAGAAGCTAGCTTTTTTCTCTTCTTCCTGGCTTCGAATGCGGTTTTCTTCTTCCTTCGTTCTTGGTCTACTTGAAACCTTGTGCATTCAGTGCATAAATAACCAACTTTTCCATCTTTCTCTAACTTTTTTGAATAGACAGTAATTTTAAACTCCCTATCGCAATTCATACAATAATGAGAATCTTTCACGTCGTCACTGCTGAAACTTGAGTCTGAATAACCACTATCTGAATTGGCATCTGTCCTCCTGCGTCTTCTCTTCTCAATTGCTGCCAGTATGATCTCATTCTCTTGAAAGGGTTCTTCTTGCTCATGCAAGTGACTCGTTTGCTCGTTACGTTCAGTCAACAAACTTTGTTCATAACGTCTTCTAATCGCACCAGCATCAATCCCCTGTTCTCTTAAAAACGCAGTCAGAGCACTATTAGGGCCTCTTACTTCAGGTTCATTTTCCTTCTTGTCAGCCCTTCTTCTGGACATATAGCAATTAACAATGTAAGTCAATTCATGGAAGTGAGAAACAAAAGAATGTGCTCACGTGATGTCGAAATTCATCTGGACATTGATTGAACAACTGCTAAGCCGTTCCGTTCCTGTAATGAAGAGGCAATTATTTTTTGACTTCAGTTTGAAATTTAAGGCAAGGGTGAAAGCATATTAAAGGGCTATAAGGAAGTCAAAACTAAATGCGGGTACAATAACTTTGGTGAGGACTAGCGCTCATGTTTATTAATATATTTTGTGTTGACTTTTTTGTTCAAGGATTTGTCTAAGAGACATTCCCGGGTGGATTCACACTAACGAGATGAGATTTCTGACATGAGACCATGTTGGAACTGGTTTCAATCTATGCAACATCTGGCTTGTTGGATTTGCATCCTTTTCGTCCAGCGTATACCTTAACTTAATAGATGAGGACAGCAAAGCTGTCAACAATATGACAACAATAAATAGCTAATCTGCAACCGATACGATTGAATCATGTAAAGCAGCCTCTTTGCATATGACAACAGAAGCTATCGAAGTAAAATTTAGACAGGAATCCAATTAACATGCAAACTGAACTTAAAGAGAACGAATGACATCAGATACAGATCCGTCATCCTAAACTAATAGCCGAGATAGTTTGACCATATTTTCAGCTTGCAATCAGCAGCATTGAGTAACTTGTTTCTGAGGACTAATCATTCCACCATTTTTTGATATATATTTTACTGGAAGTTTCCGACTTGCAGCAAATCCTTGCTCAACTTTGGATGATAGAAGTGATGACACACTAACGAAAGTTTAAGTTACACAAAGGTGTACTAGATTGAGCAAGTCTCGCGTACCTGAAGACGAAGACAAATTCACAGACTTGATACGAGTGTACGTTCTACTGGCCATATGGTCGAAAGAAGCGATATTGATAGAGTAGGAGTTGAGTCGTAGGTGTTCCGTTCCGTAAGGTAGAGGGGGGGGGAGGGAAGACTTCTGATCCGAATATACTTCTCTTTTTTTCACGACACGACGTAGCACTAACGTTCACAGTATAGGAAGACCGGCTAAATCACCAGCAGTGTGACATGTTTTGCTCACTCTTCACACTGTTACGCAATCCACTCTAGACACCACGCTAATACTGAATTTCCCTCCTCTTTTCGCGACAAGGAAAAAGAACATAGCTCGATTGATAAAGAAAGTTGGTACGCTGAAGAGATCCTTGATAAATTTGTTTGAAATGAAGTTTTAGTTTTCCTATTTACTCTGTACAAAGTTAAAGCAGGAGCACTCTCACCTTGTGGATTATGAGTCGACAATCCGACCCTTATGGATTGTGAAGCTTGGGGCCATAGAGACAGACCCCTTAGACTTCTTTCAATAGTTATTTCCTCGCTTCAGTAGTGTGCATTCTTTATAGCGAGATGAACGTCTGGATGACTTGGGATGACTTGGCACCCTTCTTAAGAGAATTCCGAACAAACGTTCTATACATCGATGGTAAATCTCTGTAGCCAATTGATCTAAAGCTATCATTCCTTGAAAAGGAGTGAGCCCTATCCGGAAGGCTATCAGCACAAACTAACGTGCATTCTAAATTGTGCTGCGCCCAATCATTGTTCTGATTTCATGCCTTTGTTTAATTAAATCACCGAAACCATCTTCCTCATCCCTTCCATTGAACCATTGATTGATCTTGCGACTCCACCGATGCTCCTCATGCTGACATCGCTCTTTCCAGGACTCTTTCAATGCGAAAATACCACCAATATCTATCCCGTTCACAATCTCAGGAATAGCAGGCCTGTATGCACTTTTATTCTGATTGCTGGTCATACCTCCAAACGATTCCCGTTCTAAAGCTGCCTCAAACCTTTCAAGGTCTTCCTCATTACCCTCCCATCGACTGGCCATAGAATTAAACCTCATCGGCCCAATGTGAGCTTTTCGCTCTTTACGCCCACTACCATGTCTAATTAATCGCATCCGAGATTTCTTTGTTGTGCTTCCAACTGAGGAATTTGTATGTGAAACTTCCATGTAATTTGCTAGGTTGATTAGTTTCTTGAGCGATTGACGATCCCCTAATGTGATCCGGAAATTGTTACTATCTTCTAATTCATCATCAGGATCATGCAAGTCTTCTATTGAATCTTCCCGTCGTTCTTCTGACATAGCGGAGCAGTTCATCCGAAATGGCATTTCTACTATAGACGACACTTTACGTAACTGATGACCAGTTGAGCTAGGAACAAGATTGCTCCCTTCGTATCTCAATAAGGGCATTGACCGTTTTCCATGTAGAGATTGTGAATGTGGTGAGTTGTTGCCCTTGTAATCAAAGTTTGATGATAAGTTTGAACTGATTGAAGACTTCGGTTGGGGTTGGGCATTCCATGAGATGCGGGTAAAATTGCCGCTACTTGATTCTCTATTCTTTTGAGGAGCATGTTGTGCAAAATCGGTTTCTTTTTCCAATTCTAGTCCACTTAGATTAAAATCGTCATAATCGGTATCTGTTTTTTGATCACTAAATTGCTCCAAGTGTGATCTTTTGAAGGAAGGGCTAGTCTTTTTCATACCATCGGTTGGTTCTTGGTTTACTAAGTTACTTCTATACTGTTTACTGTTTGTGTAAGCTTTCCCTTGAGGATATTTACCCCTCTCACTAACATGCCTGCTTTCGACGTCGTCATGCAATTGACGTCCGTCAGTTTCACTCTTCTTTGTCGAGTGACATCTTAAAGTGCTAGGTTCATGTACCTCCAAACTGGATTTCAAAGTGGCATATCGTTCTTCAGACCAATCTTCGATATATTCGTTCATTCCTTATCAACGATTTAGTCCAAAGGAGACGAACAGCAGTTACTTCAAATCTCTACACTAAGCGTCTCACCTTTTGTTTTGTTTATCTACTATCATTTCGCGCATCGGAAGAAGATTGGTCTCACAGGCCACACACTATATATCTTCATCTGGTCAATGGTTTTCAAGTTTCTAGATTTCAATGGAAGACTCACCGAAGGTGTCAAGTATGACCAACGATTAAATCGTCTGTATTGGGTGGATATCATTGCTGTAGAGATTCACTTTGTGCACTTATTGGATTCTAGTCCCATTGACGACTACTCCGAAGAGGAGTGTTACAGAATTCAATCTACTCATCGAGTTTTCAACTTACAGGACTTTACAGATTCAATCGGATTCATAGGGCTGACAACTAATCCTGGTATTCTAATCGTTGCTATTAGCCAGGGTTATGGGCTGTACGACTTATCTTCAGAAACATTAACATTTAAGGCCGATTATCCTCAACACGATCCGACAATGAGATCCAACGATGGCATGATTGATGGAAATGGCAATATGTGGATAGGCACAATGTCTGATTTTCATCAACAAACGGTAGAGCCCAAAGGTAAGCTATACATGATAGATGGTTCAGCTATCACAGCAAAGATTGAGAATGCGTATATCTCAAATGGCTTGCGCTGGAATAACGGAAAGTTGTACTGGATAGACAGTCTGACGTTTAAGCTCTGGTGCTTCGATTGTAACGATTTAAAGACGCTGTCTAACCGGAGGCCATTTATCGACTTCAAGAAACTTCTTCCTGAAGTAGACTCACCAGAGCCAGATGGATTTACTATTGCTGAAAACGGAGATTTTTTTGTTTCGGTCTATAATTCACAGAAAGTGCTCCATTTTGATAGGAATGGACAACTACTAGACGCGTACAGTTTTCCAGCGAAACGAATAACTTGCTGCTGCATTGGTGGTGTTAATATGGATGAACTTTTCGTCACTAGCGCCAACCTTAATATTGAAAGTCCTCAGAAATTTAAATCAAATTTCGGTGATCAGGGTGGCGCCTTATTTAGAGTGAAGTTAAACATTAAAGGGATTCCAGAGAACTACTATAGCTTAAATATGACTGACGCTTCACCGATTCACGGATTCTAGAACATGTGCACAAAAATCTTCGACCAGCTTATTTTCTTCAGACCCTCTGCGTCTTAAATTGACTAACTTTTTGTTTGCTATCTCTCGTCTGGCTTCAGCCGACGTTTCGTTAGTCAATTGAGGATGATTAAGGAGTTCATATATGACTTTGAGATGAAATCTCAAAGTGGGCTCTTTCAAAAGTTTTGCGAGCCGACTATCATGCAATACGGACTTGGTTTCATCCGTTGCATTTCTAGCAGTGATCAAATCTATAGCAGACTTTTTGTCATGGTTTTCAATGGTGTGGTGCTTGTGACTTTTTGATTTGTAGCAAAGCATCGAACAGCTGACAATATTAGTATGTACTTGAGTTTTCGAAACTATTAACTTACTACTGTACACTACATCTTGGACATTTGTATTTTGAATCTTCGAGTTCACAAATACCGCATTTCATTGAATGTATAGTAAGTTTAAAAGCGACAAATAAGTTATACAATTCGAGAATTTTTTTTAGCAAGCGTTTCAGGATTTCAAGCACTTAACTACTTTTCGTTTTCCCTGATGAATCTTTTTACTGTTTCCCTGAATTTCTGAGGATTATCACTTATAATCCAATGCCCAGCTTTAATGTCCTCAATTTTGTAGTGCGGAAATCTCGCCTGTATAGCTTCTTCGTCGGTATCTTGAATAAAATGAGAATCAGTTCCTCGAACAAAGAGGCAAGGCCCATTAAAAACCTCATGCTGATACGGAAACTCGAATATCTTATTGATGTTGCGATATATTATATCGATAGGAATCCTACAATAGACGTCACCTGAGCCATAGTCTTTTTTGATATTGCTCATAAGAAAGGTCCTTATTCTTTGTGAGGGTTCGACCAACTCAAGTCGTGAGTCCACACTTTTCAAAGATACCCTTGGGTCTGTAAACGCCTCTCTCAACACGTTTAAGTATTTCTTGAACTTAGAAATTTCTGCTGTCACATCATTTCCTGTGTTAGGTTTTGGAACATTGTCTACACTTATTAACATCGAGCATGTTTTCGCATCTCTCAAGGCAAGACTCATGGCCACTTTTGCTCCCATGGAATGTCCAATAACAATAGGCTGCTTAACGTGATGGTCCCTTATGAAACACTCAACGTCTTGAGCCATCGATGGGTAGTCATGATTTGGATTGTGGGGAGAGTCTCCATGGTTTCGAAGATCAAGACAGTAAACGACTTTACTCAATGTCCGACTTAAATGCTTACTCGTGCCTCTATTGTTCAACTTATTTCCAAGCAGTCCGTGAAGGAAAATGATAGGTCTACCCGAGGCCATTCCTTTAAATGTCCTATACTCATCGAAGGCGAGCTTTACAGCACTACCGCTTGTAGTTTTGTTCATTCTCTATGACTTAACACTGTTTAGGTTTAGGTGAAATTCCTATTCGAGCTTCTCTTTAATGAACGACTCCCAGTGCAAACAAACTCACGACCAAAACCACTGTGCTGGAGCATATCTGTTTCCGTCACGAAGGATCTAAAACAATTTGAATTCCTATCGCAATGTTTGAAAGAAAACTGCGTCAGCCCACGATTTACCTACGACAAACATTTTTACTTCTGTGCTGAAGCCTAGCTCGCCCGGCCACTTGAATATACCTCCCGAAAGAACCTAGTAGTACTTTCTTCCAGGCACCGATAAGAATCCCAAACTGATGAACCCAAGTCCAATCATACAAAAAAGATGTCTAACATCCTCATCAAAACCAATCGTCCGAAAACTTTTGGAATCATTTAGTATTGTAGAAAAATGTCGGGATCCTACTTTTGATACGGGCTGTACATATTGTAGGCCACAATTCCCGAAGGGTAAATCAATCGAATTTGATAAACCGCTGAACAACACCAAACCTAAAGTATGGAAACATCTTCTTGTCTATACAACTGATGTTGACGGGAACAAATGGCCTAGTAGGATAGAGCTGGCTCCCGATACATTTGCTTCCAATATCCATCCTTTGCGAAAACAAATACAATCACCGTTGCATCCTGTTTTGATAAGTAACGTCGCTCTAGAGAGTCACCAAGATCCTAACCGGTTTAAAGTGGTACTATTTCCTGACAATCTAATTTACTATATCCAGAAAGATAAGATTCAGATTTTTGCAGAACTTTATTTGAAACCTGGAGCCGATTCCCACGAAGTGGCAGGCATAGATTGGGAGAAAAATATGAATGGGCTTATCTTAATATGTGGACATACTCAGCGAGATGAAAGATGTGGAATTATCGCCCCTCTTTTA
Source organism: Komagataella phaffii GS115 (assembly GCF_000027005.1). Taxonomy (NCBI): domain Eukaryota; kingdom Fungi; phylum Ascomycota; class Pichiomycetes; order Pichiales; family Pichiaceae; genus Komagataella; species Komagataella phaffii. Next base: position 1,563,771 of record NC_012964.1, read on the forward strand.
AAAAAGGAGTTTGAACTTGTGTTGAATAAGGAAGGACTACTATACAATAAGTACAAAAATCCTGGAGGAATAAAAGTGGGTATAATATCGCATGTTGGTGGACATGCATTCGCAGGAAATGTAATATACTTTAACACCGCTGGTCAATCAATCTGGTACGGCAGAGTTTTTCCTGATAAAGTTCAGGGTATTGTGAATCAAACAGTTGAAAATAAGACCATAATTCAAGAGCTATATAGAGGACAGATTTAAGGTAGAACTATAAAGCATCGATTTTCTAGTTGTAGTATTGGATGCTAGTTCTATCGTTAGCTACAACAGAAACGGGCAGTAATCGTTCTGTTGCCATTAAACATTTTATTCGTTCAATTGCCATATGCAGTAGCAATTGTCCAGTAGGTTTTCTTTTTTTTTTTTTTGAGACCAGCGCAGCATTGTTTATATACAACCACTCCTCCATCAACCTACAATCAAACCCGTCAGTCTACAGAAAGCAAATGACAAGAGCTGTGTTTCTGAAAGTTGATAATTTTGGGGCTCCAGTTGCTGGATCCTCGTCAGGTGTGATTACCTTACCATCTGCTCCATTGGACCCCAATTACAAAGAAGGAGACATTTTGCTACAACTTCATATTATAATAGAAGCTGGAAGTACCATAGCCAATAAGGGTGACTTGTGGCACAATGTCCCATCATCTTTTGTTAAAAAATTTGAAAGAGACAAGTTTTACCAGCAGAAAATTACTTGTAGCCTATACGAAGATACTGTTATTGCTATTCCAATTTACAAACCAGGCAGTTTCTCCTACTTCATTTCTTACCAGGATGAAGAATTAGATGTTCAGAAAACAACCCGCCAATATTACTTTATTTCGCCTCCCAATATCTATATAAACGGTTCCTATCTGCCCTTCAATAATATAAGCCTGCAGTCGGTAGTGTCTAAGTGGATGGGTAATGATTTAGTGGCATGGGAACGAATATTCGATAAGATTTCAAAAAAGGGCTACAATATGATTCATTTTACTCCGTTACAATCACGAGGGGAATCAAATTCGCCATATTCAATATACGATCAACTTCAGTTTGATCCAACGATTTTCAATTCTGAAACAGAAGTTGAACAAATGGTATCTCGGTTACATGAGGAGCACGGTATCCTTTCTATGACTGACGTGGTCTGGAACCACACAGCAAATAACTCAGCTTGGTTGAGATCTCACCCAGAAGCTGGTTATAATCGCGAGACTTCTCCACATCTTATCTCAGCGATTGAGTTAGACCTTCGCTTGAAAGAATTTAGTAACAGTATGGCCAACCACGGGTACCCGACTACTATAAAATCCACTGATGACATACTAACTATCATGGATGGAATAAAAGTACACGTTCTAGGAGATCTCAAATTGTGGCAGTTTTATGTTCTTGATGTTAGAAGCCACGTTGCTGAGTTAAGAGAACACTGGGAAACAAGTCTCCAGGGAAACATCAAAATTGGGCTACCACAGGATTCTTATGAAGACTATTCTAAACTAGCCGAATTCGTCAAGGATACATGTCTTACTCGGCCATTCCACCTTGCAGAGCGCAATGCCAACCGCCTAGATATTAGCTCCTTTGCGTGCATTTTGGCTTCCATTCTCGATACGACCGAATACTCTTCAGAGGTAGAAAATAGGGCTACTAGAATTTTAAATGAGATCAACCTCCCACAATACAAAATCTACGATGAAGATTCTAACGAAATTTTAGAACAGTTATTCAATAGGATTAAGTACCTTCGTCTTGAGGAACATGGGCCTCAACTTGGTGAGATAACAACTAAAACTCCTCTTACCGAGCCCTATTTTACGGTTTTCAAGGACAAGAATGGTAAACAGTGGGAACTGGCCAACAATGGCTGGATTTGGGGCGGTAACCCTTTGGTAGATTTTGCTTCGCGTCAAACTAAATCATACTTGCGAAGAGAGGTTATTATCTGGGGCGATTGTGTCAAACTTAGATATGGGAGTGGTCCAGACGATTCGCCTTACTTATGGAATAGGATGGTTCAATACACTCAGAAATGTGCTAAAATGTTTGATGGATTTCGTATTGACAACTGTCACTCGACCCCTTTACATGTTGGAGAAGCCCTACTTGATGCTGCAAGAGAAGTCAATCCAAATCTTTATGTTGTTGCAGAACTCTTTTCGGGAAGTGAAGAGTTGGACATACTCTTTGTAGAACGACTGGCTATTTGCTCATTGATAAGGGAAGCCATGCAAGCTTATTCAGTAGGGGAATTATCTAGATTGCTTCATCGCCATGGAGGAGGGCCTATCGGCTCTCTCCGTTGGTTACCATTAGATGAGTTCTCATACCCTGCAACCAAAGAGTCCCAGGTTATTACTGCTAATGCTTTTATTGACAAAGCGTCCGAGATTCCCGTTCCTCGTGTGTGTTTTAGGAATGCGCCTCATGCTCTTTTTATGGACTGTACACATGACAATGAGGTGCCGAACCAAAAGAGAAAAGTCGAGGACACGCTGACAACTGCGGCCTTAGTATCATTCTGTTCGTGTGCTGTGGGTAGCGTGTATGGTTATGACGAATGTTTCCCTGAACTACTTGATCTCGTTAACGAAAAAAAACTTTACAATCCTTCAAGTAACAACGGAATACCTTATGTAAAGTCGAGGTTGAGTTATATTAGGGAGTTTCTGTCTCACCAATCATTGGACCATTCTGAAAACAACGAGGTGCATGTTCACCACGAAGGGCAATTTGTTACGGTGCATCGAACTAATTCAAAAACTGGCCGGGGTTACTTCCTCATTGCCCGAACTAAGTTTGAAGAGGGCGCACATGAAACGTTACCCACAATTAACCTTAGTGGGACCAGAGTGAACCACGAGTTTTCGTTTTCCCTCAGACAAAAGAAAGATTATGATATTTCTTTTGATCCGAAGTACTTACCCGAAGTCCCAGTTGACCTTGTAGAGTTAAGCCCCCCTCAAGTGAGCTTCAATGAGTCTACCAAGAAATCTTGTATCACACTGCCTGAATTTTTTCCACAGGGTTCAATAACCATTCTATCTACTCTAATGGAAAGTGTTGATGAGGAGTTAGAGAAATTTACTACTACTGGAGCAATTGAAGCTACTGAAGAGTTGTCGCTTATAGATCTCCAGGCAATATTATACCGTTGTGAATCTGAGGAAAGAGACGCAAGCGCTGGAAGGGATGGTACCTATGATATACCGGGACATGGTCGTCTGGTTTATGCAGGCCTTCAGGGCTGGATCAGCGTTTTGAAGGATGTTATCAAGAAGAACGATCTAGCCCATCCTATTTGCGAGCATTTGCGGGAAGGTTCTTGGGCTTGCGATTATGTTACTAATAGGTTGAACAAATTTGTCGAGTTGAGTCAAAATCCTGATGCCGTAAATCGCTTTAGAAAATGGCTTCGGTTCAGAATGGATCGCATCAAGCAAGTGCCCTATTTTCTACTGCCCCGTTATTTTTGCATTGTTATCGGAGTAGCATACGAGGCATTGAGATTTCGGGCTCTTTCCTTAATGTCTCCCATGATCCAAACAGGTACACGGTTTCTGCAAAATCTTTCTTTGGTCTCAGTTCAAATGGTCGGATGTATGAATTCAGCAAGTCTAACCCCAAAAGAAATGATTCCATCAATGGCAGCTGGTCTACCGCATTTTAGCTATGATTACATGCGATGTTGGGGTAGAGATATTTTTCTTTCCTTGAGAGGGCTTCTTTTAGCTACAGGAAGATATGACGAGGCCAAGTCGCATATAGTTAACTGTGGAAAAACACTTAAACATGGGTTGATACCAAATTTAATAGGATCGGGCGCTGAGCCAAGATTTAATGCTAGAGATGCTGTATGGTTTTATGCCCAAAGTATTCAAGATTATGTGCGTGAGGTCCCAAATGGTCATGAAATTCTTCAAGAGAAAGTCGAAAGGAGGTTTTTACCGTTTGACGACTCTTGGTTTCCAATCTCCGACCAGAGAGCTTATTCGGTGACGTCAACTATTGAAGAATTACTTTACGAAATTCTTTCGAGACACGCTTCTGGGATCAGCTATCGGGAAGCCAATGCAGGCCCCAACTTAGACTCTCAGATGTTGAATGAGGGTTTCAATGTAAGGGTAACCGTGGATTGGAATAATGGCCTTATCTTTGGAGGGAACCAGTATAATTGTGGAACTTGGATGGACAAGATGGGAGAAAGTGAATCAGCAGGCAATAAAGGAATACCCGGTACCCCAAGAGATGGAGCAGCAATAGAGATCATAGGATTGTTGAAGAGTACACTTCAGTTTGTTGTTGACCTGCAAAAAAGGCGGTTGTTTAAATTCAGTAAAGTTACGAACCAGCACGGAAACGAGGTCACTTTTGAGAACTGGAATGCTTTAGTGGCCAAAAATTTCGAACGTTGTTTTTATGTTCCTGAGAATCCTTCTGATGATGGCAACTATGACCTTGACTCGGCTATCATCAACAGAAGAGGGATTTATAAGGACTTATATCGGTCTGGAAAACCCTATGAAGATTATCAGTTGAGACCCAACTTTTGCATTGCTATGTGTGTTGCTCCAGAACTATTCACCCCGTCTTTTGCGCTAAATTCTCTTAAGAAGGCGGATATACTTATTAGAGGCCCTATAGGCATGTCAACGCTGGATCCTTCTGATTTGAACTATCGTCCCTACTACAACAATAGTGAAGATTCAACGGATTTTGCAACTGCGAAAGGACGGAACTACCATCAAGGACCTGAATGGGTTTGGTTAACCGGTTTCTTTTTGCGAGCTTTCAGATCTTATCATCTTAAGGAGGTTGATTTTTGTAGGAACGAAAAAGGAGATCAAAGCACTCATTTAGACTTATTACTTTCCCAGCGGCTGTCTGCCCATAGGAGCTGGATTGCAGAAAGCGTTTGGGCAGGACTCACAGAATTAACCAATAGAGGTGGTTCGTATTGTCCGGACTCCAGCCCCACGCAAGCATGGAGTGCAGCCACGTTGATCGAACTTTACCATGATATCTATCTGCATGAGGATTAGAGTATTACTTAAAGTTTTTATGTCGGAATGCATTTAACTAATGCCTCGTAACCTACTTCTTGTGAGGGATCTAAGAATATACCCCTTTGGATATTGATAACCCTTCCCGTTTTAACAGAAGACCTACTGAGAGAAGAACTCGAAGATTTTGAATTATAAAAGACTTCAAGTGCAACGTCATTATCCAATTTGGACCAGGTTTTGCCATCATTTGGGAATAGAAATGCAACTTTCTGCCATACATTCTCTTTAATGTCCAGTTTACGGTTGATTAAATGGACCATTTGTGGTACATTTCTGGAGCTGTCTGCAGCTAATTGATCAAAGGATAGTGATTTAAGGTCCTCATTTACCACAGGAAGTAAATCTTCAAGATCCTCACTAATAGCAATAGCACCCATAGTTAGGGTAATTGGTAAGGAAGAATCTCGTTTCTCGATATGGTTAAATAATTCTTCCATTGCTACTGTCTTTGCATCCTGGTTCCCAAAAGTGTGAAGGATTTGTGCAAGCAAGATGACCAATCTATAGGAATCCGAATTTTCGAGACAAACTTTCAGTTGAGACAGTGCTTTTGAAAGCTGGCCATTGAAGAAATAAGAAAGCGCTATCACTGATCTAGATGATAAGACGCATTTCAAGACATGTGAATTTCGAGGTAGAACATCGTCTTCCGACATATCCATCGCCATCTTTGCAGCCATAATCGCATTGCCGTACTGTCCGGACCCCAAGTAAAGTCTTGCCTGTTGTGATTTGGCTGCTGTAAGTTGATACAATACACTTACACTCCCTCTTTCTCTGTAAGTTCTTTCTAGTGAACTGAACAAGTTTTTCGCTAATTCTACACCAAGTTCAAACTTTTGAGTGAGTTCGATTAAACTTAATGTCACGAATAACGCAAACTCGTTCTCTGAATCTAATTTGAGGTACCTCAACATGAGGCCGCAAGCCAAACTGATCTCCTGCCTTTCAGTAATAGTGTGTCCGTAAAATTTGTTTTGCATTGCAAATTTCTTCAAAACTTGAAATCCGTACAAGAGTTGTGCAAGGGGCGACTTTCCATTGGAGAGCACCATGGCATGTGCGAAAAGGCTAAACGTACTAGTTGCATCTGGGGTACGTTCATTTCTTGATAGGGCCAGGCCTTCCCAAGCCAAATATTCGTTCGGTTGCATACTTAAGGCTCTATGAAACGAAATTTTGGCTAAATCAGTGTCGCCCGCGATTAAATATAGTGCTCCCAAATTAACAAACACGGAGTGATTAATTGAGGATATTGATGACGCCTTAATATAGCAGTGCTGGGCAACTCGAGCGTTCTTGAGAATAGTACAATTTCCGAGAGCTATCCAATAATCTGCCACCAATGGTTCAATCAGGATTGCTCTCTGTAGAGGCTTAATCGAACATTTCAAATAGAGGAGCTTATTCGTCAATGTGAAAGCGTGATAATATATTAACCCCAGATTGTAATATAAGGAAGCTCTCAACTTATTTGAGGATTTTTGTGAAAGAACCTGAATTGCGGTCTTCGCACTTTGAACCATGTAGGATATTGCTCGGTCAAAATGTGTTGCACTTTCTGCTTCAACTAAGAGTCCTTTCCTATACTCCAAACCATCGCCCATTTCACAGAGATCACTTCTTGAAATGGCAACTCTTTTCGAAATAGCAGAAATCTTGTTCACATAGTAGCTTGGTAACGAATTTTTAACCTTAGTAAATATGAGAATAGCCTCGGAAAGATATTTCCAAGATTTATAGCAATGAATATCAACTTCTGAGAGCTGAAAAACAAAATCCAATGATATTATGCTGGCTTCAATGCAACGCCCAACAAACCCTCTAGATAAGTCATCTTGGCTTTTGGTCAAGAATGACTCAATCAAAGCGGTTAAAATACACTTCTCTTTAGGCCTAGTAGAATGCAATTTCTGAAGAATTGACATACCCTCAGCAAACTGACCTCCATAAGATAAGGATAAAGCCAACATATACGAGGTAAACCAGTTGGAGTCTAGATTATTCAAGATATGATTGAAAACTTTTATAGAAGCTTCCAATCGACCTCCGCTCAAATAAGCTTGACCCAATCCAACCCAGGACTCAGTATCTTTCGAATCGAGCCTTAAGGCAGACTGAAAACAGGCAATTGCTTTAACATCTTCTTGAACTTCTAATAAGGCGCACCCTAGACTTCGGTACGGCCATGCCGGATCAACTGCGCCTTCCAAAATACTTCTGCTGGTGTCAGAATCAACCACTCGCTGTGCAAGTACTCGTACAGATTCCCAATCTGGCTCCAAAGCAAAGTTAACCACTAATCGCCTTGCGGACTCCAGCTGCCTTATATCTAACTCAAATGCTTTATAGTAGCACTTATTGGCCCTTTTCGAGTCATTAAGATAGTCTTCATAAACTATTCCCAAAGTCGTGTAAGCAGGTGCGTATGTAGCATCCTGCTTTAAACACACAACCAAGTTTGAATAAGCTTCTCTAATGTTTCCTTCGACTAAGTATCGATCATGTAAATTCTTAACTTCTTGAACTTCTTGTAAATACGAATGAGCCAACCTCCATTGAATCTCAACTTTCATTTCTTCATCTTGAAGACTGGTATCCTTTAAACAAGAAGTAAGAAGATTCCTACCGAATTCGAGATTCCCTAAATTAATTTCGCACCAGCCAAGATAGGCCTTAGCTTCTAAGTTTGCATCGAAGATTGTTTGAAGTAATTCTTTAGCCTTATTGAACTCCCCTAATTGAAGGAAAATTAACGATTTCCCGATCTTAGCTTTCGGGTTGGAAGGATTTTTTTGCAAAATAGACTCATAGAGTTTGAAAGCCCTCGGATGATCTTTTGGAGCATCATAGTACGTATAAATAGATGCCAAATCCAATAGTAGGGATTCTTTCGTATGTGGTAAACTCAAACCATAATCTTTCAATACTTTAGTTAGTAGATTGATACCTTTACGGCAATACATTAATCCAAATTTGTACTCCTTCAGCGATAAGTAGAATTCACTTACGATTCTACAAGCAAGCAGAGAGGTTGAAGCTTTCTCAATGCTTTTAACGTAAAAAGACATTAGCTCTGCATCGTTGAGGGCTGTGGATACAGTGAGATCTGATTTGAACTGGTTGAGCAGTTCTTCATCATTTTGCACATCAACAAAGTGCACTGCTCTTTTTCCTTCGCTGTTTTCTTCGCTATACGTTTCTTCAGTCGTGAGGTACTTTCTTACTTTATCCTCGCTATAATTTGAGTAATCAGAGTAAACAAAGCCGTATAAGATCGAACCCAAGCCTTCCATACCAAATAGCCTAATATAATCACACAGCAACCAAAGGGGCAAATCATCGACATTTTGCGGATCAAGCCAATTCAAATAAATGTCCCAAGCCAGCCTAACATCCCTTTTGACAGCAACAATACCTTCGCAGGCTACAAAGATCCTTCGCTGCAAACCAGTCTTAGCATCACCGTTGGGTGCGCAGGATAGGACATCGAGCTGGTACGATAACCACAGGTGATTGTATTTTTTTTGCAAGTCATCATCCTCACAAATTTCCAATAATCGTGACATATAATCGGGTAGCATGGATTTAGAATACACCGCCCACTTGATAGAGTTTAATTTATTCTGAATCTCCAGGGGTATATTATTAGCTGTCTTTATTTTGGCCCTTTTTATGTTTGTAGCAATAACTCCTTCTTCCTTATGCTTAAGTTTATCGATTATTAAGATCAACGATCTTTCTTCTGGAATGATTGGGTTTCCCACCAGCCTGCCCAAGAATCCAAATGAAGTAGTACTATCAAGAACAGCAATACATAAGTCTTGGTTCTTCTCAAATTTTTTCAAGTAAATCTCAACTTCTTTTGCAATCTCTTGCAAAGATTCGTTCTTCTTAGTTTTAATTTCAGCGTACCCTTTCAAAATGCTGAGAAATGACTCATAGTCATCTGATTCTCTTGCCAACAACAAGAGTCCTTTCCATCCTAGTTCGTTCATGGGATCTATTTCACAACAAGTCTTGTAGTATTTAGTGGCATTCAATGCATCAGACCGCAAGTGATAAGCTTTTCCCAAAAAAATATTTGCGAAATAGTTGTCCTGCTCCAAGTTCAATACTTCCTCAGCATATTCTATACACGAGTCCGGATCATTGGAGACTAAGGCATTTTTTGCTGCCTTGAGATGTTTCTTTACAGACATGTTCAAGATGGAGCATTCACCATCTGGTAAACTAATCAACCAACAGTTAATGAGTACGACACTACCTGTATAGGAATCAGAGAGCGTTAGGGATCAAGGGCCATAGACGGTGAAGTATTGATTTTTTTGTGGGTTACCATATACTTTCACTTTCAAACTCATGTCACACTTATTTGAAACCAATAATGAAACAGATTCATACCATTCTTCCTAGAAAATTATTGTGTACTCACGTTATTTGATTAAATGCTGATAAAGCAGCAGGATGTACGATTCGATTCGCTGTTGTGAACAAACTAAAATTGCCATGGATAACTTGAATGAAGAGCAGATAGAGAAACTGCAGGCCATTTTTGAGATTATGGATCAGGATTCCGATGGCAAAATTTCAATCAATGACTTAACGCAAATATTTAACAGCCTTGGTGATTCGAAGACAGAGAAAGACGTGATTACAATGTTTGAAGAACAACATCCAGATTCGAATTCTGGCATATCGTTTACTATGTTCTTAAAGTTCATGAGCTCAAAGATTGAGCGGATGACAGAGACAAGAAAGATGAGAGAGGCTCTTACTGTGTTTGGAGAGGAAGAAATTGGCAAACAAGCATTTAGTGAGACTTTGGACGACACTTTGGAAGTGCAAGAAGTTTTGAGTGAGTTTTCTAAGGAAAACCACTTGACTGGTGAAATTGTCTTTCGAAATGAAAAGTATCTTAAAAAGCAGCTGTAATATCAACCGGAACGTAGCAAGAGGGATTGTTTCTGAATAGTGGCTTTTAGCAACGTTTATTATAAGTGTTTCAACTTTTCTGCACACAATAACTATTTTTTCTACTAAGGTTTTTTTAGTTTCTTGTGATAACAATCAATTATCAACTATTAATTCGTCGCACCCCCAATCTTCATATGAGCCATCGGGCAAATACCTGCGGATAACTAGTGGGATTTTTCTCTGGGAAAGTTCTTTCATGGCAATTTGTAGTGGATCTGTTTCGCCTTCTATATCAACCAAAACCGGGGCGTTCATGGAGATTTGCAAGGCTCTAGTACCCAGAATTCGTGCACGTTCATATTTTGTCAGGTAAGGTGTTGTGGTCCTTTCTTCCTTGAGAATAGCGAGTTCTTTATTCGACCTTTTTCTATGTGCTTTTATTGTTCCATTAACTTCCTGAATTCCATCTCCGTTAATGATTTGCCTTCCATCTGCGGTCACACCGACCGCATAATCCTCCGGTTGCGTGCTTCTATCTTCAAAGTTGTCATCGCTGAAATGCTCGTCCTCAAAATTTTCAAAATTCTCTGTTTGTTCATTAAAAGCTTCGTCCTCTGACATCTTCTCTAGAAAACTGTAGGAGATTCACAGCAGGAAATGAAAGAATGCTGAAAAGTCTATTAGTACTGGGAATTGCTGATATTGGTCAGGACACTACAACCTTGGTTTGTTGAAATCTTTTTCATTCTTGAATTTAAGCACGAAGCACGAAGCAGGAAACACAAAAAACACAATTGCTTGTTTCACCCTAAAACTATAAATTGGTCTTTTGAGATCATGTTGTACCAATGTTTAGAGTGTGATAAGACCTACAAGAAACCTTCACTTTTAGCGCAACATGCCAGGTCACATACCAACAACCGACCATTTTCTTGCTTATTGTGCAAGGAAACTTTTTTAAGGAAAGATCACTTGAAAAGGCATGCACTTAAGCACCTACCCAATGACGATAAACCTTTCCAGTGCAAACTTTGTAAAAAGGGATTTAATTTATCCCAACATCTTTCTCGCCATGAAAAAACACATGTACCAACGTTCCAGTGTACCTTTGCGGATTGTAATGAGACATTCTCCTGGCCGCAATCGCTTAAGGCTCATATTAAATGGGTTCATCACAAAGATGAACAGAAATGTCATTTTTGCTCTAAGCGTTTTACTAGAAAAGACCGCCTATCTCTGCATGTTGATCGACACCATGGTGATCAGGTTGTCAATAGGTTTTCATGTACTCATCAGGGTTGCTTTCAGAGTTTTAAGGATTGTCATAAGTTGAGAGAGCATGAAACTCAAGCACATGGTGATGAAACTTTCTCTTTTACATTTTCGAAACCATATAGGTACTCATGCCTACGGGATCCTACAAATAGCGATGAAGTTCCACCAATCATGAATGCTTGGCGTTGTCGTAATTGTGACTCGAATGTATTCAGTGAAAAGGAACACCTATTAAACCACTATAATAAAGTACACAATTACGTACCATACTGGTTAGCGGTCGAGGATACGGCTGTGCTGGTGCCGACTCGGAGAATTGTAGTTGGAAAGGAATTCGCATTTCCAGAAGATGACAAAATTACTGGGGAAATATTAACCCAGAGAATGAATCTGGAGGCACACATAGTTCGTCAACACAGGTCTAATCAGTTAATGAACATTACTTCTGGGAATCATCTTTCAACGCTGATAGCATCCAACTATGACGTAAGGCCCATACGATGTACCTTTAAGCATTGCAATCGATGTTTCAGGAGACAATACGATTTACGAAGACATTTAAAATGGCATTACTATTACAAAGAGAGGATGGGAATTTCTCTGGGCCAAGCGGAAAGTTCATCGGATACGGCGAATAGTTGACAGTTGGGCAGGAGATAAAAAATTTGATGACCTGCAACTACACACCATACTGTGGAAACTCTTCGCTTAGAAGGAGACCATCACCGATGCTGGTGACAATGCTGCCAACAAATTGACCTCAGAAGAACAGAAGGGATTCGGCCAGAGAGTCTTCGTAGAAAGCAGACCGGCGAAGAATGAGTTAGAATGAGCTTTATTGTACTTTAAAATCAGCTAAGATTCATGTCGCTCATTGTGAACAACAAATCGTCATCCTCTTCTTTGATCGTGATCTCTTTGCTTTTTTTCGTATCTTGAAGGCGAAGTTTTCTGTACTTCAATAGATGATTCAAATTTCTTTGAGTGATCATGTCTTCCTCCTCCTCATCATCATCAATTATTGCGTGCTCTTCATAAACATGTTCTTTAGAAGCCTCATCAGATATCGCACTGTCACCAGAGCCTAGCCCGGATGGTAGTCCTAGTATTGTTCCAGGCCTTGGCGACTGGCCAGATCCTCGTCTGTTGGAAGAAGAGTTACGTCGGCTCGAACTCTGCAAAATGTCACGGATAGAATTGGCTGATTGTGCGGAGTCCTGGTGATCCATTCGTGCGTAAGTTAAAGATTGAGAGATTGAGGCTGTAGATGAGCCTGGCCCCATGGTTGGAGGTGATATGGAATACCTTCGTGATGGGGACAATGAGAGAACTCCATGGGCACTTGTGGGTAAACTTGCATGTACCGAATCACTCAAGATATCATGAGTTTTCTGTAAGAGTTGAAATCGATTCAGAGATGACGGTGAAGTTTCACGTGACCGTGCTGAGGAAAGCCTTAAATTCGGCCTGGCATCAATCATACGCATGAGGTCATTTATATCTTCATCGACGTAGAATTGGTCTGGGTCTATGTCAGACGATGATAAGTCACTTGAACGACGATCGACCGATGTTCGGGAATGGAGACTCCCTCTGCGTGCTAACCTAAAAGAGGAAGAGAATTTTGTTGCTGGAGAGATTGTTGAATGGTCCTCAAGCACGGAGTTTATTGACGTTGGAATGCTATTTCTTGGATTCCGAAGAAGTTGTACAAGGGAAGCGTTAGAGCTTGAGCGATGATGAATTTGAAGAGGGATAGGCTGTGACTCAGTCCGGGCACAAAGTGTCGCAGTGAAGCCATGACCGGGACTACGACCAGGGCTGGACGATAAAACACCAGTCTTGAAAGGTTGTATTCCAACAGCCCGAGAAAGCCCACCTGTGACCGTGTTATCACGCGCTTTTCGACGTGTGCTTGCCCACCGAAAGGCAGTATTTCTACGGAAGCTGCAACTGATCTTCAAACTACCCATTGAAGTGGTTATAGATCGAAATTTTTTTTGGCTCAAATGGGAATAATAGCACTGACTTTGATCTTGCTCTTCTGAATTCTTCGATTCGCCCAGGAACGAATCACTTAAACCAATTCGATCTTTGCTGGAGATTGGCTCGCTACCATCTAATGTTCGAGTCCCTATTTTCCAGTTCCCCTCTTGAAAGAGCCTAAATGCAGGCATCAATCGTACAAATGTGTAGAGATTGCGAAAAAGAATGATCATTTTCTTGTAAATACCGTAGATCTCAGTAGAATTTTTGTCCAGGGTAGTCAAATCAAATTCTAGTAACCATCGTTCTAGAACAATCTCGTTGCGCTCGTAGTTACCAACGTTGATGACGACATCATCTTGGCTCAATCCATCGGCTCCCCCACGAAGGACCAGACTATCTGAATGCTCTGTTGGAACTACCAGAAAAACTTCTAAAACCATGGGTGGGATCGTTAGTAGGTCATTACCTTTCCAACGAGATAATGCAATCTTAGCACTAGAGGACAGTTCTGGAACCAGTAAGTTGAACCATTTATTGGGTTTAACAAAATCCAGACCTGAATCTTCACTTTTAGAAGGTTCGGATGAAAAAAATCGTCCGTGTGTAACCACATTCGCACCTTTGGAAAAAAATCCGTTCACAGATTGAACTAGTTTGGGCCTTCCTTTTACCGTCGAATTTGTTTTGGACATTGTAAAAGATTACGATCGATAATTGATAGTTCATAGAACAAGAGACATGTTAGATAGCGATTTAATAATTCGGACTCTTGAATGTCGGATGCGACAAATGCCCGCGATAGGGAAACACGAGATGAAGTAATCAACAATTATCTAGGTACAAAATTTTAATGCATCAAGGGATGCCAATATCCTACTCAGCTGACCATAACTTCTTAGTTCATGTTGATACACAAATTCCATTTGTTTCAGTTCAGAAGGTTGTAGAAACTCTAGTTCTTTGCCCTGAACATCATCTCGACTAACCTTATCAAGAAGAATTTTGTTGTCAATTTTAAGAGCTGTTAAACTTTCCAGTACTTGAGCTGCGTTGAACGCCAAAGACTTTAACATTAAATTTGTTCCAAGATCAAAGCGGTGGCGAAAAGCAAAAACTGAGCGAAGTGCATTCCGATCTTGAGTTTTCGGAACTTCTTGTATTTCTATAATCTGAAATTCAATAAGTTTGGCCAAATTTGTTCTGATTTCACTTGCTTTCATGAGTACCTTGTTTGCTAACATTTTCTCATCAATAAGTCTATGATCGATGATGCAGTTAAGTATTCTTAGGCAGGAAGCCCCCAGAACTGTTCCGATGCATGATTTGTATACTTGTATATTGATCACAGGGGCCAAATCAGTAAAAGGCACGAAGAAAGTGCCATGGTCTCCATGTGCAAGGAATGGAACTGATGAATCTTTGGCTAGAAGTTCAAGCAGCGCCTGCAACTTCGGCATCCTAGCTGGATCTTCTTCAGCGTAACGGGCTACATTGACGGGAGCAAGTAAGTTGGAACCGGAGCAATTATCTTCGAGTTTGATTTTCTTATGAACCGATGCTGCTGTGTGCTCTGAAGAAACAATGGGACGCTTTCCAGTCGAAAAAGCTTCACTCCAAATCGTGGAATCAAGAGCTCGGCGATACTCGGGAGATAATTTACTTAGAACATCACTCGGGTGAAACGTAACTTCGGGGTTACAATCATTGTCACGTTGCCTCTCCAAAGTTTCACGAACAGTAGCTGGTGATAATCCTGTGGTCGTAGATTGACCAGATCCGGCTACTAGTCGTAGTAAAACTGTTACATGCATGTTAAGAGGAGATTTTGTATGACGTTCCACGATGGAAAGTGCAGCCTGGTAGACTTGTCCTGCTACAGAACCTAAACGATGACGTGCCAAATTAGTCAATTGTAAGGTACGCTTGTGCTTGAGAAAGCGATCGAAATTAACAGCTAGCGCTACGTTACGCCTTACTTTTGAGATAGAAGGTGACTCACTTGTTACATTGGAGCTGACCAGGCCCATTCTTAGATGATCCAAAGACTCTGTCATTTTTCTGATAAAAGCAATACAAGTTTCCTCTCGAACCTGCGCGGTACGCTTTACATCACTTATCGTTTGACCTAAGTGCTCTTTATGATAACTAGCCTGGGTGGTTCTATAGAGATCATCCCATTGATCTTGTACCCCTTGAAACCCCTCTGATCCAGTAGGAATTAACCAATCATCTTCAATCAAATGCCGTGCAGCATTATGGATCTCCACACCATTGTCATCACGTTCTAGGTCACCAAGTCTGACATGCCCTGAAGTAATCACAGCTTGAAGGAGTGTAGCAGCATCTGGACCATGTTCGTGCCGCACAACTGCAATCATTTCTCCTCCATAAAGAAGGAGAAGAGGACCGGTTTCATGGAAATAATACCAGGTTTGCCCGGCCGAGTTCTTTTTAGACTTGTCGCCATCATTTTCATTAGAATGACTATTAGTTTTTTTCTCGGTATAATACACCACACAACTTAACTGAATCAAAGCTACCAGAGCAGCGTGAACCTTACGTTGAGGTATGCCTAAAGTGTTTCCTAAACGACCCACTGTCAAGCGGCCTTTCGCCATTAGTAGCCCTATTACATCGCTCGCCACAGGCCCTACGACCTGTCTGACTAACGTCGTGTATAGGTATGACTCAGGAGATTGGCTCCTGTTATAGTCTTTGTCCATGGGGGAAAAGAGAGAGAAAATTTGAAATAGATTATATAATCAGAATGCCATAAACTGCAGATTATGTCAGCGCCTTGCTGATATTTACCTTACCTAAGCCCTCGACCAATCAAAACCAACTCTTTCTCTTCATTACATACACTCAAAAGCCATGTTGAAGAACATCACTAGATCCTACGCCACTGCACCTGTTAAGGTCACCAGTACTTCTAGTACCCTCCTGTCGGCTCCATTGGCATCGGTTCGTATTGTTGTCGCAAACGCAGGTTCCAAAGCATCCCCTGCTGGCTTGGCTCACTTATTGTCAAGATCCAACGCTGTGGCCGACACAGACTCCAAGTCTGCCCTGCGCCTTCATAGGGAATCTGAGTTACTAGGTGGGCAAGTTCAGTCTAAGGTAACCCGAGATTCTATCATTTTATCTGCCACATTTCTTAAGGAACATGCACCGTTTTTCGTTTCTTCTATTGCTGACTTACTCACCAAGACTGTATACAAGCCCTATGAGTATGCAGAAATTATCAAGCCAGCAGCCTTAGCGGATTATATCATTGCTAATGGCTCTTCATCATTTGTTGCTCTCGAGGAATTACATTCTATTTCCTTCCGCCGTGGCCTGGGAAACCCTCTATTATATGACGGAGTAAGCCATTTCTCTCACGAGTCGTTGAAGGCCTATGCTGCGCAAGTGTATACGCGGGATAATATTCTTGTTACAGGGTCCAATTTGAATGAGGCAGATTTGAGCTCATTTGTTGCAGATTCTTCATTTTCTGACCTTTCTGTTGGCAATGGTCCTCCTTCTATTCCTCAAAAACAATTTTTAGGTGTTGAGTCTCGGATTCGCCGTGTTGGTGCCACCACAGCTGTCTTAGGTGTCCCTTTAGACATTTCAAATCTTGCCTCTTATCAACTGGTTGTTTCTAACCTGGTTGCTCGCGGCTTTGATTCGAAAGTACTTAGTTATGACAATGGTGCGTTGTTTTATGCTTCAGTTAGTGGTTCTACCAAGGAGGTCACCGCTCGGTTGAGAGATCTCAAGAAGGCTCTTTCTGATATCACTATGACCTATGCCCACTTGGCCGCTACTCAAGTTGCCAGGCAGAGCTTGTCTGTTAAAATAGAAGGAAGTTCAGCAGCTAACCTTTCTAAGACTAATCTCGTTGTCGTTGGTGATGTGGACGGTGTTCCTTACTTAGACGAATTGTAGATACAGTGCCGTTGATTGTCCTTTAAATATATTCACTTATTTAGGTTCAAAATACTATTCGATAATTTACCTTAACTTTGCTCTAGGTATGTATAGAAAACACTAAATCTGTTCAACAAACATGCGAGCGAATACTTTCGCCCACTGAACAAAAAATTACCTTACACGCTTTTTACTACCTTTATGAAGCACAGATTTATCAAAAAAGTTTAGAAACTCTCGGCGCGAACTTTGTTTCTTTTCCAAATGTCGTTTAATCCAATAAACCCGAAACCATTTTTGAAGTCCCTAATTAACAGATCTGTCATTGTCAAACTGAAATCATCAAATGTGGAATATCATGGCTTTCTACTCAGTGTGGACAACTACATGAACCTGTCACTCGACAGTAGCACTAAGGAGTTTGATCCTATAACAGAAGAGCTAACGCCACTTGGAAGTGACCTATTCATACGCTGCAATAATGTGCTATGGATCTCCACGACTGAAGAGCATGTTCACACCAGTAAAGCTCAGTGAGAGATCTAAGATTTACCGTTCTTATCGTTCGTCTTTGTTTCTAGGCTGTCCCAAAGTCGTTATTTGTAGTCTTTTTGGTGCTAAGTTCAGTCCTTAACTATTCAATTCATCTTTCTCGCGAAAATTAATTCAAATAGTTCATCGGGCTTCTTATCTATGATAATCTATACCATAAAATGTGAATTTCACTAATGAAACATTAAAAAATCGAGAGCAAAACTTGTGTTTGCTCTAGATACAGTGTCTGTTGGTTTGGTTTTTATATTATTGTTTATATATTGCTTTTACATCGTAATCAGCTCAAAATTTTTTGTACACTGTGTACGCCAGAAAATTTTCGCGAGCTACTCCTTTGTAGGTAAACCTATTCAGTCGAAACGACTTCATTCTCGGTGACCTTATTCGTTCAATTGAGGATATATGGAGTTAACAGGTGGTCAAATTTCCAAGGTAGAACAGCGTCCAAACGCGGTATTCATTAGAGGTGTTGGTCAACTTTCTACCTCAGATATAAAGCATTATCTTGACGCTCACCTCAAAGAAGGTTACACTTTTTCCACTAGACATCTCTTCGAAGACTTTAAATATCGAATTCAATGGGTTAATGACGAAAGCGTGGTTATTAACTTTATCTCAAGTGAGGGTGCCCTAAAAGCGTTAAGGTTACTTTCAACTCAAGATCTACCCCTCCACGAGGAACGTTTGGCCCAACCTTATCGACGCAAATCCAAGGATGATGGTCGAGATACTGACGATGATAAGGTAATACTTCATGTAAGACAGGCTCGTACCGATGATAAGAAAGAGCTCAATGCAAAAGCAAAATCCCGCTATTATTTACTCCATGGTGAGCCTGAGTTCTCATCTGGAGCAAGAAAAGGTAGATACCGAGAAAGAGATTCAGTGGTTTCGAAACCGATACAAACAACTGAAGATTTAATAACAGGGGAACTAGTTACTGGAAGGGACCAGGAAGTACGGCGTAGCGATGCCAATATGCTATTTCATAGGCTAGGTTCTAGTAAGGCATTCAAGACAAGAAATGAGGAGGATCTATTTCCTCAGTATGCTAATGGTCAGCAAATCGTTTCAAATGATGAGGAGGATCTTTTCCCTCAATACCTTCGTGATAGGTCTCCAAAGAGATGATGGATTATATTATATCTGTAGAAACGTAAGTTGGCACCATTTTCACTACAGTAAGTGGCTCTGTCAGAGCTCGAATACCTAACTCTCTGGTATAAGAAACTAAGAATTTCGCCTCTTCGTCTTCACTAAACGAAAAAGTTTCTTGTCACCTCTTAGCATGTTTATGTTGCCAGCACTTTTCCTTCGACTGGCTTTATTTCTGACTATACCTGCTGATATTGAAAGCATCATACAAGATTCAGTCTTGTTTTCAACGCCAACCAATTCTTACAAGCAGCTGCAAGAGGAGTTTTTTCTTCAACACATCAGGCACACAGTAACAACCAGTCCACTTCTGATTACAATCTTGAACTTGATTAATAATGATCAGTTTTTGACAAACTTGATCTACTCTGTTGTGGACATTTCTATAGCATATCTTTTGGTATCTACAATTGGGAGATTTACAAAGGTCGATAGGGAGAGAATATTGAAGCTCTACTTGTTCAATCCTTTGGTGTTACTCTCGTTGGTCAGCAAAACTACCACAATTTTCAACAACTTGTTCATAGTTGCGGCCCTCAATGCACTCACAGTTTCATGCTATTGTCTTTCAGCCATATTTATTGCCACATCTGCCTATTTCACGTACTACTCTTGGTACCTCATGGTGCCTATACTAACTTATATCTACAAAGAAACGCAGTGTACTTTAATTGTGATTAAAACACTATTAGTCTTTGCGGCTACCACAGTTGCAATAATGTTATTAACCACACAAAGTAAGGAAGAGTTCTTCACGTACTACAGGGAACTCTCAAGTTTCACTACTATAACTCCGAATTTAGGTTTGTGGTGGTACTTTTTCACAGAGATATTCGAATTTTTCCACAATTTCTTTATCGTAATGTTCAATCTTTACACATTTGTTTATGTGATACCACTAACTCTCAAATTCCAAGGAAGACAAGATTATCGCAAGGGACTTATTTTTTCCATTTGGGTTATTCTTGCTCTTGAAGCTATCTTCAAACCATATCCAGTTATTGCGGATCATATACTTGTTCACTCTTATGTACCTCTCTGGAGTCTATGCTTTCATGACTTGAAGTTTCCGTTACTATTAAGTTATCTTGCGAATATGGTACTTTTATTAATGCTGCCTACATTTTACTTTATGTGGATTAATCTGTCATCAGGAAACGCAAACTTTTTTTATGCAATTGGTTTGGTGTTCAGCTTTATACAGGTGGCTGTGCTCATGGATTTCATATGGGCGATGATTCAAAATAGTCACCGAGCATGTTATGGGTTCTCTAGAAAGAGGCTGACTCAGATTTAGCAATAATGCATTCATACTTCGTTAAAGGAGCACTTATGATCATAAAGAGATGAAACGAAAAAACAAATAATGCGTGGGCTCCATAGCAGGATGGTATCTTCAAAGCTATCATAAGGGATCGAAGGACGGACAGTACTGTGATGCGATGGCGAGAGCAAATAATCCGAAAGGAATTTCATCCCTAAGTACACATGGTGAACGTCTTTGAGCCAAAGCACGTTGCTAAACTGGCCTAAGTTTGATCATCGTGCAAATTCAGTTATATGATGAGTCTAGTTCCTTGATTTCTTTTGTTTGATTCAATTATGAGATGGGAAATTGACAGTCCCGCAAGTTCTAGCAGTGATACCGTTCTTGTTCTTCTCTTCGTGCTATCACATGGCCCTGGAGTGAGTTTATAGTGGCGGCAGAATACATGCCAGGTTTCAATTGAGCTGCTCCGAGCCATTTTGTACTTTTTCAGATTGCGCTTCGAAGGACATCCCAAGCCTCAGTGGCGTAAGTAAAGAATATAACTCATATTGAACTATATATCACCCGCTATCACGTTATTACTTCATCGCTCTTCCGGTGTCCTCAATTGCAGAACATAGGTATTTGTGTTATTTAATGTTAACGTGAATAAATCAGTTTTTTTTTCTTGAGCCAGTATTCAATAGTCTGAAGGAAATTGCCACCTGAAAAAGACACCTTTCAGTTCATTTGCAGAGGTGAACATAGGTACTAGGTCAAGTTCTATTTCCCGTTTGCGGAATCATTTTTTATTTAATCTTGCCCTAAGGTGAGTATCATTTATTTTTCCCAAGATCAAACCAATTCGGTTCGATTGTTTTTCTTGTAAACATGTTAATCTTGAAACCTCGTCTTTCAGACTGGACAGTTCTTCGTCTTTATCTAACTTGCCATGCGGACGGTAATTCAACCCTGACACACACATACTTTCCATTCGTAGGTTAGCATGTAGCACCTCTAGTTTTTGGTGCGAATCATTGGTTGATTTGATGGCTTCATCGATCTGCTCTTTCAGATATGTACTTTCATTTATCAAATTGGTTTTTCGATGTCTCATACCCTTAACCAAGGCTTGAAAATTGTAGAACTCAGAATACACAGTTACCTGTGAGTTGTTCACAGGTAGAGAAACCACTTCATTCTTTAAGCACGTGAAGATCCCTTCAAAAGATTTTGCAATCTTACTGGCTTTACCTATCCTAGCATCTAAGTAGTTCATTTTCCTTTGTATTACATTGATATCATCCGCAATTTTGGACATTTGCTGATAGACTGTCAAAACGTCCGTATTTCTAATTTTGGTGATGCAGTCAAATGTCCGCAGATGGTCATTTCTTGTTCTTAAAACCATAGAATGGACTCCAAATTGATGTATCAACGTATGGGTTAGAAGTCTCG
Organism: Komagataella phaffii GS115; assembly: GCF_000027005.1. Classification (NCBI taxonomy): domain Eukaryota; kingdom Fungi; phylum Ascomycota; class Pichiomycetes; order Pichiales; family Pichiaceae; genus Komagataella; species Komagataella phaffii. The sequence continues at coordinate 1,585,383 of NC_012964.1, forward strand.
ACTGCAAAGGGCTTGCGTCATTCATATTGTGTATTCCAATAACGAAAGCTACGTTTCGAATCTTCAACGGGTTTGTTAAATAATCCTGCACAAGACGTTTGAGCTCATAGTACAGTATGTGTTGTTGCTCTCGTTGTTTTTTAACCATATTTCTTAATACAAGTTCCACATCGTCATGTTCGTTCACTTTTTGATCTTCCTCAGGATCATATCGAACCTCAGTCAATAAAGACATTTCTACATCCAGCGATGTGAATTCTGGAATCGAAGGCAATTGGGGTAAAGGCCAGTCCAGTATTTTGTCTGTATCCAAAGATGATAGCCAGTCATTTAAATAAGACAAGTTGGTAGCATATATCGGTCGTAATTCGCTAGGTATAACACCAACCCTGTCTCGTAATACGACGATTGCAGCAATCATCGGCTTTAAATATCGAGTTAAGGAATCACGGTTGGAATTGCTCTTCTCTCTGAAATAAATTGCAATATGGTCCACCGTGTTAATGGGAACTAGCCTCACCATGGGTGCTGGTGAACTTCTAGCTTCCCTTTTGTTGAACAGTAATGCAAGGATGAAATCATTCATATCTTGGTCTTGTCCACTATTATTAAGGCACGTAATGTCAAATAGGAAGCAAACGGAGATACGGTTTTCCAGCAGCTCTTTCATCATCTCTTTGTTCATTTCTTCCTTCTTGGAAGGTATCAGATGGACAGTCACGTTGTGTAATTTTCTATTCATATCTCTAGGTTTAGTACCGTGGTATTTCCGAATGTTAACCTTGAAGCTAGTTAGAAACCCTTCCAACAAATCTACAGTTTTTCCAGGACGGGAGACCACAACAATGTGGGTTTCGGGGGGTGAACTGGTTGCGCTTCCTGCACCATTAGTTCGGCGTTTTTTGTCTTTGTATAGTTTATTTCTGCACTCGATGTAACTCTCCATCAAGTATCCCAGTATTTTAAACTTACCACTTGTGGCACTCAATAATTGTGAAATATCTCTTGTCACCAAAGATTTTGGCATGTAGTGTGTTATCAGTAAATAAGGATGGTTGACTACTAGTTGAGTATTTAATAGTAGAGTCTCTAAACTGTCTAAGATTACTTGATCCTGGGTACTTTCTAATTGATTCTTTTCATCTTGACCAATTCGCTCATAGAACTTCAGAATATCACTATAATGCAAGGACACTATCTGATCAATTAATTCTTTCTGGAAATCACTTAGTGGAGTGATTAATCTGTAATCTCCATTTCTGACATCATACTCAAGATTGAAATGGCTTGGATCGATAATCGGAGGTTCGGGAGTGGTATCCAGTATTCGCAAAAGGTCCATCCCGATGATGAAGTAATTGTAGATGCAGTCAAATCAGCTTTTGGTCCAGTCAGGATTATTGCTTGAACAGCTTAGTTATGTTAACCCCAAGTATTGGTGTAGTGATGCACAAACAAGTTTCCACCTCACGAAACTCTCTGTGAGTGTTAACAAAAACGAAAGGGAAATACTACACTTAGAAAAAAAAAAAAGAAAAACTCAAGAGACATTTAAAGGAGAATTGAGTACCTGCCAGACTATCAATCGAATCATTATAGTCGTAATTATTTACATGTTCAGTGATGATTTGATTAGTGTTATGGTTTGTCACGTGATAGTTCTGTTTTTCAGAGTCGAGAATAAAAATATGGTCACAACTCAACACTATTGATAATGGTAAACCTTACGAAAGGTACGTTCCTTGGGACTATTCAAATATTGCACAAGATTACAGCAATTGTACTGACTGACTGTTAGGTGAAATTGCCCTTTATGATAGGCAAATTAGGCTATGGGGCTTCGAAGCGCAGCATCGGATTCGAAGTAGCCATATTCTTGTAATCAACTTCTCTTGTGTTGGAGCAGAAATAGTTAAAAATCTAGTGCTGGGAGGGCTGGGATTTCTCACCATTATTGATTCGGGGAAGATTTTAGAACAAGACTTGAGTGGAAATTTTTTCTTTGACGTTTCATTGCTGGGATGTTCAAAACTGGATAGCACTGTCAAAGAACGAATTCAGGAACTTAATCCTCGTGTTGATATTGTTACAGATACTTGTACATGGGCAGAAAAATCACAAGCATGGTTTAATCGATTTGATATAATTATTTGCACCGAATTTGATGCTACTCAGATCGAAAGTATAAGCCGCACATCTCGATCGTTGAATATACCTCTCTACGTTGTCAATACACATGGTCTATATGGAATGATCTTTGTCGATCTAATAGACCACAGTTCTCATCTACGACTTGCGAAAAATAGAATCAGAAGGAAGCCTGGTCGTTCAAACTCAGTCAGAGAAATTGTGCATGTTGAAGAAAAAACTGAGAATGATGTGGAGTACGAAGATTGCCTCATTCAAAACTATTACACTTCTTTCGACAGAATCTTGGAGAAACCTAAATTAAAGGAGTTTTTTCCGACCATGAAAAAATTAAACAAGATTGACAGCACTCTAATCGTTCTTCTAGGATGCCTGAAAATCCCAACCTCATACAACTATCCAATTGGAACCGTTCAGGTTACTAAATTGGAACTTCTAGAATTTGCTAATGAAATTGCTCGTAAATTGGGTCTCACGAGTCTAGATCTCAACGATTTAATTCTTCAAGATGTTGCAAGGCAATTTGGTTGTGAGTTCCAACCCGTGGCGGCTATATTAGCCGGATGTTTGTCTCAGGATGTAATTAACATGCTCAGCAAGAGGGAAAATCCTATTAACAATCTACTTATATTTAACGGAAAGAAAGCAGAAATGCCTATCTATACTATTTAGTACTCTTTTGCTGATTTATACAGCTTAATTGTTCTATCCCATCCTGAGCTGAAAATTGACTGGCCACTTTTCGTGATGTCACAACTCATCACCTTGTCTGTATGGCCCTTGATAGTTTTAATCTTGACCCAGTTATCACTGCTGAATATATTGATAGTATTATCGTAACTGGAACTAATCATTACATTATCTAGCAACCTGACATCTGAAATAAGTTTGGAGTGAGCAGGAATGGATACTTTTTCTTTTTGCATTCGCATATCCCAGATTTTAATGCTGCCATCACTCGAGGCTGTGGCTAATTCATATCCATTGTACCTCCAAGATGAACCGTAAATAGACCCCATGTGACCCTCTAGGTTCGAAATACACTTTCCCAACCTCAAATCCCATATTTTAACAATACCGTCTAGCCCTGCCGATGATATCAAAGATCCATTTGGTTGGTGCTCTACTGTGAACACTGGTTTTGTGTGGCCTTCTTGAAGAAGTAATTGTTGCTGTGTTTCTACATCCCAGTACCGCCATGTTGAATCGAATGAAGCACTCGCTAAGTAACGACCCATAGGATGGAAAGAGAGTCTTGCAACACGGTCGTTGTGGCCCTGTAGTTTCGAATCTCTGGAGTTATTGGTCTCAGTATTTTTAGTATCTGTGTCTGTGTTGTACTGAAATAGGTTGATAGTACCATCGCTTTGGCTAGTCGCTATGATCCTGCTGTCATAGTACCAATCAATGCCACCTATTTTGCTATTGTTTCCATATAAAACTCTTCGCAGGCTTAGGTCTTGAGAATTCAAGATGTACGTATTACCATCCCAAGAACCTGCAGCGACTGCTTGGTCATCCGGTGATACTCTTACAATAGAGATACATCGACCTGTTAGAGACTGGGAATTATTTAAACAAAATGTGGAATACAGTGCATTAACCCTGCGTTTCTCCATTAAAATCTCATTCAAACTATTGTTTTTTACAAACAGTCTAAAGCCTTTGTGCATCCTTGAAGTCTGTTTTAATGACCACTTGGCAATTCTCATGCGACAATGGTATAAATTCTCGGATCCTGGTGTGTAGAATTCCTCATTTTCATCTGATTCTTCTATAGACACATTGGGGTAGGATGAAAGCTTAGGCTCATAAAAGCGATCTGCAGATGTTGCTTCTGATACCCTTTGCTTATTCTCATCATATTCGCTGTGGCTCATAATTTGTTCATTTAATTCCCTTGGACTTCTGGAAGCACTCCGATTCTTGGTGAACGTTTGCATTTGCAAATTGTTTTCTTATCTGGGTTTCGTGGAGTTGATACTGCAAAATGTCAAGTTTGGGCAGATTTAACAATTTAATGTAAAGCAAAAGCCAAAACTTCCGCGCTAAATTTCCATTCTCTTTGCAGAGTTCGGTGTCTAAAAGCGAAGAGAATCCTCCAATGCGTCCTTAACACCCTCCTAGTCGTTACTTAATTGACAAAGCGATTTTGAAAATACAATTCTTTGTTATTAGCTTTTTTTCTTATGCAGAACCTACACCACACTATTCGACGATTAAACCATATAATAACGAGAATCGATCAATACCAGGGCCAGACACTCCCTCCACAAGAAACGTGATCCTTGCTTTAAAGTTGAAGCTAACGCCACGAACATAGGATTTTTAGTTTTCTGGTCATCATCTAGTATGGTTGAAAAATAACTGAATATATCTAGTAGTCAGCGAAACTGTACCTTAACGAATTTACAGGATTACATTCCGTCACTATCAAGGTTGGGCATGTTATCAGAAATCAATCCAAGCTCGTAGCTTGGGTCAATTGTCGGGCAGTTTCAAAGTTGCGAAATTTGCCACTGTCTTAGGAAAATAGGAACTTCAATGTCGATGAATGGATACTGCATAGCTATCCCAATGAGTCATTGAAGCTACCAACTACAAAAATGCGTTCTGATAAGCTTTGGAAATTTGTAGATAGCACAATTGTCCGGCTTGCAAATTACTGTTATAGAATCGATGTGATCAATATGATCAGGGACAGTTGCCCATAGCTCGTACTTGTTTGTTATCGGAGAAACTGAACTTAAAACAGTACCTTTATATCAGATAGAAATCGGATGCCCACATATCGAAAGGTGCGGTGTTATAGCAGGATTAAATAGAGTTAGTAAATTTACAAGATACGCCTTCCTTGTCCCCCTTCGATACTCAAAGTGAATATTCTCCCAAAAATTCGTGCTCGCCATTTCTTTGAGTTCAGGTCTACAATTATTAGCAGTTATTTCCCCTTCAATGTCGATCAAAATTGCGATAGACAGAGGAGGAACTTTTACAGATTGTATAGGGAATCCGGGGACAGGTAAGGCTGAAGATGACGTTATTTTGAAAATTTTATCGGTAAATCCAAATAATTATCCAGATGCCCCTTTGGAAGGGATTAGGCGACTCTTAGAAATATTTCGCAAGAAGAAGATACCCAGAGGCCAGCCTTTGGATATGAGTGATGTTCGGGTCATTTTGATGGGTACCACAGTAGCCACCAATGCTCTTTTGGAAAGAAAAGGAGAAAGATGCGTCTTAGTAACCACGAAAGGTTTCAAAGATTGTCTAATTATAGGGGATCAAACAAGACCCAAAATCTTTGACTTGTCAATTACAAAACCAGATGTGCTTTACGACTCGGTTATAGAAATTGATGAAAGAATCACACTGGAAGACTATACTGAAGATCCCGATCCTCGTGCTGTGTCTCCACCCAACAATGATTATCTAGTCAAGGGTCGCACAGGAGAAACTGTGAGACTAATCAAGAAGGTTAACGAAGCTGAAGTAGCGAGTCTTCTTCGGCTTGTATACAAACGAGGGGTGAGATCTATCGGTGTCTGCCTTGTTCACTCTTATCTTTACCCTGAGCACGAAGCAATAATCGGTCGAATTGCAAAGGAAATTGGATTTACTCAAATTTCTTTATCTTCGTCATTGTCTCCTATCATCAAGTTTGTTTCACGAGCTAATTCATGTATTGCTGATGCTTACTTGACGCCCGAGATAAAAAAGTACTTAGCGGGATTCCAACTTGGTTTACAAAATGGAATTTACGATGAATCTCAATCCAATTACTCTGGAGTGAGAACGCAATTTATGCAATCAGATGGCGGTCTAGTAGACGCACTGTCATTCTCTGGACTTAGGGCTATTTTGTCTGGACCAGCTGGCGGTGTTGTGGGTTATCTTAAGACTTGTTACAATCCAAAACTGAAGATTCCTTTGATTGGTTTTGATATGGGTGGCACTTCGACGGATGTTTCTCGTATTGGTGCCGATGGTGAATTTGAACATGTTTTTGAAACCGTAACTGCAGGTATCACTATTCAAGCTCCCCAATTAGATATCAACACAGTTGCTGCTGGAGGCGGTTCAATATTGTCCTTTCGTAATGGATTGTTTAAAGCAGGTCCTGAATCCGCATCTTCAGATCCTGGACCACTTTGCTATCGTAGGAATGGACCGTTAACCATAACTGACGCCAATTTGTTTTTGGGAAGACTAGTACCTGAATATTTCCCCAAGGTCTTTGGTACCTCAGAGGACCAAACTTTGGATTTAGATGGTGTCACAAAAGCATTTGTTGAACTCACAAATAAAATCAATGACAGTGTTTCTCAAAAAATGTCAACAGAAAAAGTAGCTCTAGGGTTTATTGAAGTTGCCAATGAAACTATGGCAAAGCCGATCAGGGCGATAACAGAGGCAAAAGGTTTTAATTTATTACAACATAGACTGGTGTCATTTGGAGGAGTAGGAGGGCAGCATGCTGTTGCTGTAGCTGAGAGTTTGGGTATTCGCACTGTAATTATCCATAGATATTCATCTGTTCTTTCTGCTTACGGGATGGCTCTAGCAGATGTTGTTGAAGAAGCCAGACAACCAACATCGATGGTATTGCTTGATGACGAAAGCTACCTTCTACTGCCTTTTGAGGAGTTGAAAGATCAGGTAAAGCGAAAGTTAATCAAAGAAGGCTTTACTGAGAGAACTATTGAACTGCAGCTATATTTGAATTTGAGGTATAAAGGAACAGAGTCGTCTTTGATGATTCCGAATGTTGAAGAGACGACTTTTTTGGCCACGTTTGAAGAACACCACAAACGAGAATTTGGTTTCATTTGTCGAGATAAAGAAGTCTTGATTGATGACCTCAGAGTCCGAGGAATTGGTAGGAATGATTCTACAGTGAGCAAGAACAGCTTTCTAGATGATGAGTTTGAGAGTTTGAGGGCTTCTGGTAGAATTCAACTGGTTGATTCATGTCTCTCAGATTTGAGTAAGAACACTTTATTTGGTACCAAAAGGCTAAAAACTCCTGTATATAGGTTGGAAAAGCTTCTTATTGGCAGTAGAATTAAGGGACCGTCTATTATTGCTGATCAAACTCAAACAAATGTCATTCCTCCCAATTATGAAGCTGTTGTTCTGACTAACCATCTTCTGGTCAGTAAGGCAGAAAGTACTTACAGCTATGAAAAGCCATTACATGAAGTAGGCATTCCAATTGATCCAATTCTACTTTCAATATTTAGCCATCGATTTATGGATATTGCAGAACAGATGGGAGTATCTCTTCAAAAGACTTCAGTTTCCACAAATGTTAAAGAGAGGCTGGATTTTTCATGTGCTCTTTTTGATGATGAAGGCAATTTAGTTGCTAATGCTCCTCATGTTCCGGTCCATTTGGGGTCAATGTCTACTTGTATATCTAGGCAATCTGAACTTTGGAAAGGAAAGTTGAAGAAGGGAGATGTGCTGTTCACCAATCACCCTTCAAAGAAGACGGGTGGAACGCATTTACCCGATATCACTGTTATCACTCCAGTTTTTGACGATCAGGACTCCAAAATTATTTTCTATGTGGCTTCAAGAGCACATTTCTCTGATATTGGTGGTAAAATGAACTCTCCTGGATCTATGCCTCCAGACTCGAAGGAACTATATGAGGAAGGTGCTATAGTTTACTCAGAGCTACTGGTTGAAAATGGAGAGTTTCGAGAAGGCCATGTTGTAAACTTGTTTGTAGACCAACCGTCGAAGTACCCTGGATGCCATGGATCAAGAAGTATTTCCGATAATTTGTCTGACCTCAAAGCTGAGATTGCTGCAAATCAAAAAGGTATTAGTTTGCTCATGAACCTAATACAAGAATTTGGCTTACCTGTCGTCTCCAAATATATGAAAGCTATACAGGATAACGCTCAAGAAACCGTTAAAAACATGCTGAGAGACCTTTTTACCAGAAAACTTGTTGACGATGTAGAGACGCGTAATGGCATCCTTTATGCAGAGGGCTCTGAATTTTTAGACGATGGTTCTCAGATTCATTTACGAATCTCTTATAACTTAAAGACAGAAGAAACCATTTTTGATTTTTCGGGAACTTCGCATCAAGTTTATGGAAACTTGAACGCACCGGAGTCTATTACCTATTCCGCAATTATATATTGTCTTCGTTGCTTGGTGGATGACAACATTCCGTTGAATCAAGGATGTCTTAAGCCAGTTCGGGTCAACATTCCGCCAAGCAGTATACTTTGCCCTGATGATGGATGTGCTGTAGTAGCAGGGAACGTCATCACTTCACAGAGGGTCACAGATGTGATATTGAAAACATTAAGAGTTATGGCCGCCTCTCAAGGTGACTGTAACAATTTCACCTTTGGGTCGAGCTACAATCTTCCTCAAGGAGCAAGGAAGACTAATTCATATTACGAAACTATTGCCGGTGGGCACGGAGCTGGGCCTGGTTGGAACGGTACTGATGCAGTTCATACCAATATGACTAACACTAGGATGACTGATGTTGAGATCTTTGAGAAGCGCTACCCTGCTATTGTTCATGAATTTAGTGTCAGGCCAGGTTCCGGAGGGCAAGGCCTTCATGTGGGAGGTTGTGGAGTGGTCCGAGAGATTGAATTCCGTATACCAGTGAAGGCTTCTATTTTGTCGGAACGACGAGTCAATGCCCCATTTGGCTTGAAAGGAGGTGGCTGCGGTGCAAGAGGTCTGAACATTTTAAAGAGACAAAGTTTGGATCTTCAAGGGAACATTATGGGATACAAAAATTACAACTTAGGAGGAAAAAATACTGTTGATATGATTCCAGGAGATCGAATTGTGCTGATGACTCCAGGAGGTGGAGGGTGGGGGAGCATTCATGACACGAATCCTCACAAAGTGACTAATAAGTCTCAAGGGGAAGATTTGTTTGTTGGAAAGGGTTCTCTCTCGAGTAGGTACGCTGCTCAGCATGCTGTTTGAACTCATTCTTAAGCAACTTCTAGCCATTAGGTCCTTTATTGTTAAGTATGATTTTCGATTGAAAAGTAAAAACCATTCTAGCTCTATTAATTTTTCTTTCCTATTCATTTTTCTTAGAATAAAATGCAATTCTGGACTTCATTTTATCATCTGGTGATATTAATGTTTTCGTGATGAATGGCGCTTTTAAGAAGCAAGATAAAAGAGTCATAAGCATTGTTCGTCATTACATGGCGCTGATACAGATTTAAATAACTAACAGCAATAATTGAGCTATCTAATCGCCCCCACAAAATCGCGAGATCTTTCATTATCACAAAGATCCACATATACATCGACGAAAAACTCACCGTAATTATCATTCACTGAGATGTCCCAACAGCATCTTCAAAACTCAGATCATGTTAAATTAGAAATATCCGGCCGTCGTCCAAGCAACTCTTTAGGCTCACGCTTTTCCTGGGTAAAGAGACTGATGAACAGTAAACAGAATAGCCCTTCTTATTCAGCAATTCCACTTGCCACAAGAAATAGTAGAAAGAGGGCTGATATGACCTCGATGGAGCTACCGATGTCACGGAAGACACATAATAAGACGCAAGAGAAACAGTCAACACTTACCACTGACGTTCAGGATAGTATTACGGATAATAGTAGTACCGTTCCTATTCTATCTCTTTCATCAGCATCGTTGGGAACTAGCTCTTTGCTTGTGGATGATAACAAATCTCAGGGAAGCTCATTGACTACATCACTTTCGGCCTCTGCCCAACTGGGTAGTATGAGCCTCAGTCTGAACGGTACCCCTGCCAGTAATGCATGGGTTCTCAGTAACCATGATGCCGCGAGCATTGTTACCTTGGCAAGCTCAACCAGGAATAGAGCTCGTAGACCGAGTTTTGACACTAATGCATCCACTTCTGGTATTGCACCGTCTTCTCTTAACGAACGAATCTCAGTTGCGGCAGCAACAGGCAATCATGAAAGCACACAAAATCCCTCAATAGATGGGATTATCAATGAGAATGATCTGTCCCATTTGCACACATGTAGGTCAAGAGAAAATTCGTCTGTCAGGAGCATAAAATCTCATGCGACAGCACGCACTGGGAAAAGCTGATGGCAATCATCCCACTTCTTTTTATACTTCTCTACGAATTTTGAACTAGAGATGAGTAATCATTTGTATGCATGACGTACTGTATTTTTTGGACTATAATTCTACTCACATACTAAAAGCGAGTAAATAACAGAATAGACGGATATGCAATAGATTGAAAGTGCCCAGCCATTAACAAGTATGTAAGTCATACTAAGGCGACAATACTTATTGCTTTGAAATACGAATATAAATAGAGTAGGCTTGAACGAATAGTTTCAAAAATGAACACAACTTGACAATAGCTGGAGTCGTGTCCCAACCATAACTTGAAAGCACTTTCTCTGTTTACATAGCATCCCATCTTGGAGTCAAAAAAAAAACATCCAGATTTTGTCACAACACCAGCTAATTGTTCTGCTAAGCCAAACAGGATGCGCAGAAAAACCTGTGATGGTGATTCATACGTGCTTAATTTGGCTATATTTCTAAGAACTCACGAGAGGCAGCTAGCAAATGCACTCTTAGGACTGAAACGCTCGGAGAAGCTTTCTTATCACCCCTCGAGTGTTGGTATGTCAAAGCCAATCCGACTATCATTAACGCCGCATCATCTGTTCTATCTTTTAGAACGGTTACAAGAACTTGGCATCGCTGTGGGCCCCATGAATCGAAGACTTCAGAGCATTGATACTAGTGACGCACAGTTGAACTACGTCTCATTTTTATCGGATCACCAAAGCCATTATCATAACAAAATGACTTCAGATACTCAATCGGTTCATTCGATTTCCAGTGTGAAAAGTGTGATGTCCAGTGTCAGTGCATTGTGGAATAATTTCGGCATGAGTTTAGCCGGACACGATCATAGTAAAACTCAACTAATCTGTGACCTCAAGTACATTCTTTCCGCCTTGAGCAAACTTCCTTGTCTTCGAATAGCTCCAGATTCAAGGGCTCTTTTAGTTGCCGGTTATGAAGAGTACCCATTTGATACTCGAGTCCCACTTAAGGTTTTCAAAAACTTGACCGTTCTCGAAGTGTGTGGGCTGGATCCACGGGAAGTGTGTGGCTGGGCAGTACTCAGTGAGCAGCTGCGGTTCTTGATTGTAAAAAATGCCAATTTGAAACGGGCTTCAGATATTTTGTATGACTTGGTAGATTCTGATACGGAAGATGCTGAGGAGACATGCAATCAGGAACTGGACAGCCCAATCCCAATGTCATTTTCTCGTGCTAGCTCACATTCATCGCCAGCACTTCATTCTTCGTCTTTTGAGAATCAACACACCCCTCCCGATGATCGAAAAGGTACCAGAAGCTCATTTTATTGTCATCGTACAAGCCATGGCTACACATACTCAACTTTATCTCCGATGGCCACTAGCAGAATGCGGCGATCCAACTCGGTAAGCAGCTGCGATCATAAGACCTTGAGAGATCCAAAAGGAAATTTGCCAACAGTTCAATCTTCAACTTCATCTCCTCCACCTGAAACTTGCACAACCAAGATTATTAACTCGAATTCCCTTTACCCACATCGTTGGGCCAAGCTGAAACATTTGTCGTTAGCTGAGAATAAGATCCCTTACATCGAAGACCACTCATTCTCACGTCTAGTTAACCTTACTTCTTTGGATCTATCAAGTAATCGACTGAAGGAAGTTCCCAAAGAAGTTTTGAGCTTGCAGGGGCTCAAATCGCTCAACCTCTCCTACAATCAAATATCATGCACACAAACGTTCACGGTACGAAAGCTCAAACACTTGACGTTGTTGAATTTGCGAAATAATGTCATTTCTAGTTTAGAAGGATTGGAGGATTTAGACTCATTGTCTAAACTAGACCTAAGGGGGAACAAAATTTGCCAGTTTGCAGATGTAAAGCCATTACTGTTGAACAAATCCGTCTCTTTGGGCGCTTTATACTTAATCGGTAACCCAATAGCCAAAATACGGGGCTATAGGGTAACTCTATTCAACTTATTTAATGGTGTAGAGTATGGCTGCAAGTTAAAAATTGACGGTTCGAGTCCAGGTATTTTTGAATCACGACTACTAGCCGATGCTGATTTGGCCAAGCAGAAGTTGAATGAGCTCATTGACCAAACAATCATCAGTAGGATGACAAAAAGTGTCTCCAAAATGAACGTTACCTACAAGAGCACTAAAACCATGAAACATACCCTTGGAAGCCCTTTTACGGAAGAATCCGAGACCCCAGATGATATAAAAGAGACATTGTCAGTATTGACACTTAACAATTCTATTCTGAATTCGAATGTGCCTCTCCGAGATAATGAACAGGAGTTATCGTTACTCCCACCTTCAAAACCATTTACACAATCCAGCTCCAGATTTCCTGTTTCTGTCAAAACTCCCCTATCAGGCGCTAAATCAGCTTCTGGTATCTCGCCCCTTTTTTTCAAAGATGATAAAAATGCTCCTGTAAACTCCAATCACAGAAACTCGACTGAGAATCCGATTCGAAAGGTCTCTATCGCTTCTCCAGCGGTGCCAGTGATAACCACAACAACAACAACAACTATTCAAAACAGTCTTTGTGTGGACATGGACCAAGCTGAATACCATGGCACAAAGTTTTGTTGAATCAAATTCCAATCATGTATATGTATTGTACAATATATTTCGCTACCTATTAGGTAGCAATTAATTTCAAATGGGCATTAGAATAATGTTCTACAATAACCCACGTTCTTTTTTGAAGCTAACATTTAACCTGATCCGCTTGTTCGCGATTGGTTGAGTTGTTTTCAAGTTCAGGTCGCACCTGTCATTCATTGCATTGACCCCTTTCAATATAGACCATAATATCGATGACATCAAGGTAGGTAGTTTCTGGTCTATTGAACAACCTATTAGCTTAACTAACTACTTCTTAGGTATCGAGTTGAATGTAAGGAGCTGTTATCACACATTTGCTAGTTATCAGGCGGACTAACTTTTTGTATGTAGACGCTCTGAAACAACACCGCAGAGATGAATTCATAGAGTGGCTGAAGGGGCTGTTGGCCGTAAGTTTTTGTATCTATCCTGCTGATTAATGCAGCTACTAAATTTTTTTTTTTTACAAGGTTCCTTTTGTTCTCCATGCGGTCAAATCAAATGGAATAACATCCGTGGATGAAATAAAATCAACTTCGGAGGCAAAACGGAGGTATGCGGAAATATTATTGGATGTTGAACACATGATCAACGACTACAGAAACTCGATGAATACTGGTAGGTTATCTCGATTGAAACAGTTGGTACCAAACGTAGGTTTGTTTTTTACGAGGTTACCTTTAGAGAAAGCCTTTTATATCGAAGATGAAAGAAGATCCATAAGTAAAAGAAGACTGGTGGCTCCCAGTTTCAACGATATCCGTGTTATCTTAAACACTGCTCAGATATTAGAACTTGGTACAAATTTTCATTCATCCAGCTCCAATGACAGACTCAAACTTGTCACTTTTGACGGTGACGTAACATTGTACGAAGATGGACATTCTATAGAAAGGAACTCCCCCATTATTCCCGAAGTAATTCAGCTGCTCAAGAAGGGACTGTACATTGGCATTGTCACTGCAGCTGGCTATAGTAATCCTTCGGGGGATAAATATTACACAAGGCTTAAGGGTCTTCTTGATTGTGTCAATGAGTCTGAGGAGCTCAAAGAAGAGCAGAAATCCAACATTCTTGTAATGGGTGGTGAAGCAAATTTTTTGTTCCGGCTCCAGGGTACTAGGTTGCATTTTATCGATCCGAAGGATTGGATTTTGAATGAGATGAGTACCTGGGATCCTCAATCTATTTTGGAAACTCTGGATTTCGGCGCCAAAGTCTTGACTGATCTTAAAATCAAGCTAGGGCTTCCAGCATTGGTGATCCGAAAGGAGCGGGGTGTGGGATTGGTACCTGAGCCTGGAGTCGAACTACACCGAGAGCAGTTGGAAGAAGTGGTATTGACGTGTGATTACAAGTTACGTGAGTTCCCACCTGCTTGTAGGATCACATATTGCGCCTTCAATGGAGGAAGTGATGTTTGGATTGATATTGGTGACAAATCTTTGGGGGTCAAAGTGTTACAAAAATTTCTTTCTACAAAAGAGTGTAATGTTCAGCCTCATAACACCCTGCATGTAGGTGACCAGTTCGCAGCTATAGGGGCTAACGACTACCGCGCTCGATTGAGTGGATCCACCTGTTGGATAGCCAACCCTGAGGAGACGAAGAATTGTCTTATAGATCTTAACGTGTATATTGATCAATGGGCAACTATTTAGAAGTCGTGTAGTAGAATGGTCAAAGATATTTTTTTCTTTCAAAATTATTGCGATTGAACTGGTAGCGCTATGGCTGGCTAGCTAGCTTTTATATTTCTTAGTCCATAACTCGAAAAACAAAACTAAGGCCAATGGAAAGCGCTAAGCAGGCAGCTATACACCGTGGTCCTAATTGATCATCGTACCGGATAGCCCTTTTCCTACGAATATTGACCACTCTCCATAGATACACGCCCATGGAGTAAAGAATTGTGACTGTGGCAGTAATAAAAAAACCAATGCTTGCAATAAAAGATACTTTATCACCATAGCTCAACAAGAGTGTCGCTGTTCCCCCTATAATCATGGCGATGGATAGCCACGAAAGATACGTTCTCTCTGTTGCAAAATAGACCTTAGGCTCCACGCGTATTGGTACAGCAATCTTTTTTCCAGGGGGGGCTGAAAAACTCACGTCAAAAACTGTACCTGACGGCACTTTGCGAAAAGAGTCATCAACAGCTCTAACCTCACGCCACCATTTTTTGAAGCTAGCAATGCAGTTGGTTGTAGTGCTATTCGCAGAATATGGGTGAGATGCTGGATGGGATGACTGGAATGCACCGTTAGCTAGAGGTAACTGCGGTATACCAGTCGATTCCTCCTCATCAAGGTCATTTCCGGATCCAATCCCATTCTCATTCCCAAGATTCTCGCGGTGCTTGATACCAAATCTCTGATTGTTGCGGGGCTTTCGAATGTCAATATCCATTTGAGGCAACCAGAATGGTATCAAGTCCACTTTTTCGGGTAAAAGTGTTGCGCACCCATGTATAAACTTAGAAAACTTCGGAACCGCCTCCACAAGGTGAGAACCAACCATTTCCTTGACCCAAGCAGGAGGCTCCTGACCTAACTGAGTCTGCAATTTAACTTCCAAGACGGCATAGGGAAAACGGCAAACATCCTTCTCAGGAAGCTGGCTAAATGGATAATCGATTCCAATATCCATACGCCTCCAGTTGTTCTGAGTTCTGTCAATTCCATCAAAATTATCCTCTCTAACCAAACTCAACTCAGTATCTAATGAAATACGCACACGGGCGTCTCCGGGAAGCTGGAATGCAGTTCGATTATAAAAAGACCTCATGACAGGTCTCATTTTGTCCTTGATGACACGATATTGAACTTCATTGGCTAACCTTTCCAAAGACTCAATCTCCTGTGGGGACTTTTTACCCTCTTTCCGGATTTTATCAAAAGCATCGTGGACAGTGAAATCTCCACGAAGAAAGTCGTTGACATTTTTCTCCTTCAAGGAAAACCGAGCTTTAACAGATTTTTCTCCAGTCCAATCCTCCCTGTGAGTTTTTCTTTCGACAAAAATATTGTCCGAAGACATCCCTCCGTACCAACGCAATCGAATGGCTTCGGCACCCTCATTCTTCAGCAGTCTACCGTAGTACAAATCCATGTCTTTGTCGTCAAAGTAGATAGAAGTTATTGCAGAATCTTCCTTTTCGAACTCCTTGGATGAATTGAACACCAAAACAGGCAAGTGTTTCAGAATGATAAGTTTTAACTCAGTGATATTGTCTGGATGTACCCAATACTTAGTTGTCTGCCTTACAAAATTCTGTGTTCGACCTCCCGAAGAGCTGTCTCCTTTGACAGGATTACCCCGAGTTCTAACCAGATCATACAGTTTACTCAATTTAACCACCAAACTATCGTAGTTGTCTTTGTAAAAGGCTTTGCTATTCAAACGGGCCAAAAAAATGGGTTTGAGAATATAATTTTGGTTTGTCTGCTTGTCATGTTTCTTTAGTATTTTTTGAAATCCAATATAGTTCAGCCTTGTAAATTTCGCCAAATCATGAACATCTGCAATCACGTCGCTGAGTTCTTCTTCCAAGTCTTCAAAATCTTGCTCGTATAGCTCTCTTTCATTATCACTAGACACATTCCTTGACCCATCAACTGTGGCACTTACAAGACTCTCAACATCCTTGATTCTACGAAGAATTTCTTGATGTTTCAATTTGACAAAACTGTAAACCTTGTCGAGCTCCTGTTCTAGAGCATCAACGAATTTTTCCTCTAGGTCATTCGACCACTCGTCTTGTGTCTGTTGAAGCCCTTTCTTCAGTTTGTACTTCAGTTCGTCATATTGTATATAGTAGTAGTTGTAGTCCTGAATCAAAGAAGACTTTAATGTCTCACCGAACTTCATTTGATATGGTCAACTTTGGAGATGTTCAGAATGAGAGAAAAACTTGTGGTTGCAACCAGACTTCTTTAATAGTGAAATTGGAACCACGTGCACTAAAAAAAAAATAGGCATCGCGCAAGAGAATTAGATACAGATTTGCAAAATTCACCACGGTCGAGAACTCAGTTCAACTTGCCTAAAAATGCTAGACATCCGCATCCACATATTTACAATAAGTGACAACAAAGTCTTGTTCTATAAAGCCGATACAAATCTTTTCACTCTGTTGTTAAATTTACATCTCAAACTTTGCAGAGTGCTTCTTGGGAACTACTTTGGTCTCTTCTACAAGTGTCAAAGGCGACAGCTGTGTTGTTGCAGCATCTGGATCGACAGCCGAATTATTCCATTCCTCTAGCTCTTTTGAGTGTTCTCGCTCAATCGCAAACTTAACAGCCTCAAGTACATTTTCACAAATATGCTTGGGCTTATACTTGGGAATCGAGCCTTCCTGGTATACCCCAGTCTTGACTAGAATTGAGTACCACGATTCGTCGTGCGAGTTTGCAAACCTAATGTCAGACTCAGGTGTATCACCAACAAAATACACTGTTGAAGCAGGTGGAAGGTCGAGCGTCAGTTTCGAAAGTTTTTCCACTGTTAAACCTTCATTATCAGAATCGGACTCTGATTCTGATTCTGTCGCCAATAAAGTTGGTTTGGAGTTTCTATTCATATTCTGAGACGGATCATTCAATAAAGGGTCACCTGGTGATTGTTCCTCCATATCTGATGTTCCCTCTTCAGTTGTCAATTCTTCCACATGCTCTTCTAACACGTCTTTTCGCCATTGAGAAAGAACCTTTGAAGCAAATTTGAAGGTGCCCCTTTGTGGCTTTCCAAATCGAGTGACTTGCAGTTCCTTTCCTGTGTGTTCTCTATAGAGGGCTGCAATGGATACTTGTAGTGCCCCCATACCATATCGAGATAAATTGTAGTTGGTTGCCCAAACGAAATCTGAATGCGCAAAGTAAAGTGCAGGACCTTCTTCGAAGGAATCTGACACTGTTCCCATGAAACCGCTCTTGGATAAAAGAAGTTCTAAAATGATTTGCTGATCTGCGGCCCAGTTACGAGAATCGGCAAACACCAAAATAGCGTCAATGCCTGTATTGCTGAAGTCAACATCACGGGCCACTGCCAGTTCTTCCTCTGTCAGATTATGATAAGGTGTGACTGATGGGTTCCATTTCATCACATCCAAAGGTGTAAATACATTCTTAAATCCATATTTCTCAGCCACTTTACGGCAGGCATCCCCAACACCACCGATAACAAGCACGTTATTGTAAACGCTGACCAACTCCCGCATGGGAGTATGGCCCTGAATGACTTGGTCTTCGGTTACTTCAATATCAAGTCTCTTAGAGAGTTCTTCAGCTCTAGCCTGTTCAGCCCTTCCGCCTCCATTGGTAACAAATATATACGGAACCTTTATGTTATATTCGTTGGCACCATTTAACAGTTTAAGGGCTTCTTTTGCTTCGGGGATAGTCTCTGGACCCTTAACAATAACTCCATCAATGTCAAAGGCAAATGCATATGACGCCACCCTGACATGATCGATGACTGTCTTTTTGACACGCACTGCATTCAATCCATTATTAATTGACAATTTGGAAGAACCTATACGCTTTAAATTCCCAGTGGATCCAGTTGTTGGAGTCATCTGAAGGGATCCGGCCCATTGGTCAGATAAAGATAGCGAGGATACTCTTTTTCTCCGAGTCATCGGGGTCAACTCATCTATTCCATCGTTGTTCAAATATGAGTTAGAGGCCGGAGAAGCCTGGTTTCCGATTTGGTCTGTCATCATCGTCCGTAAGTTTGTAATGACACGGTGAAGTGGCGGTTAGAAAAAAAAGAGGTGGGCTCATTAGATTTATATAGTAAATAGAATCAGAAGCGTCTCTACCATCATCGTGCAGCAACATACGTCAGAAAAAAGGATACTGCACGACCTTATATGCATCTCTGGGATACTAGTGCTGATATTGAAACTGTATAGCGGGCTCTTGGAGCTACCACTGCGACATTTTCCGCCAAATGTAACCATAAGGCATGAGTATTAAAAATTGTTAACGCTGCTGTCCACCTGGTATTGTTGTAACTATGTACCTCATACACTATAGCTTGTAACTACTGTTTACGCGCGACGATGACGACAATAAAGTTATACAATAACAGACCATATCTCCACTCCATACTGGTGTCTAGAGGTACAGAAGTTGAATCACAATAGTATCCTGTTTGTCACTTCGCTGAGCTTTTATCAGCCTCACAATAGTACTGGTAGGATAAATAAGTTTTGTGAAATAGTCAAACATGCTAAGGAAATCGAGTGCTCTTAACTCTAAAGCTGAATAGTTGCTCTAATTTCTTTATGATTTCATTATTCTCATCACGGCATTATTCATGGCTGGGAATTTTAAATATGGACGTATAGGTGATGACTTTTCTGAACGATAAGTTTAAACATGACATTGAGAACAACTACGTATCTGGTTTCTATGGCCTCAAGTTCGGAAAGTTGACCGATTCGTTTTTTTTAGGCAATTACGTCATACGCGAGCTGTGAGAACTGTTTCACCCTTTTTAACTAACCCTTCATATAATCTCAAGCTGAGAGTCTAAACGCATGAAAAACCAAGTGCAGAATAAGAAACGAACTAGCTCCTGGAAACAGGTCTAGCTTTCGCAAGGGTCACCTTTTACCACCGAAGAGAAACTTGCGACTAGATAGCACTCTTTCTGTCTACCGCGTTAGAATTATCAAAGCACAAAAGTGACAATTTTATCTTCATAGATAATAATTACCTTTTCTTTGTTTGTTCCGGCAATTCCCTTCCATTATTACCAATAAACAGACTTTCATTTGCTGTTTTTGCTCGGATGACCATTCTTTGACGGTGACCAGTTGCCTTTGTTTCCCTTTTTGAGTTAGAAATTAGAAATGCTTTCTTGTTGTATCAACCTCCGGTCATGAGAAAAGTTTAACCGTAGAATCTGTTAATGACTTTATAGAATAATCTCCAAAGCGGAGTGCCTTTATAACCATCCGTGATAGTTTAGTGGTAGAACCACCGCTTGTCGCGCGGTAGACCGGGGTTCAATTCCCCGTCGCGGAGTTTTGTTTTTGTCAACTAACTTAAAAGACCAAGTTAAAAGTAAGGCATTGATCAATTTTTTGAAATGTGCGTAGTTCGCAAAAGCATCGATGTGACTCAAAAGAGGCTAATGGGAATGAGATGACTACTTAAAAACGTTTAAGCTTGGACACTCGACTGGGATTGGTACGGGTTTGCCTGCTTTTTAAATTACCCTTAACCTTGCCCTTCTTTTCATCATTCAAAAATGAGCTTGGTTATGATATAGCCTGACATCTTTTTGATTTGAATGGTCGCAGACATTCCGTTTTGTGGGTCTTAGTAGCTAGTAGCTGTTAATCAAATTTGAATCTCACTATATTGCCCCAGAATAATCCTTACCCAAACAAGAGAGGACTTGTGCAGTGTATTATGTACATACTATCTTCAAAGATATTTAATTATGATTACACACATTCGCAATCATAGATCTTGCAGTTTCACAAATTGGTTCTGCTGAAACGAAGCTAACGATGTCATTGACGAGTATCTATTGTTAGCTTGCCTGATGTTTCTGAGTTGCAATTCAAGAGGACTCAATTTAGTTCTTTTCAAAACAGATTGAATGCCCCTACTCTCTTGATTTACGTTCTCCGAGGGGTTTTGTTTGGCTAAGTAGCCCCTTTTGTTGGAGGAAGAGTAAAATACTATGTCCCTCCTCGAAATCGGCCTTGCACAGAGGGGAAGATAGCCTTTGCTTTTGATAAACCATGAAGGAGCGTGGTGAGCTTTGTAACTGAGCTTGCCATAGTACCTAGAAACAAAGGAACCATTGTTTCTCTCTATGGCTCTAATTGCAGGATTTGAGGCTTTGGTAGCTTCAACATTAAGAGGGAAATCAAATTTTTCTTTACCGTTTCCCAATATTGTGACACCATCTTTCATTGGTCCAGATATCAACCCACATTGTTTCATTTTTTTAATCGTTAGCGTCTCATCGATATCAAGTAGTCCCCGTCTGTACCAATCAACGATTTTAACTAACTTCAACTCATTCAAATCCAAACGATTGAAACGGATAAAACCACGCTTAGGGAACAGCTTATATATTGGTGTTTGTCCACCTTCAAACCAAGGTTTGATATTCTCACGAGCTTTTTGGCCCTTTTGACCTCTTCCAGAAGTTTTACCTAGGCCGCTGCCCGGACCTCGTCCTACTCTTTTTTGAGACTTTGAAGAACCTTCACTAGGATGGAGATTGCTAAGGAGTGACTGAAACCTTTTCTGACTGTATCGAAACAATCTTGCATCAGTGAACACAGGCATAATCCTAAACGCTGTATGTGACAAAAGCTTGAAAACGAAAAATGCTGGTGCCGGAAAATAGTGAGACTCTGATTGTAACACGACCACCAATATTATCACCGACTTTCAAAAGTTTGCAAGCCTATATATCGCAGACAGCTGAAACAATGCGTTCCTTATCGAAAAGCGTATAGGAAATTGGGATTTGGCCAAGTGGAGAATCTGTTTCATAGCATCGACTTTCCATGATTGCAGAAACTTCATTTGCCTGCAATCGATCTAGGTCTAGGTTTTTTTTTCTTCTTTCTATCTCTTCTCATATTAATTAATATGCCTCCTATTTCCATTCTCACCAACAATAGCAATGGTAACGTTGATTAAATGGTGACAAACATAGCGCGTCGCATATAACGACACTAATTGTCATTTGTGCCAAGCAGGGAGTACAAGCATGCTTAAACTACTCACCATCTAACTTTGTTCTTGTATGAAGTCTTTGAAAGCGTCTTGTCTGTACAGCTAAGTCTTTCCATCAATTGATTGCTACTTCTTTACTACAGGTGAACAATCCCGACACTACGTATAGATCCAAGTTCAGGGTCGATAAATTCAATCAGACAAAAGCGAATAACAAGTGAAATTCATGAATTATCTGCAAAAATTCATCTATGGTCTAGGTGGATAGAAGAATTGCGTCAAATGAATATCTCCAGCGATTCAAAAGTGCAATAACCTATTCTCAAGTGAAGTCACTGGTTCCAGGTGACAGTCGCTAGTCAAGATGAATACTATTTCCTTTGATTAATCAGCATAGAGACCCAACTCCTGAAAGAGCCGGCAAACTTGAAAATCACCTTGTTACACTTTTCAAAGTATTTAAAACATGACCAGTAAAAATGAATTTTTGTGAAGAGACAGATATTTGCGTAGGCCAATTCGAAACATGAATTATGAAAAAAGAAGATTATACGACTGTTTACTAAAAATACAGCAGTTTGCAAAAACATATAATTAGAACATTTTCCATAATAAACACCTTCTCTTTGAACTAAAGCTGAAGTTTGATCATTCCTTTGAATGAAAGTACTCGTAAATTACATTAAGTTCAAATCAATCTAGGCGTTCTAGTGTTCACTCAAGCGCGCACATAGTGGATATTGCGTTTGTTTACTAATTTGAACAAAAGCTAAGGTATACTACTGTGCACACCACGTTCACCATGCCTATGACACCTAATGGCCGTAAACGACGTAGATTGATAACTACAGAGAACGACTCTGTTGCAGAATTTGAGCTTCACTATTTTGACAAGGAAAATAATAATGGAAATAAAGAAGATATGAGATCCCGCTTGATGAAAACTAAAATTAAAGTTCCCCTATCTACGACTCTTGAGAATGCTCACATGCTCCACAATAATGCCCACAGGATTGGATCGGGGTTGTTTGAGAGATTTAGACAGGCTGAAATACTAAATGAGGACGGTAATATTAAAGGTATTGAAGAGCCTGTACTACCAAGAGGCACCGAGTACACGTACGACGACCATTGCCCAATGAAATATCAGGAAAAAGGCGAAGAGCAAGAAGAAGAAGAGGAAAAAGGGCGAGAGAAGGGAGAAAATAAAGAAAAGGGAGAAGAGGGAGGAAAACGAAAAGAGAACGAGGGAAAAAGAGACGCCAAAAATATGCAAGCTTCCTCAGGATTACCAGTTTTGCCCCGAAGCGAAGACGATCAAGGAGAACCCCGACTTGGTTTCTCCAATGATGTTGACCAAGATTTTGATATCGGAGTAAATGAAAGAAATGCAATTCTTGAACTACCTCAGTCACCAAGTGCTGAGCTGGTTCAACCGTTATCAGGTGAGCTGCCAGCATTAGAATATTCTGAAAAAAAGGGGTCAACTCCAAGACTTGTTATCGATAAACTAGTATTAACAAACTTCAAATCTTACGCGGGAAAGCAAACTATTGGACCTTTTAACCCTTCTTTCAGTGCAATAGTTGGTCCTAATGGAAGCGGGAAGTCAAATGTGATTGACGCATTGCTTTTCGTCTTTGGATTTAGGGCCACCAAAATGCGACAGAGTAAAATCAAGGAACTCATTCACAACTCAGAGGAATTTCCTAATTTAGATTCATGCTCTGTCGATGTTTTGTTCCATAATGTTAATGATGAATCTGATGGTTCATGTTCGAGTCTAAAAAATAGTGAACTGACAGTTAGTAGACAGGCTTTTAGAAATAATTCCTCAAAGTACTTCATTAATGGGAAAGAGAGTTCGTACTCGAGTGTCACAGAGCTGCTTAAATCGAAAGATATTGATCTAACACATAAAAGATTTTTAATTTTGCAGGGTGAAGTCGAATCCATTGCACAGATGA
Organism: Komagataella phaffii GS115; assembly: GCF_000027005.1. Lineage (NCBI taxonomy): Eukaryota > Fungi > Ascomycota > Pichiomycetes > Pichiales > Pichiaceae > Komagataella > Komagataella phaffii. The sequence goes on from NC_012964.1 coordinate 1,608,916, forward strand.
AACCCAAAGCAGAGAAAGAAAACGATGATGGCTTACTAGAATATCTCGAGGACATCATCGGTACGACTAATTATAAACTTGAAATTGAAAAACTAATGAAACTTATCGAGGACCTCAATGAGATCTGCATTCAAAAGGAGGAACGCTTTGAATTGGTGGAGAGAGACAAAAAGGCTTTGGAAAGCAAAAAAGAAGCCTGCTTTGAATTTTTGAGAAAGGAGAAACTACTTGTTTCCAAAAAGAACACCATGTTTCAGGCAGTGGTGATGAGTGATGGAAGAAAAATCAATGAGCTTCAGACTGTGGTGGACGAACTAAATGAGTCATTGGAACTAGAAAGGTCACAGAATCAAACTGTTATGAACGAGATTCAAGATTTGGAGACTGAAAGCAAAAAGCTCGTTCGACATGCAGATGATCTGAATCAGCAGCGCATAGCTCTTACAAAGAGAGAAAAACAAATCCAGAAAGAAACCGTATCTGTTCATGAGAAATTGATCCATCTTGAAAAAACCAAGCAAAAATCAGAAGATATTATTGTCTCTAATAAATCTCAACAAAAACATCACACAGATTTGATTTGTGATTTGGAGCTTCTAATGTCAGAAAACGATCGTAGGTTGAAAGAACTGACTAATTCTTTAATGAACAAGAAGGACGAAGTTCAGGCAATAAAAGTATCATTAGCAGACAAAACGAAAGACTGCAACATTCAGCTGGAGATTCTCGCAAACAAACTTGAACCTTTTAAGATCAGAAATGACGCGAAGGAAAAGGAAATAAAGGTTGTGGAATCTAAGATAGAGATACTAAAGAAAAGCAAACTCGCAGCATTAGAGGAGATTTCGGATTCACAAAAGCACATACAAGACTTGGAGACTAAATATGCAGAACTTTTAGCCAGCTTGCAAGAAAAGAATGAGAAATTGCGAGAAATCTCTCTAGAATTGGTCCAAGGAGAAGCGCAGGTAAACAAATATGATGAAGCTCTTAAGAAAATCAAAACTTCTCTTAATGAGAAACAAAATCTATATCTAGAGGCGAAGTCGACACTAAATGAACAATCCAGTGAAAATACAGTGCTTTGCAAGCTAATGAACTTACGAAAGCAAGGGATATTGAAAGGCTTCCATGGACGTTTGGGAGACCTCGGCGAAATTGACTCGAAGTACGATATCGCCATCTCCACAGCTGCAACTTTGAATGATCTTGTTGTTGAGGACGTAGAAACTGCTCAGCTTGCGATCGAGTACCTAAGAAAACATAAATTAGGTTTTGCTCGTTTTATTGTCCTCAATAAGTTGAAGAGCAATATGAAATCCATTGACACTCCTTACAATGTGCCCAGGCTGTTCGATCTTATTAGGGCAAAAGACTCGAGGTTTCTACCAGCTTTCTACAGCGTTTTGCGGGATACTTTGGTGGTAAGCTCGATAGAGCAAGCTAATAATATTTTTGCAAGTAAGAGATCTCGGATTATAACTTTGAAAGGAGAACTGGTTGAAATGTCAGGCACTCTCACAGGTGGTGGTAGGCACATCAGGAGTGGTGGCATGAAGGTTTCAAAGAGTGTGAGCTACGATGAAGTAAGACAACTAGAGGCAGAATATTTGACTAAGGAGCAAGCATATAAGAAAGCTGAAGAGCACTTCCTCAAAATGCAGAATCTACTAAGTGATTTTAGGCAGAAGCTACCTAGTCTTGAAGGTGAGATCAAGGAACTCAAAGTGGAAACTGAAATTGTAAAGAATGAATTGCAGAATGTTCAACAGAATCATGAAAATCTTGTGAGAAGGAGCAATATTACTGTTCCTAAAGTTGAGATGGAAATTCTGGCGGAGGGTCATACACGAGAGACCCTCCTGGATGAATTTAAAAACCTTAAGTCCATGTCTGCTTCTTTGGAGAACCAAATAAAGGAGATTGAGAGCAGAATCCTCGAAATTGGAGGATTAGAGTTGCAACAAAAACATAGCCAAGTCGAATCAATTATTGAACAGATTGAAGCTATACATGAGCAAAATTCATCTTCGAAACTTAAAACGAAACGACTAGAGAATGAAAATTCTAGATTTGATAAATCTGTTAGACAACATACAGAAATGATTCAAAAGTGCAAATTGGAGATTATGGATGTAAATAAAAGTGCTGGTTCAAGTAAGGAATTGCTCAATCTACTTCGTAATGATATCGATGAGCTGAATACTTTGTCCAATGACAATAGTACTAAGTTAGAACAGATTGAAATTGATCTGGAACACAGAAGAAACAAAGTCACAAAATTTAGATCGACCGAAGTCGAGTTGCAGAATAGTATTGAAAAGCATGGATCAATAATCAAGGCAACTAAAAGAAGGGTAGAGGAGTTGAGAAAAACGCATAGCTGCATCAAACTTAGAGATGTTTCCGAACTTTTATCATGGATGGAACCCGGAGAAACAAAGGATGACCTAATCCAGGATGAAGCTATCCTAAAGGAACTTTCTCCTGAAGAACTGAAGAATGTAGATTTAGATCAAGTAAGGCATGATCTTCATGCCCTTGAGGAGTTCATGGTATCCAGTAAAGTTGACGTCGAGGTGCTCTTAGATTATGCAAAGCGTTATCGTGAGTCTCAAGATAGGAAAGCAGACCTAAATTCCTCCGTCTTGAAACGTGATTCTTTGAAAATCAAGTGCGAAGAACTAAAGATCAAGAGGCTGGACGAATTTATGTTGGGATTTAATACCATTTCCATTACTCTTAAAGAAATGTATCAGCTGATAACCATGGGAGGAAATGCCGAGCTCGAGTTAGTGGACTCTTTAGATCCTTTTAGTGAGGGTATTTTATTCAGCGTGATGCCTCCTAAGAAATCTTGGAAAAACATATCTAACTTATCAGGCGGTGAGAAGACTCTTTCATCATTAGCTTTGGTTTTCGCTTTACATCGATACAAGCCTACGCCATTGTATGTAATGGATGAAATAGATGCTGCCTTAGATTTTCGAAATGTGAGCATTGTCGCCAACTACATCAAGGAGCGTACTAAAAATGCTCAGTTTATTGTTATTTCATTGAGAAATAACATGTTTGAGTTATCAAAGCAATTGGTTGGAATCTACAAGGTGAATAATATGACAAGGAGCATCAGTCTACAGAATATAGATATTGTCCACTAGTGTCAAGGCTTTATAAAAGCCCTTTTTGTTGCTATTGGCTGTTTAACATAGTTACGTGTTTACGCCCAATTGCCTCGGGTATCCCCGATCTCACTGTAATTAGTGCTTCTGCTTTTTTCGTCTTTTCGACTTCCTTCAATCGTTACATTCCCTTCATCGTCATCGTCTTCATCGTCTTCATCGTCTTCATCGTCTTCATCGTCTTCATCGTCTTCATCGTCTTCATCGTCTTCATCCTCTTCCGCCTGCTCCTCCTCTTCTTCTTCATCATCATCACCATCATCTCGATCATAATCACCGTCATCATCATCATTTCCACTATTTTCATTGGAGCTGCTTGCACTATAATCTTCAACGCTATCGCTGCTGAAAAATTCATCCAAAGTTTTAATCTTTAACGACTTTGACGATTGTAATTTGTTTTGACGACTGAACTGAGGTTGACCGGAACCAACTGTAAAAGAATTATGGCTCTCCAATGCAGGTTCATTCGTGTTGGATTTATTATACTCGTTTGATAGCCAGCTGGTGTTCTGCGAGTAATTCTTGATGTCAAGATCAAGACTACGCTTTTCCGTAAATCGGGCTAACTCGTTTGCGGACAAGACATTCCATTCAACCATTTTAAGATAGTCCAGTATCAATTTGGATATCAACCTTTCACACTTCTTGGTGCTTATCTTTGGTGGCTTTTTGAAAACTTGGAAAACTAATACTCCGATCTCGATTCTTCGTAGCTTCCGGGTCAAGGAGATATGTTGCGTTTCAATGAGCCGCTCTAAATTCACAATTTTCACACTGTTTTCCTCATCAATAACTAAGTTTGGTAATAAAGAGCTTATAAATCGTGCCCTGTCTCTAATATCCACCGATTTGTCATACTTGCAGTAGTTCAAAACTAGATTAAAGCACTTGAATAGAGGAGAATTGAAACTGAAATCGGAGTTGTTGTTGTTGCTGGTTTTAAAGTTGTAAATATCCTTTGCCAATAATTTTGCTGCCAGGTACAAAATGTTCAGTTTAACTTCAGGACCCTCAGAGGGAAAATTTTGAAGCATGATCCTTAAAATATCAACAATAAAACTAGTGTCAACATGAGGATTGGACAGATTAGCAAATTCTCCCAGAAGCCAGATAATGGATCCCTTTGTTGGCCCCTCAACCTTATGCTCAATTAGTTTGGCGACAAGAATTCCAAGGGTCCTCTCATTAGAAATCAAGTTTTCCTGGATGAATAGTCTAATTCCATTGAAATATTCCGGTAAAAGAGAAGGTTGTATACACTGGTCAAGCTTACTCAAATACCAACTCAAAATGGTAGATATTTGGCTCTCAAACAGGTGTGGGCTACTGTAGAGTTCATTGACAAGTTTCAGAATCTCAACTTTCGATTCATCCTCAACATAGCTGGACTCATGTAGATAGTACTTTAACTCGTTAAAAATAGGTCCAAAAGTGTCAGCATTCAGAAGTTGCACCAAAATCGCTACTTTTAGATGAATAGTTCGGCTATCATCACTGGGAAGAACAAAAAATTCTTTAATATGGGAAGAGAACAAGCTGGGCTCGTACATTGTGAAAACTAAAATTAGCTGCAGAACATAGGGTTTCAGGCCTGATGGCTCAACTAACGAAACCATGTTTAATAGCATCGCATCTATCTTGTACGTCTTTATAGTTGTAGCACATGAGAGACACAAAAAACTTTTAGCCACAGAAAAAAGAACACATGAGTCTAATGAATGAATTAAATTTTTTTGGGCATCTAAGAAGAGAATTAAATCTGGGTCATAATGCACATCAGTGGATGAATCCACATTTGAACATTTATGTGGATAGCAGTCAAAATATATTTTCTCATTATCATCCAAGACTACATGAGTCTTTTGGAGAAATTTTCGGCTGTAAATTGTCAGTAGTTGAATAGCTAAGGATTGGGCAACTGGTTCCAAAGCTGTTAAATTGGAACAAATATGCCTGAAGACTTTATGTAGCAGTTTGTATCCATGAGGAAATAGCTCATGAAACGCTATCAAAGCTGTACCAATGACCATGGGATCGGAATCGGCTAAAAGTTTACTCAAAAATGTGTAGAGCTGTGTTGTGATCGAGTCGTTATCTGCTTCTTGTATCACATGCTCGTCATCCTCCGCCTGATACAGACTAGAACCGTTTAAAACATGGCATTTCCTGATCGCAATGGCTGAGGAAGCTCTTACAAGAGCACTGACATCAACAATTGTTTTTTTCAAACTTAGTATCAAAATAGGAACAATCGCTTTTATTTGTACCCCACCCAAAACCCGTATCGCAAGACTTCGAATCACTGGATCTCTATCAGCCAGGGACTTTTGGATAGCATTGATTGAAAGAAGGGCAATATCAGGTTGCTTATGGTTGTATCGAAGCAAAAAGATAAATACAAGCTTCTTTATTGTCAAGTTTGGAGAGTTGATTCCTTTCAGTACGTGGGGAAAGTATACTAACACTTCGTCATCCCGAACAGACTCGGTAGACATCAGTTTCATGATGTACTTGAGCGCAATGAGCTTACTCCCTTCACGTGTAGAATTTAATTTGTGGATGATCTCTTCAGTCGAAAGTGGCTTTTGATCGATACCAGCGTCAACAAATGAGGTATTAAATGCGGAGAGGCTATTTGCATTCAATATCTCTTTTAGAGCAGATGAATCAAAATTACCACTATTTCCAGCTGATTGACGAAGAACCTGACTCAGGCCTTTGGCTGATTCCAAAAGTGAGCTGAAGTTCTTTGATAAATCTGACATACGGATGAATGTACTGTTAAATCGCAGTCAAAGTTCATGGGCGAGCAAGCGCGCCATTAGAAGGTGCGAAAAGGAAGGCTGTCAATGAGCCTTGACTAACTAAATCCATTAAAACCGTTGTTTTGAATGTTTTATATACTGACCTAGAATACGTTGCTTTCTAAGCAAAAGGGTTGATACAACGAACAGTCAGACAAGGCAATGCCATACCAATCTCAGCTCTCAATAGAACAGGGACAGAGTGAAGCTCTCGGATCTCCTGAATATTATTTTCTTCCTCTGTTCGGGTGATACAAGCCTCGAGATATGGGGCTAGAGGATTGTCATCATTTCCACGATAAGAGTCAGAAACCGAATCCTCCTCTGTACCATAAGCTGAAAAACTGGTGACTGGGAATGTAAAAGATCCATTGTGGGGGTCCAACGAAGATTTCTTACTATCTTCATTACTACTGATAATCATTTTCTTGGATTGATTCCTAGCCGCATCTGCAGTTGAAGAACGGTAGCTATTTTTAATTGAAGCTCTGTAAGAAAGGGGTTCATTTTCATCTTCGGGGATAAACGTGGCAGAATCCACGCCCTTTTCCCAGTAAAGCTCCAATACACGTTTGTCCTTATCGAATTCTGCCTTTATTAGAGGTAGTTGGTCCCCATGAACCCGTTTCTCTATGCCAAACTCTGGTAAGAATACATCGAAAGCACTCTCATATACCTGGACAACTATCCCCATGCTCAGGATCTGTCCGCTTTCTTCACTCATGGATTTTATTGTTTGGGAAAGCAACAAGTGAATTGCTTGCTCTTGAGCAGCTTTTGCACAGTCTTTTTTGAAATTACAGTAGTCAGCATTCATCTTTAAGTAATGTGGATCTAGGTCCTTCGCAAAAGGATGCTGTGATCCAACTAAATTAGGATCACATTCTTTGGCCAAAGCAAATTTCAGTTGCCTATGAACTATAAGGTCTGAGTATCTTCTGGAAGGTGCTGTAAAATGTGTATACAAAGGCAAATTATGCAAATAATGAGAGTAGTTTTCAGGGTCAGTTTTCCCGGCAATAAAGTACTTACCTCTTGGCATACACTTGTGAAGAATTGTTTCCGCCACTTTACGTGTGTTTTCATCCTTAATCTGTAGCAGAGAATCTTGAAGAGTTCCTCCATCAGTGGTATTCAATTTTATGGATAGATTATTGACCTTTTTGACATAAGTTTCCAACTTTTGGAGGGTAGGATGCGGCTGCCTTCTCAAAAAAGCCACTTCTCCAAGCAAACTGAAAATTCTATGCGCAACAACAGAATTAACTTTATGAAAGATTTCATTGATCATAGCTTCCGCAGGAATTGGATCATAAATATTGAGTGATAATTTCACTCGTTCGTCGTCTAGCTGGTCCATTAACGTCAAAACCGGTCCATTCTCCAAAATAGGGTCATGTAATCTTTTCCGTCTAAACTCACGAGCAATGAAGTAAAAAGTCTTGATGTAATCAGTAGTTGCATTTGCACTAGTAGTCTCGTCGTTCAGTATCAGATCTATAGCAGAGTAAGAAATTAGTTGTTTAGGTATCACAACTGAAGGACCAATCCAAACATCATCCACTTCAAAAGTCAAAGTATTAATCTTGAATACAACCGAAATAGCCAGATTCTTTGAGTTTTCTTTCATTGAAATTGCATCATTAACAATTTTAGGGTATAGGTGAGTTTCTCTTTGTGGTAAAAAAACTGAATGAGACCTCTTCTTAGCTTTCTTATCCAAGTTGGAGCCAGGTTTAACGTAGTGTGATATGTCAGAAATATGAATTCCAAATTCTATTGTCGTATCTTCAAGCCTCTTGACATGCAAAGCATGATCATAACAAGCACCAGTTGGAGATGCAGCGATTATGTATTGATCTTCAAAAATCTTTCTTGACTCCTCAAGGTTAACGGTAGATGTGATGTCTGATATAAACTCATCCGGATTGTCATATTCATCACAAAGAAAATTATTATCTCGCAAAATAGCATCAACTTCCGTATTATCATCATTCATATTACCCAACTCAGATATGAGTGTACCAAAGGGATGCAGAGATGTGATAGGCCATCTTTTGATAGATGCAACAAACAGCTTCTCAACGTAACTATCGTGATTATCAACAAAGTCCTTCGGCGCCTGTTCTGTAGGTATGGCTATTAAAGGAACCTTCTTGTCCGTTGGCTTGAACCAAACTATCTTTGGCTTCACATTAATGTCCTTGTTAAGATTAGAAGCCTGAGAGGGCCTCAAGAGACCAAGTGTACCCGAAAATAACTGACCGGGAATACGATCAATAACGGCAACAACATGGCCAGCATAAAGAGGTTTATATTCATCATTGATTTCCTCTTCCTCAACAAGTAGTAAAGATTGACCCTCAACTTCTAAATCGTCATTCTTCTTTTGTGTTGGTCTTTGCTTAAGAGAGCCTCTTCTTTGTAAGCCATTATCCAAAACTTGGTAATCACCAGTCTCATTGGACACTGAAGAATAACTATTGGTAGAAGCATCGTTGTGGATATCAGCATTATTGGAGTTGCGACTTCTTGGTCTGTCCTTTCTCCTTTTCTTTTCTTCCTTTTCCCGCTTCGCATTCCAGACTTCGTCAACCGCGAGTAACTCAACAGCCACCAAATCACCCTCCAGTGCTCTGTTACGATCCTTTGAACCACAAATAAAAATATCAGCGTCCAATAGTCCATCCGTAGACACATAAGCATCAGATCGGTTTTTCTTATTAACACGGAGAATTCCGGCAACCAGCCTTCCCTCATTTAAAAGATCGGGTAAAGATGCCTGGGTCAAGTAGGGTGCAAACAAAGATTTTCTATTTCCACCATTATTAACATTAGTAAAGTTCGTAATTGAAGAAATGGAGTTACTGTTGAGGGAGGATTTAGAACGGTGACCGGGAAAAAATGCTTGAGGATCAGAAGAAAGCGAGCTGGTACTAGTGTGCTTCCGCCAGGAGCTGTTGTTGCTTCCAGAATGGCGTCTGCTGTGTGAAGGAGAAGAATCATATGCAAAGGATGGAACTGGAGGGCTTAAGTTGGTCTTATCTCGAGGTGGGAACTGAAAAGAGTGTTGCGGAGAACGAGATCTTTCACATGAAGGAACAGCGGATTTAGATCTCGTATGAGATGGTTTTCTCTCAACGGTATCCTGAGGCTTCAAAGTGGGGGAAGCTGGGAATTTGAAAGCCGGTGCGGGAGTAGCCGTAGAGGATGAGATTGACAACTTTGAAGGTGATCTCTGTTGTTGAGCAATAGCCGCTTGTTTTTTCGCCTCGTCAAGTCCTAAGGAGTGTCTCCTGGAGTGTCCAAGCGTTCTAGAATTGGAGGGGCTTCTTCTATGGTTATAATCCTGATTGCTGCTACTTGAAGGAGGATATCCATGAGTCACGGCAGAGTTGCTCTTGGGTTTTTGAGGGGATAAATATTGCTGTTGTTGCTGTTGCAATATTTGTTGTTGTTGATGTTGAACAGCTTCCAATTGACACTGAAGGTTGAACTGTTCGACTGTTGGGGTTGTTAGTACGAGAAGCTAAGCCTAAAACAAGAAAATAAGTGAACACATGTGATGATCACAAATTTTCAGTGTAAAAAGAATAATAACTTACCCATAAGCGAAGTCAACTCACTTGGGGATCGTCTATGCGCAATGTGCAATATTTTCGGCTTGTTGCCTTTAGTAGCAGTTGTGGTTATCACCTTGTTGGATTGAACTCCAGAATCGTTCGACTCAGCGGTAGTTATAATTGACGGCATTTCGGCTTCGTTAGAACGGGAGTTAGAGGAGGAGCTCATATTGGCGTTAATCAATTATCAAGGTGGTTAGGTGAATCTTGAAAGGATCAGATGGCAAAAAAGCAACAACGGAAAAAAAAGTCTCAAAGGTGGTGTAGTAAGAAGCAATAAATGAATTCAAGCGGTAAAATCAAAAAAGTGAAAGTCACAAAAGATCAACTCGTCTTACCTTCTCTTAGAAAGACCAGCAACTTTTAACTATCAACCTTATAAGGAAGGAAGGCGAAGATCCTGATTTAATCGAATGGACCATTACTGTGTTGTCGCGCACACGACCTAAATACTACCTAAACAGGGGAATAGTAAGGACCGGGTTCAGTTGACTACTGTTTGCTTGTGAGTTGAGCAAGTTTATTATACGAGGAGGGTGTAGCTTAAAAACATTAATTGCAGATGCTTTGAAAACGGTTGAAAGAGGCCATGTTCAGTTTTTTTTTTCTTTGAATACTGTTATGGGAACCTCGTGTTAGAATGATCTTTGGCATTGCTCATTGTCACATAGTTACAGTGACCGTGAAAATTGATATTTGTTCCTCTAGAGGTTCGACTTCTTAGAATGTTAATCCTCGTTCAGTGTTTTCAGAGGTTAAAAAGAGAATTAAGGAAGGGCAAGATTGTTGGAACATTGGTAGTTACAGCTGCTAACAACTGCTAACGAACATCGTAAGTGAGGCAGGTCTTGCTCCATATGGGGTCGATTGCCGAAGAGAGAAGGTATATACATTTATCTATCTACTACTGCTTCAATTGGACTCGACGTATTTGTTGACATATGATAAGACATCTAAAACGCAACGACAAGCTTTTTTCTTTTTTGTATTGACAAAATGGGTCTTACTTATTTTTCAAGTTCGGTCGTTTATCTAGTAAAGTTTTAGCTTCGTTGATCTTGGTAGCTAAAAATGGAGAGCCTCCTTTATCTGGATGGTTTAGCAACATTATACGGCGGTGACTCTCTTTCAGTTTGGGTCTAGTCAGTGTACTCTCCCTAAGATTCAAAATTCTCAAAGCCTCTTTGTCGTCCATTTTACGTTGGAATCCGCCTTTGAAAAAACTCTTGCCTCCAACTCCGGGCTGCTTTGACTTGAAAATACCTGCAATGACATACGTAAATGCCAGTCCACCAAGGGTGCATATTACTGGATGTTGAGCGACGTAATCAGAAGCTGTATTGAAGTAATATTCACTGTCTTTACGTTTGCTTCCTGAGTTAGCTTCTAATGGATTTACTAGTGTTTGATTAGACATCCTAGGTCCTTATAAGAAGAAAGATAAAAACTAATGAGTGCGGAAAGATTGAAATTTCGTGGAGCAAAAGTTATCGAAATGTAGACAAACGACGAAAGCCATAACATTGCACGGAATTTACTACCTCCATAAATCTAACTACATTCTTCATTGACTTCCAGAAACCAGCAGCTTGTTTTTACGGCAAAGAGAACAAGTGTAGTGTTTGTTTTTAACACCTACAAAGTGAACAATACTTGGCGGACTCACTTTCCTACTTTGTCAGTTCATGTCACCGCAAGATGCTGGTTGGTCAAAAGAAAAAAAAAAAACTACGAAAGATCGATCCGGGTAACCTCATCATGAAAAATTTAACATAGAAAGAGGTAGAAATTTTATCAACTACCATCTTCCAGAATACAACAACGCTATGAGAATTTATAGTTGTCATTTCTGCTCATCACCTGTCTATCCTGGACATGGAATAATGTTTGTGCGTAATGATGCTAAGGAGTTTCGGTTTTGTCGTTCGAAGTGCCACAAGTTGTTCAAGCAACGTCGAAATCCAAGAAAACTCAAATGGACCAAAGCCTTTAGAAAAGCTGCTGGTAAAGAATTGGCGGTGGACTCTACTCTCACATTTGCAACAAAAAGGAATATTCCAGTTAGATACAATAGGGAATTGGTCGCAACAACGCTGAAGGCAATGGCTAGGATTGAACAGATCAGACAGAAAAGAGAACGAGCATTCTACAAGAACAGAATGAAAGGAAACAAAGACAAAGAGTTATCACTGGATAGGAAACTTGTAGAGAATAATGCGGTACTTCTTAGAATGAGAGAAGTTGAACTTCGTACGAAGGAGGAAAAGCGTGTCCAAAAACTGCAAAAGGCGCAGAATGCACAAGATGAAATGGACATCTCTACGGACTCTGAAGCGGAATTTAGTGAGCAAGAGGAGTCAAGTGAAGAGGAGGGAGCTCAAAAAATAGTCTTGACCAACAAGAAAAAGCTCAGACAAAAGGCATGACCCTTTTTCCTGACGGTGTGTATAGCAAAATTTTTAGGATATGTATCACTTATAGATTTATAGGTTGATTTGATGGTGTCTCAGTTGGCTCTGACCTTGCCGTTAAAGGAAGCTTTTTGAAAACTCCAACGAAACCTCCGCCTGAGATCTTTGTGCCTACTCTGGGCCTACAAACAACCCCTTCTTTGTTGGTATTCCGAATGTCTGAAACTCGAACGTCCCATTCTCTTAGAGACCCACCTGAAGTACAAGGCTCAAATTCAATACATCTGGAGAAAGCTAGTTTGATTGACCTATCATGGTGAACCGTTTGTACTGCGTTCAATATTTGAGTGACAGAGGGGCAAAAAATAATCAAGGCATGGTCGACTTTTAGATGGATCGACAAGTCTTTAAATTGGGCCTCTGGATCAGGCATATCTAGAAATATGCCACTAAGAAAACTTGAGGAATGGTCATAGACAGGGTCATTATTCTTCGAACTATTCTTGATCCATTCTTTTGTTGAAGGTGACTGCAGCCAATGGATGGGAGAATCTGCCAAGCAAAATTGAACATCATCCTCATACATTCCTCTTTGATAATTTTTGAGGTTTTTTTGCCCTGTAGCTAAATGATTCGGGTTCTTATCAATACTATGGAGAACCGCTCCTAGTAGCCGTGAAGACCCTAGCCCGTTCAAATTCTTGTAACAGTTTCCCAGAATGGATGGATTTGGCAATTGCCAACGTAAGCGATCCATGACCCGTTCCACACTCCAAGAACTGGAGAGGTTCGTCCTTCAAACAGTACTCTCCATTTTGTTTTCTTTCCAATTCGGGGTAATCCACATTTAAATCGGCGAGTTGAACAATTGTAGCTGCGTTAAAAGGATAGATTGGTTGAGCATCCCGTTTTGTAAGGTTGACGTATTCTTCCAAACTAGGCTTATAGCACATGAATTTAAATTGACCTTTTGAAGTCTCAAAAACTTTGCATCGACTACGCGTTCCAATTATGTCATCATGGGAAATGCTTCCACTCTTGACTCCCTGAAAGTTCCCTGGTTTCAAGGGTTTCGACAACCACACCTTATCTGGACGCGTAACTTGTCGCAATATTGCAATATCTCCTACTTGAAAAACGGAGTACTTACGAGCAAACATGCGAAGGTGCGAAGAACGCTTTAAAGGTCCAAGGATAGTGATTGATGCATTGTAAATCGAAGCATCCGGAGAAGAACTGAGGTAATGGTTATCGCGCACTTTATCTGGAAGTACTGAAGTATTAGTATTATTCATCACTTCACTACCAAGTCTTATCATATGCATAAACTAAACAACAATAGTAAAATCTGAAATCACCTATTTCATCCGAGAATGTCACAAATCATCACGGATATAAACCAACTAGAATTGCTATCAGCTTCACCTCGTTTTCCGACGAGAGTTCGGATAATAGCAGTCATCACCAGATATACAACGAACGGTCTTCTCTATTTCCACCCAGCTTTTAAAACGGAAGAACAGGAAGTCTTCGTTAAAATTGATACCCCAACATTAGCTGCCCTTCCCCACGAATGTGTAAGGAAAGGCACCTACGTTAATATCGATGCATACTACAAAGGCGATCAAAAGGAACTACAGTGTATTGCCGTTGAACCGCTACTGGATCCACAGACGCTTAATGAAATTAACACTGTTCAGATTCTAAATCATATTTCTTCCTTGAACGAACTGTCATTCGTGATATGACTTCAGATACATTGAGTAACAAACGTTAGGGTGGTGTTGCGAAAAACTGTTCCCAAATGAACTCTGAGGGAACTTGTGAGATCATCTTATACATCGCTCCGGAATCTGCCTGGTCCTGACATTCCGTATAAAACGTCTCACTATCGAGGGCAAGCACGTCTTCAGGTGTCCCTGGAAATGATAAGAATGCAACTGGAGATGAGTCTTTTTTGTTCAAACAATCGATTGGTGTTGCACAATTTTCAGTTTTGGGCTCCAGATTCTGTGAAGCGAAATTTGAAGACAAACTACTTGAGGAGGCTTCATACAGGTGCTGAAAAAATCTATTGAGGTCAATTTCATCAGTAAACCATTCGAATTGCGACGACTGAAACTGTGGAATTAGTCCTGAGTTCAAACGATCATAAAAGGTATTAGATATGCGCGGAGCTCCCTCCCATATTTTCAGTTCGTCAAGCACAGATGTTCCTTGTTGCATTTTCATTATATGTTTAGTAAATCGTAGCCGTATGGCTGCAGCCGTCAGAATCTCAAAAATTTTGAGGCATGGAAGAGCCGCATCACAACTTGCACGCAACGAGTTAAGAATATGGGCACAGTCTTGTGAAATTTGTTGGATTTCCTCCAGGGAAGTTTTGGAACATACTTCTGACGAATGATATAGGGCGTATAAGAAAGATACACCGCCCATGAATAAGTTGTGCACCCCGGCCCATGTATAGTTAATTGTCCTACTATCAAGAAGTTCCTTATAGCATTCAATGATTCCTCTTGATGATTTAAATATTTGAAAGTAATCATTTACAGCAAACTTTGAGTTCAACATCGAGAAGCCATATAACGCTAGCATAGTATGATGGTAGTTAAGGGTGAAAAAGACAACCTTGAAGTCGCAGTTCATTCTTCGTTGAGTCTTGGGCACGATCTTTTTCCAATTTTCTAACCTCGTATGAACATCATCTTTCCATTCTTGCAAAGTGGGAAACTTTCTAGGAAGTTCTGCTTTATAATACAAGATTTCTTGAATCTCCGCTTGCAGTTTTCTTACTTGAATGATGGCCAGCGAGACGGATTTGTAACTGGAAAGTCCGCTGGCACTCTTAGAATACTCTTCAACTGAAGATTCTTGTACAATCAATGCATCGTCGAGCTCAGAGAAAAGTTCAGTTGAAATGCTGGATTCAGGGATACCAAATGGCCTTCCCAAATAAAAGCATATCTGTCTATCCAGCGAGTATACGCACCAGAAAAGCCGTCGTCTCATGTCCATGGTGAAGACATCAAATTCATCGTTTTTCAAGTAGTTTTCGTTATGTAGACCAAGTTCAGATGACAGTCGAAGAGCGCTTCCTAACACATACCATACACCCGGAGTTGCAGGTCTCATTAGTGAATAAATGGTAAGCAGTAAAAGTCCTTGGAGTGATTCTAATCGATCAGAACTGCCGTAGACATGATCAATGTGAAACAGTGCACTTGTTTTAAATTTAGCAGAGGTTTCACTTTTATACTGTAAAAGATGTACTGAAGATGCAATAGCAAATACTATATTAAGAAAATATAGCGCTTTCCTAACTCTCTGGGGTGGCTGAATCGTTTCAGCCACTTCTTCGGGAGAAATTTCACCACTTGTTTCCTTTAACTTTGTTTGCAACTGCTTTTTATACTCACTATACCAAGTTTGAGTAGGAGGGATCCTGCTGTCTACAACTTTTTGATTAATTGAAGTATATTTGGAAGCAAGATTGACATTGGGAGATAGAGATCCGTATACCGGCTCAAAATATCTAATCACAAACTGTTCTCTGTGTAGTATTGGTAACTGCGAATTAGATTGTGCAAAATATATTTCGAGAAACCTTTCTGCATCTTCTTTCGTTGGCAAAAGAGTTGGATCAACTTCTGAATCCCTACGTTTTGATCCGCTGGCACAAGGGTTCATTGCTATTGAGTGGGCAGTTTCTTTTGTGTCGGATTGAAGACTTACAGCAGTTCGCATCAAACTGCCAAAAGATATTCCAGTTGTTTCTTTTATACTCCCATTGACAGCTGTGCCTGCGGTAGATGTCGGTATTTGGAGCTTAGGCACTTCCTCATTCGTAGAATTACACTGAGGTTGCTTATCATTAGAACTTGTCAATGGTTGGTCGTTTTCATTTAATCCGGAGGGTTCTTGGTTGATAGTTGTCGGTTCAATGCCGGCAGACCTTAATTGGGTTTCCAGGACTTTTACCCGCTCTTCTAAATACACGATATAGGATCTTGGAATATTTCGACCTGTGGCAGGATCGACACCGATACATTCAGCACCGAACCTGGCACATCGTCCACATTTGGGAAACTTTTGATCACACTTAGTTTTTTTTATTCGGCATCGCTTACAAGTGACTATTGTTCTAGTTACACCTAGTGGCCCAGCTGAATGCTCACTGGAATTGTTTTCATTCATTTCGGTTCTCCTTTTCCTTGACATTTCAATTTAGTTGACTTAAAGATAGGCAAATGATTGCAGTTTTAAAGAAGCAAAATCGCGCATGATAAGTCCCGATTGATTGAGAGAGCTGATTGTTTACCATACAAACATACAAACAATTAAAACAGTATTTGCTAATTACAATGACTAATCAAAGTTAGAGGGATACTTGTAGTCCTTGAGTTCGTAGAAATTCTCCTTGACATTACGAACGGAGACAAAACGAGAAAGGATATTGGCTGAGCCAGCCTTGTCGTTAGTACCACTCATTCTAGCACCACCGAACCATTGCTGACCAACAACTGCACCAGTGGACTTGTCGTTAATATAAAAGTTTCCGGCAGCATAACGAAGAGTTTCCTCTGCTTCCACAATAGCATTGCGATCGCGGGCAAAAATTGAGCCTGTCAGTCCGTACTTGGTCGAAGAATCAATCTTATGCAAAATAGCTGAGAATTCAGCTTCAGGATAAACATAAGCTGTTACTATAGGTCCAAAAAATTCTGTTTTTAAGTATTCATGATCCGCATTTGAGGTTCTTAATAGTGTTGGCTGGACAAAAAATCCGATACTGTCGCTATGCTTACCGCCAGAAACGATTTCCAATTCAGGATCAGTTACGGCGTCTTCAATCACCTTTGAGAGTTTGTCATAAGACTGCTGGTGAATGACGGGGCCCACAAACCCGTGGAAGCCGCTGGATGATGAAATGTTAGTCTGTTGGATCTGATTCATGTTGTCGCTCAATATTGCCTTGAATTGTTCCCATTTACTCTCAGGGATAAAGACTCGAGACGTGGCAGAGCATTTCTGTCCTTGATATTCGAATGATCCCCTAAGTGTTGATAAAGCTGCATGTTCAATGTTGGCACTTGGGTGAATGATATGGAAATTTTTTCCCCCAGTTTCTCCCACTAATCTTGGGAACTCCCTATAGATATCCTTATTAACATTGAAAGAAATTTTTGAGTAAAGAGATTTGAACACATTGGTCGACCCGGTGAAGTGTAGTGCAGAAAAACAAGGGTCGTCCAAAACTTCATCCGTAACTAATTTTGGTTCTCCAGGAACAAAGTTTATTACCCCCGCGGGTAGTCCTGCTTCTTCAAGCACTTCCAGAAGTACATAATTGGAAAGAATAGCTGAGGCGGAAGGCTTCCACACCACAGTATTTCCCATTAATGCTGGAGCGCCTATCAAATTGGCAGCAATGGCAGTGAAGTTGAATGGCGTTACGGCATATACAAATCCTTCCAACGGTCTATATTCAGCTCTGTTCCAAACACCTGGTGCACTTTCTAATGGTTGCTGCGAATATAATTCTGAGGCATATGTTACATTGAATTTGAAGAAATCAATTAATTCTGCCACCGCATCAATCTCAGCTTGAAATACATTTTTTCCCTGCCCCAGCATAGTAGCTGCAAGCATTTTATATCTGTACTTTGTCGATATTAGATCGGCGGCTTTCAAGAAGACTGCAGATCTTTCATGCAGAGGCATGGACATCCACTTATTCTTAGCATCCTTGGCAGCTATGATTGCACCTTGCACATCATCTTTCGTTGCTTGTCGAGTGTTTGCCAACACCTGTTTCTTGTTACTTGGATTAACCTGAGGAACAATTTCTCTGTCATATATCTTCTGACCTCCAATTACTAGAGGAACATCAATAGGTCCATTATCTGTAAGTTGAAGGATACCTTCTTTGAGATAGTCCCATTCCAGTGATCCTTTGCTGAATTCAAGGGTCGGTTCGTTCTTGATAGGTGGGGGCTTGAAACTAGCTAATTGACTGAAGTTCACAAAGTTTTTGACTCTTGATATAGAAGTAGAGCTTTGTGGACTCAACGGTAGCAGTGTTCGACGTAAGACCGAGATTCTTGCAACTGCAGGTGAGCTAAACATTGAGGAATGGATGAAAGTAGGAAAGAAGTAGAATTAAGACTAATGAATTTATAGGATATATCTCCACTCACCAACTAGTTATCGTGAGAGGTATAGTGAAGCGAGCAATCGCTTCAGTTCTCCAAAAGTCACCTCGATGTCTCTCGCTAGAACATTCCAATATCATTCTGGCGCACCGACCCACCGAACCGACAAAGCTATTCATACACGATCGCCTGGTCCCACACAGAGTAAAGTGGGGGTGAAAGTTTATCCAGGAGAATGCCAACCCGAGGAAACAAAGTGTCTTTCCAAATTTGGATCGCTAGGATACGAACACTATATATTAGAGAGGATGGTAGGAAAAACCAACCTCTTAAAAACTCTGGACTTTAAATGTTAAAAGCTAATTGAAGAAGCCATTATTTTACTGCTTTTCTCGTTTCTTGGATATAAGCCGCAAAGCCAGCTCTAATTCAACATTTTAGATTTGTTTCGGCCTATGAGGTTTCGCCCAAAGCAGGTTCAGTTCTTGATGTAAG
Organism: Komagataella phaffii GS115; assembly: GCF_000027005.1. NCBI lineage: Eukaryota > Fungi > Ascomycota > Pichiomycetes > Pichiales > Pichiaceae > Komagataella > Komagataella phaffii. The sequence continues at coordinate 1,627,589 of NC_012964.1, forward strand.
AAAAAAGACATCAAGATTAGTTAAATTTATAGACTATGTACACTAAAACTCTATTTCTTACCTTTCTTGTTGTGTTCTTCGATCAGCTGCCTTTGCAATTGAGGCGGACATGGCTGGTATTCTTTGAACTCCATAGAGAACTCACCCTTACCTTGGGTGACTGCACGAAGAGAAGAAGCAAACCCGAAAAGTTCATTCAACGAACAATCCGCTGTCACCGTAAACTCTTCAGCTGAATTCTCAGTATCCTGAATAATGGCCTGAAGCTTGTTCAGTAAACTGATAATAGAGCCTTGAAACTCTGCAGGGGCTGTGACAGCCGTGTTCATGATTGGCTCCAGAATGACTGGGTTGCTGTTTTGGAAGGCTTGTTTAAAAGCAGCTTGGGTTGCCGTCTTGAAAGACATTTCATTAGAATCAACCACGTGTGTAGCACCGTCGTTGATTAGCATATTCACTCCTATGACCCTGTGACCAATCAAAGGTCCCTTTTCACAGGCCTCTTCGAACCCTCGGGCGCACGCTTGCAAAAACTTTTCAGAGATTCTTCCTCCAACAACCTTGGTTTCAAATACATTTCTTGGTTGTGTTTCAGCAGTCATTTCACCAATAACTCGAGCAAATTGACCAGCACCACCTGATTGTTTCTTGTGCGTGTAGTCAAATGAAGAAGATCCTTGTATAGACTCTCGATAAGACACTTGAGGCCTTCCTGTCGAGCATTCAACGTTATACTCTCTCTTCATTCTTTCCACATAAATTTCCAGGTGCAACTCACCCATACCTGATATGATAGTCTCCTTAGATTCAGAGTCAAATTTCACACGAAAAGTTGGATCCTCTTTTTGAAATCTATTCATTGCTTTGGAAAAGTTTGCTACATCTTTAGTCTTTGGCGAAATTGAAAGCGACACAACAGCATCTGGAACATACATAGAACTCATAGCGTACTTTAATGAGCCATCGGTGAAAGTGTCACCTGATGCACAGTCTATACCAAATGTGGCGCAAATTTCACCAGCACCAATAGAATCTACATCTTCCATGTCATCGGCATGCATTCGCACAAGACGAGCAACTTTAATCTTCTTTCCATCCTTCACATTGCTAATATACCCACCCTTTTTAAGTTTTCCTTGATACACACGAAGGTAGGTTAGCTGCCCATACTTTCCCTCCTCCAGTTTGAAAGCCAAGCCTACGAAAGGCTCTTTGGAAGATGGTACTAGATTCACTTTCATTTCATTGTTGGAAATATCTAAACCAGTATTCAAAACTTCAGCGGGGTTAGGCAAATAATCAACGACAGCATCCAAAACCGGCTGAATTCCCGTATTAGCCAAGGCTGAACCCATGAGAACCGGAGTGAACTTTCTTGAAATTGTTGAACGACGAATTGCATTCTTGATCTGCTCGACAGTGGGATCAACTTCCTCAATAAAACATTCAGCAATCTCATCATCTACGTCTGCCAATGTCTCAATCAATATTTTACGCTTTTCCTCTACCAAATTTTTCAACTCAGGAGGGATGTCAGACACCCTTAGAGTCTCACCTTGATTTCCTTCATTATAGAGGGCCAGGCGATCAATTATATTAACCACACCTTTCAAATCTTTTTCGTTTCCTATAGGGACTTGAATAGCTGCTGCAGGGATTTTTAGCTTTGAATTAATTTGGTCAATAGCTTTGAAAGGGTCTGCACCCATGCGATCCATTTTGTTAATAAATGTTATTCGAGGAATATCATAACGGCGCATCTGACGATCTACAGTAACAGTTTGTGATTGTACACCAGCAACAGCACATACAACCAACACTGCGCCATCAAGAACCCTCAGCGCTCTTTCAACTTCAATAGTAAAGTCAATGTGGCCAGGAGTGTCAATTAAATTAAAATGGTAGTTCTTGTCTTCTTTCTGCCAGTTGCAATAAGTTGCAGCTGACTGTATCGTAATACCTTTTTCCCTTTCCAATTCCATTGAATCCATGGTTGCACCGACTTTGTCCCTGCCTCTGACCTCATGAATCGAATTAATTCTTCCAGTATAAAACAAGACCCTCTCAGTGAAGGTAGTCTTACCAGAGTCTATATGGGCCGAAATACCAATGTTTCTCATTCGGACTAAGGACTCAGTATCTGCCGATGAGATACTCTTAGAAATTTCACTGAGAACAACACTATCTTCTTCATAAGATTTTGAAATACGACCACATGTAAAACTACGCCTGATTGGCGAATCAAACATTTTCGTAACTACACCACCATAGCTCGACACAACTCTACGAACAAACATCATAAACTAAAGTGAAAATTTTGAATAGAAATAGGACACTTGGTTCCTTAACTAGATTCGCGGGAGTAGTAGATATGATCACGTGATAGTATAAAAGAATTCTCAAGCGAGAGATATCGCGAACTCATGAAGGTCTTCGAAAGTAGTGCTTGACCCTCCACATACAATAATAACTACAGCATCATCGGGTTGCAAATTCAAGCCTAGATGGTCCAGCTTGCTGAAGTAAATTGAGGCCAAACAAGCTCCACACGCTGGTTCAACTATCACATTATGATCAAAACTAAATTTGATGCAACTTGTCACCGCCTGTTTATCAGAAACAAGAACTGATCTAATATCATAATTCTGACAATACTCAAGCGTCTTCTGAGGCACGTACTTACATGCCAATGAAGTAGCGACAGTATCAAATGTTTCCAGGTGAGTCACTTGATTCTTCTCCATAGTCTTCTGAAGAGTAGGAGCGCCTTCAGTTTCTATTCCTATTACGGGAATTGTCAATCCATTTCTTAAAAGTCCTTGAACAATTCCATTAAGGAGACCTCCTCCTCCTACACTGCATGCAACTGCTCGCAGTTTAGATATGTTTATATCTGCATCAATAATCTCATCAACAATGGTTGAATGCCCCTCCCAGATCACGGGGTTGTCAAAAGGATGGCAATACACACAATTGAAATCATCCTCTTCTTTTCGTTTGTTTAAAAGCCCTCTTAGATATAAGTCTGCCTCTTGAATGTTGTTCCCATGGAGAATTACCTTAGCTCCCGTTGCCTTGATTTTTTGCTGCATTATTTTTTTTGTATATGACTGGCATCACCACAGTACAAGGAGCGTCGTAGAGAGTACATGCGAGAGCTGTTGCATATCCTGCATTTCCACCGGAGGATGAATAAAAATGAGGGCGTTGTTCGTATCCCAGTTTCTTTGCTTCGTTGACAGAATGGTGCACTAACATACCCAGTCCTCTTGATTTGAATGAGCCTGAAGGCTGTGAGCATTCGTATTTGAGAAATACTCTACAGCCAGCCAGCCTGCTGAGTGAAACTGATTCCACTAATGGAGTTCGTAAGTAGGGGTTGATATCCGCTTGCAAGGGATGTGCGTAAGTCATTGCTTGATTTAAAGTGCTTCAAGCTTTCTTTAAGGAATCAGTAGCAAAGAGAAAAGTAATTCGAGAGATATAGCCATCTATATATACTACTTATAGCTGCTGTAGTTGGCATTTATAGGGGCAAGGCTAAATGTTCCACAACTAGTGACAGCCTCACGATATCAACAACCTTATCTAAATTGCAACGATTTATAGTTGGAATATACTTTGGTTGATCTTCAGGGACTTTCAGAATAGGCTGAGTATGTGTTCAGTCCATGTTCTGCTCTTCTGTGTGAAACATTAGCTGACTACGCTTTGAAGTTTTGGGGATTGCTTCATTATCTTGTTATCTGGTTATCAGATTTAGCTAAGTGAAGTAACAGTTCTCAAAACAATTGACTCCGTTTTTTGAGTGGAGTCAGAAGCGAGTCATTTTTGTTTCACCCACACCTGGTGAATTACTAGAAGCTAAAAGTGCTTAAGAGTTGAAAAGTTTGGTTTTTGCACAATCCATTTTCGCGCAAATTTGCGACCTGAATCTGAACTCCGAAACACCCCCACTCTCATTATTATGTCCCTCCCACCTTTCTTCGCGAAGAGGGGATGACCGCGAAGATTGGATAGAGTGTCCACTTAAATAAGTGTACAGTTCTGCAACATCTTTTTACTGAAGATACCAGAAAGTTTCCCAACCTCAACTCCCTTATAAAACCATGTACCGATTATTCAATCGATCTGTGATAAGACCTTTTGCTCAGCAAAGACGTTGCTTATCAATTCATGAGTATCGTTCTGCTGACTTGCTTCGTGCTTATGATGTACCAGTTCCTCGTGGAGGTGCTGCCGATAGCCCAGAGGAGGCATATAAAATCGCCCAGAACTTGCATTCAGATGGTCTAGTAATAAAGGCTCAAGCATTGACTGGTGGTCGTGGAAAAGGTCATTTTGATTCTGGTCTACAAGGCGGTGTCAAGTTGGTTTCGACTCCAGAAGAAGTACGTGACTTGGCAGGCCAGATGTTGCAGCACAATCTGATCACTAAACAATCCGGCGCCGCAGGTAAACTTGTTTCCGCTGTGTATGTTGTTGAACGTAAGGATGCAGTTCATGAGGCTTACTTGGCTATTCTGGTGGACAGGGTTTCTCAGAAGCCTGCAATTGTTGTTTCATCGCAGGGTGGTATGGATATAGAAGGTGTTGCTGCTAAAGATCCTAGCGCTATCAAAACTTTCCCAATTGACTTGAAAACTGGTGTCACCGATTCATTGGCGGCCGAAATTGCCTCCAACCTAGGTTTTTCTCCTGAGGCACAGGTCAATGCCCAAGATTCCATTAAGAAATTGTACCAAATCTTCATGGAGAAAGATGCTACTCAGATCGAAATTAATCCATTGTCAGAAGTCTCAGGCAATGAAGTACTTTGCATGGATGCTAAGTTTGGATTTGACGATTCCGCATTATTTAGACATTCTGATGTGGAGTCGTGGAGGGACCCCACACAGGAGGACGCTGATGAAGTGGAGGCTGGCAAATGGGGCCTTAACTTTATCAAGCTTGATGGTAATATAGGTTGTCTAGTAAATGGTGCTGGATTGGCAATGGCCACAATGGATATTATCAAACTTTATGGAGGTGAACCTGCTAACTTTTTAGATTGCGGGGGAGGTGCTACTCCAGAGTCTATTGAGAAGGCCTTTCGCTTGATCCTCACGGAAGATAAAGTCAAGGGAATTTTTGTCAACATTTTTGGCGGTATTGTTCGTTGTGATTATGTTGCGCAGGGTCTGATTGCAGCCACAAAGTCGCTCGATTTAAGTATCCCTGTTGTTGTCAGACTTAATGGTACCAATCTTTCTCAAGCTGAAAAATTGATTGAAGAGTCGGGTCTTAAACTGTATTCTTTCAAAGATTTAGATCCTGCTGCTGAGAAAATTGTTGAACTAACAAAATGAACGAGTACGACTGAACTTATAATAGAAAAGAAAGAAGAAGACCAGATTGGATATAGACGTAGAAACTAATTATGCACTGTGTTACTTTGCTTTAGTCATTGTCGTAGCGCACATATAATAACCACTAATTATATGTACAGTATCATATTGTTCTTGAAACTACATATGAGGACCCAGATTTAGGTCCGAGTTCTCTTCCGCTTTCACCTCCTCCCAGTCTTGGGCCTCTAGCTTTTCGGTAGTTTCTATCTGGGTGCTATAATAGAGAGCTCCCAAAGTGGCCAATCCTCCAAACCTGAATACCATACCCAAGCTGTCACTTTTGAAAAACTTGAAAACTAAGCTGCTTCCTAAAGAACTAATAACTTGGGGAGCGGCTACAAAAACATTATGAATGCCCAATATCACACCAGGCTCATGCTCCACCGCCTGGTATTTCTTAATAATCAACCGGTGAGGTGTGAGCTCAGTTACTTCCATTGGTTGTAAGTCAGAAGTAGCATCAAAATCCTTGATGTCTCTGATGCGTCCCAGCTCCTCACTTATCATTGCAAATGGCACCCATAACGCACATCCCCAGGGTATCCCCATAAGTCCAAACATAACAATAGCCTGGCCAGATGTTGATATGAACAAAGTCGATAGAGTACAACTCATAAATACCACATGTGATATAATCCAAATATTTGCAATTGAACATCGATGTGCAAGGTTGACTCTGAGATATTTTATCCAAGCTGGAGCATGAGATTCATGGATTTGGCTCTTTCTCATATTTTTCAGCCGCCAATCAACTAGCAAGGGCAACAATAAATCGACCAACAAAGTGATGATTCCATGGGCCAGCAAGGCTACACTGCCGCGTCTCACGCTATCGTCGAGCAGGGCTTGCCGTTCGTTAATAGGTAATTTGGCCAAGTCATCGCTTGTATAGCCCTTTTCGGAGAGAAATAGCTCCCCGACATAAGTGGTTGTATAGAAAAGCATGGGAAAATATCCTATCCAGGCAAAGAATTCAGCGACACATACCAAACGCACTTGTTTGGGAAGTCTGTTAATACTCTGAATAGTTTGTAGATAGAGAGATCGCAATACTCCAAAAAATCCTAAAGAATCAGGGTGCAAGCCCAGTCTACTAAGTCGCTCCATTCGGCGATTCCTTTCGGCTATGATTCCAACATCGATATTGGGATCTCTCTCACTCACACTAAGACACGACGCCAGCGTCGCTGCAAATAGTGTGGCAGCTGCAATAGTTGCTAGAGTCTTGAACTGAGAATTGGCACCAAAATACCGAGTAAGATCGGTGGAGCTTAGCCAAAATCCAAAAATATTGAAGAGTCCAATCATGCGAGCAGCCCAAGCATTGGCAATTTGTTGCTGGTCTGTATTTACAGAATCCACAATAAATGCTCTTGAGGAAGCTTGAATCACACTGATGCTAAAATCTAACATATACACCCCACATGCAGCAAATGGGATAGCAGCTTGTCGCAGTCGTTTCTCTGAACCTTCGCTGCCGTTTGAACCTCCAAATAGAAAGCCTGCAATTTCTACAGTATGGGATAAGAACCATAATGAAAAACATGTTGCAAGGCATCCTCCGACAATAAAAGGTTTTCGACGACCCAATGGGTTCCTACAATTATCACTGTAGATTCCAACAATTGGTTGACCAATAGTGCCACTTAGAGGTCCAGCAATCCAAATCAGGGCCAGCATTGCTTTGCTTATGCCCAGTGATAACAAGAAGGGGGTACCCTCACTAAACTCAGTTGCCCAAGACAACTGAAGAGCTCCAATTATAGAAGTAAGCACGGCAATATAAAGCTTTGATCTTTTCGGTGTTGATACCGGCACATACTGACCGACTTCCATGTCTATTATCTTATCGTATCTACTTTCTTTTTTTGAGAATGAGTTAGAATGGGGACTAAACTTTAGACCTTTTGAAGATTAGATAAGCACCTAAGTGTCCAAAAACCTAGTTTGAAATTCGTAGGGAACGACCAAATCAACAGACTTGGTGCTAAGATGTTATGTTACGCGTCTTGTAGATTTCAACTTGCACTAGCCACTCACCATTGATATCGTTGCATTGAAGATAGTATCATATGGTAGAAAATAACCAATTCTCCAAGAAACGGTCTTTCAGCTGTAATCAGACTACAACAAGAAAGCGTATACAGCAGAAACGTATATTCTCTGAGACTCATATGCGAACAGTTGCACTTTTGATGGAAGCGCAGAAACGTTTGAGCTTGCAAGCGAGCCAAAACTCAGGTGTCACTAATTCCTCACCACTTGTGGATGAGGATCATAATAATCAACAGGTTGGGGTTACTGAAATATCCGAAAATCAACACTATACTCAAAAACCGTACTGGCCCGACACTCGTCTGGGAAATAGACAGTACATTCAAGATGAATCCAAGTATTAATTTACGAGCGAGCTTGACCTACGTTGACATCCATAAGCACATCCGTTGATCTGGTATCATAATTCAATTCAATGTCAAGTAATTAATATACCCCAATCAGTAGCCCGAATAAGAATTTGTTAACGCCCCTTTTCCCAAACAGGTCGTGCGAAAAAACACCTGGCCCGAAACCTCCATACCGAGCCTCCAACTTTCATCGCCCAAACTAAAGCTATCCTATCATCAACGACCAGTACTTCTCTACGGTTATCATTAGCTTACAGCACTATGACCACTTACGAAAAAATTGTCAAGGTAAGTACACAAAATTTATAACGAGAAGAATTGGAGCCCCTGGGATTCTTTCTGTCTTACCACCATTGAAGCTTCAAAACAACTCATCTAACATCTCACTGAAGGGTGCTACGAAACTCAAGGTAGCAGCACCAAAACCCAAATATATTGAGCCCATACTTTTGGCTACTTCTAGTCGGTATGATGGAAGAAATGATGATTTGAAATCTGTTCTGTCCGCCTTGGCTGGTCGCATTCAGGATCCATCCTGGTCAGTAGTATACAAGTCGCTCATCGTATTGCATATAATGATACGAGAAGGCGAAGAAAATGTTACTTTGAAATACTTGAGCAGACATGTATCAATGTTAGAACCTCGAAAATTATCCCGAGATGGACACTATGGTGCCAGATCAATAGTACAGTATTCGAAATACCTGGCAGCTAGGGCCCGAGAGTTCTCTAAAACTCAGGTTGATTTTGTTCGGGACGAAAAATCATCCAATAGTTCCAGCAGTTCTAACTCAGAGAAAAAGGGGGGCATTTTGCGTACTCTTTCCGTCGATAAAGGTCTACTAAGAGAAGTTGAAAGTGTGCAGCGTCAAATTGAGAGTCTATTAAAATGTGAATTTGCAGAGAGTGAAGTCAACAACGACATCGTTCTGACAAGTTTCCGTATGCTGGTTTATGACCTTCTTGCACTTTACCAATGCTTGAACGAAGGAGTGATTAATATTTTGGAACATTACTTTGAAATGAGTAAAGTTGATGCTGAGAGAGCATTAGGTATCTATAAAGATTTTGTAGACCAGACGGTGGATGTGGTGAAGTATCTTAAAGTGGCAAAACATCTAGAGCATAGTACGAAGCTCCACGTTCCAACTATCAAACATGCACCAACTGAACTTGCCGGATCTTTGGAAGATTATTTGAATGATAAAGACTTTGAAATCAACCGACGCCAGTATTTGGCTGAGAAGCAAACAAAATCTAACAAGTCTCACTCCCCTGTGCGAAGGACTTCCTCAACTCTTCCCGCATCTCAACGAGGTACTGCGCAACAAACTTCTCTGAATGTTCAAACGACCGGGACCAACCCATGGGGAACCACACCGCAAGCATTTGCTTACCAACCTATACAGAATGTCCAAAGCTCTTCGCAGCAGCAGATGACAGCTGTGTTACCATATCAACTGACGTCTGTTAATGAAGAGTCATTATCGTTCTCGCAATCTCACGCCCCCACTGGCAACGCACGGCCTCCACTTCCTCCAACTACCAGTTTCTATCAACCTTCAATCCAGCCAGTATTTACTGGGGTGGGGTTTGGAGGATACACTGGTGGTAATCAAGTTGCTGTTCAGACGACTGGAAACCCTTTTTTTCAAAGCTCATCTGCCGCTAATCAGATAGGTGCACAACCGCAGAATATTGGTACGCCTGGTCAAAATCAAACTTACTTTCAGGGCGACCACTTCAATCAGCAAAGCAATCAATTTGGCAACCAACATTTAAACAATCAGGCAGTTGGGCAGTCTTATGGAAATAGTCATTCAACGAACAAGATAGGAGCAAACAATCCCCTTAAGCGAGCCAACACTAACCCCTTTGCCTTTCAGTCAACTGGTTCGCAACCTGTTGCTCTGAATAATAGTAGGTCCAATCCATTTTCAACCGTTTCTCAACCTGCAGCTAGTACAGGTAACCCATTTGCTTCCTCCTCTTCGCCACATGTCCAGCTTTCTCATCAGCCAACTGCCGGGGGTTTAGAAAAGGTACCAACTGTATCAGTTTTCCCTGAAACTAGGCAGCAGCAACAACAGTCGCAGCACCAAATGCCAAATTATGCAACTTATTCGTCTTATAATGGCCCTAGTCTCATTTGAGCGAATTAATCCAAGACCTAAACTCCAGGAATTAGACTACAAAACTTGAAACTGCTAGATATCAATCCATTAAATCATTCATTCATTGTTATAATATAGTTGTTGCTTACATACTCGCTAGGTGGTGTACTACAACTTAGCAAATCTTTTTAGACTTTCATCACTGAGAGTAATGTTAGGGTTGAATTTATCCGCATCCCGGCGACTTGCTTGCTTTTCCTCAATCTCCATTCGTTTAGCAACCAGATTTGAGAATGTTGGCCTAGCAAAAGTGGCAGATAGTATGAATGGCGTTATGGCGATTCCAAGGGCACCGATTGTCTTTGGGACTGTAACTCCGGACATTTTGATATATAGTTAGATGTTTGGTTGCTTTAGTGGGGTTGAGTAAGTTTCTCAAAAAAACAGAGAAGTCAAGAGTAGGGCAATTTGAGTTTATATAGAGCATTGAGTAGGTCTGGGTCATCCATATGTATCGTACCACTACTAAAAGTCGGCTGACCTAATCTTAACAGTGGTTCGATTTTGATAAACTGAATCATACCACGACTAGCACGTGACTAATCCTTGTTCCAGAATTCGAGAGTTTGAAGATGTGGAGTAAACATTTGGAAGATGCACCTCACATGTGGCGCAAAATAAATTCTTGCGACACCAGAGGTAATCAACTTACAGTTTATGCAATTTCTACAAAACAGATTTTCAATGCGTATGTGATAATATTATATTTATAAAGGATAACTGATGATTCTTTGGTATGCCATAGGTCTTGAAACCCTTAGTAAAATACTAACTTCTCGTCGAAGTCTCCCATTTTTTTGCTACCGATGCTTGGACGACGAGATATTTCATGGGTGTTTACAACAGAACTTCGTCTGCTTTCGCTCCAGCGACTGTCATTCGAAGTCATAGAGTCGATTGAACTTCTTCTGCTTGGCTCTTCCACTGGTGAGACCACAGTCTGCTGCGGAGCGGCTCTAGCCATCATCATTCGGGGGCCTTTAATTTCGTTTATTAAAGACTTGGATCCATTGGCCATAGAATCACCTTCATTCCGAATATAGCGAGCCAGAAAGTTAAGTTTCCAATCCATTGGCGAGCCTGTAGTTTTGGCTTTAATATCGTTACCGCTGTTATCGTTACTCATTGGTTTCTTGTGGGGAGGGAGAAGAGACGAAAGTGCCTCTATTTATAGAGGTATCGATAGTGAGGCTGAAAACTCAGTAAATACAACATGCTTGAAGTTGTCGCGTCATGCATTTTCGGAGATGCTTATCAAGAGCGGTGGTGTGGGGATGTGCGGGGGTTGGTTAACCTCGTTAAAGTAGCAAGGAAAATATAGTTACATTCACTTACATTCGTAAGAGATGATTGTAAGGTCTAGCCTTGTTTGACATGCCAATGACGAACATCTAGTCAAACACAGATGACCTTATCGAGACAGTTGAGGGACAAATAACAAATGAAATATGAGATTGGCTGCAGTATTCTCCGTTGGAGTTCACTCCGCAGTTTTACGGAGTCCGATCGGAGACTAGAACCGAAATGATTAGGATCAAAATATGGGTTGGTCATGATTCCGATATCGCATATTTACCAGTGGAGTCCGGGTGGAGAGGAACTTTCTTAGTTTTCCCATAAATGACAATGCATAAACAATAGAAATGCTGCCAGCTGCAGGTGGGGCTTGAAATAGTGACAAAAATCCTTTCGACTTCTATTTTCATCCCGATGAGAGAAATGACATCATTATCAAAATTAGAAAGTTCCTTTGGTTGTAGCACCATATGGGCCCTTTTGCACCAAATTTGGTGGTAATTTAACGAAGCTGACTAAAAGCGTCTAGTAATATTGATCCTCCTCCGCTTTGTCGTGACTTCTCGAAACAGTTCCAAAATCTTAAAGTTTCGTCTCCAGCCCCCGTTACGACTGTAGTTCCATCAGGTGACATGGAAAGGTAAAGGACTCGATAAGTATGACCAGTCAAAGATGCTAGTTGCTTCATTTGCGGATATTTCCAAATAACGACTTGGTTTCGAGAATATCCATGAGTACTTACCAATTCATTAGAATTGCGAGACCACAAGAGATTACAAACTTGAGATCCAGTATCAACATCGTGCAGCTTGGATCCTGTTAAAGTATTCCACACCTTGATACGTCTGTCAGCAGTACCTCCACCCGAAGCCAGTATTCCACGTTGATGAGGTGACCATGCCAACGCCTTAACAGCCGCAGTATGCTCTTCAACTTTCATAAGGGGCTGTTCTACACGCAGTGCATCCCATACCATCATACGGTTATCATTGGAACCACTGGCCAGCTTGTTTTCATCCACGTTCCAACGTAAGCCACAAACCTCTTGGCGGTGTTCAACAATGCGACTTGTATAGTGAGCTGCTGCACGTACATCCCGATGTAAGATACTGCGATCTCTTGAACCAGAACTCAAAACATGACGGTTCCAACTCAGCGCTGAGGTTCGGGCCGAATGCCCAGTCATTGATCTTGTACATTTGGACGTCGTGGCGTCCCATATTTCAACTAAACCAGATTGTGTTCCTACTGCCAAATGTGTACCAGCCTGTATCCATGACACAGAGGTTACTGCCTCACGCGGAGACAGCTCACATAACCGTGAAACTGAGCCGCTAGCAGCATCCCAAAGATAGACGCTTGACCCTAGGCCCACTGCTAAAATGTCTTGAGCTCCCCAATCAACTAAGTTCAAGTAATAGTCATCAGCGAGTTCTGGTGCATCCAATACACGGTAGGCTACCTTAGATATAGCCCTTGTTTTCTTTTGAGGTGACAATAGTAGTCTTTGAGATTCCTGGCGCACAGGAGATACTGAATACAGTTCACTGCTGTGGGCAACACCACTTTTAGTGCCCATACCGATCCCTGGACCACGACGACCTGGTGATTTATACGAGAAGAGATTTCGGACATCTTTTCCTTTTCCATTTCCGCTAGTTGAGGTTATCCTATCTATGTCTCCAAGAGTATCTTCATTGTCCGAATCCATTCTTGTGTGTCTTGGGGGTGTTTGAGGGGAAACGATTGTTGTGTTGAGCTGGGCAGAGTTTGGGTCTGAATTTTGTATGGACAGCTGATCTCCAAAAAGTTCAGTCTTCAAAATCCGGTTGAACGTTCTATCAGCCTCCAGCTGCCGTATATAGTTAAGATCATTAGTATCCGTAGTCTCAGCGGCGGTCTCCCTTCTTATTTCTTCTGCATCATGGGTAACCGTGCCCTGTAAACTAAAAGCTGCCTGTAGGTCGATGCCAGTGCGTGTTGGTATGTATCGATCTCCATAAACCGTTTGGGGAGTTGACCTACGTCTTGATGGAGAGTGGCTCATACTAAAAGTATGTCGCCTTCTTTCAGGAGTTCCCGGTGGAGTTTTGTCACTTGCCTGCCGACTTTGGGGCTCTGACATCGAGATGTTGACGGAGATGGGAAAAATGTCAGAATAATTCGAGCCTAGTCGTTGAACAATCGAAGACTTGGGTATAAAAAGTGGTCTATTATAGGAGTACTATCTACTGCTAGGAAAACTATGAGGAATTGACTTCATTCAGGTTGACGCCTCACTCCACTTACAATATCATCTACTCTCAATAACAAGCAAGCACTTTCAATTGCAGTCTTAACACTTTGTAACTTGATCGCTGCCGGTTCCCAGATGCCATATTCGTCCATGTTAACAACCTTCCCTTGCTCTCCGTCAATACCCCAATTGTATTCACCAGTAGCATGTTTGGCACGTAGTTGTGATAAAACTCGGATAGAGTGGCCTCCGCAATTCTGTATCAAAGTTCTTGGAATAACTTCAAAGGCATCTGCTACTGCTTGATACGGCCATTGTTGAACACCCTCCAAAGATCGTGCATGCTCAGCAAGAGCCACAGAAACTGCCATCTCTGTAGCACCACCACCTGGAGCAAGGCGAGGTTCCAAAAAAACGTTACGTGCTACGGACATTGCATCCTGCAAGTTCCGTTCAACTTCGTTCAAAATATCCTTTGATGCACCTCTCAAAACAACTGTACATGCCTGAGGATCTCTGCATCGGGACATTGAAGCATAATATTCATCACCGATAAGATCCACAGAAAAAAGACCACAACGAGTACCGATATCTGACTCTTTCAAGTCTTCTAGCCTATTGACAATGGTTGCTCCTGTAACTCGAGCAACACGATTATTATCAGATTTTTTGAGTCTTCGAAGAGCACTGCAGCCACCTTTCAATAAGTAGTGTTGGGCTAAATCAGAGACACCTTTCTCAGTTATAACAACATCTGGTTTCAGAGATAAAATCTGTTCGCACATCAAGCGCACCTGTTCTTCTTCAATTTCTAGAATACGAGCCCAATCTTCTTCCTTGGTGATCTCAATGTTCGTCTGAGATTCCCCTTTCTTGTATTCCAAAGGTGAATCTAATAGTAAGACTCTTGGATTCTCGATACGTCTTCGCATCTTGGGATGCACAACGTCTTTATTGAACATAACTCCGTCAAGAACGTAAGAGTCAGACACTTCTCCTCCGGGAATTTTTTCCACCTTAGCGTAGCGCTTGATATCAATTTCAGAGCGCCCGTCAGGTTGTAGCACTTTAACAGTCGTTACTGCCTTCAGGGCCAAATGGCACATATGATCTGACCACTGAGCCACATACTTCGTTCCAATGGAAGCAGCTATCAGTTTTACCATAGATTTCTCATCGTTGGTATCAATCGGTTTGGATACCCTTTCAATGGTTGCCAGGGCGTCAGACAGTGCTTGCTTCAGAGCCTGGATAATAACTACTGGGTGAATATTTTTCTCGATATAGGGGAAAGTCTGTGCAAGGATCTCTGCAGCAAGGATAATCACTGTAGTCGTACCATCGCCAACTTCCTCATCTTGAGTTCTACTGAGTTCAATCATAGACTTAGCTGCAGGGTGAGCAACATCGATTTCTCTCAGTATTGCATGACCATCATTAGTCAGTACAATACCTCCCATTGGATCCAGCAACATTTTCAGCATCGCTTTAGGACCAAGACATGTACGAATAATATCTGCAACTGCCTTGGCAGCAGTGATGTTGGAAATTTGAGCTTGACGGCCGGTCTGGCGAACAGTCGACGTGTCTATTGAAAATGTTAATATAGAGGCACTCAAAAAAAAAACTTGGCAGATAGACCCAAAAAGGTGACTCCTGTCAATTGGAGCTTCAAAAAGAGATAACATACTCATAAATACCACAGGTGCTTGCATTTGTGATTAGATAAAGAAAAGATGCTACACTTTGTTGGAAATTTTTGATGTTTTCGAATCGCGAAGGTCTTCTGCTGGACGGGAGAATTGTTAAACTGGTGAGTAATGGGACAACATTATACTTACAACACGTACTTACGAGGAGGTTTTACTGGCACTATAACGATAAAACTTCAAATATTCTTATTCTATTTATTGCGATGTAGCCTATAAGTTGTGTGCAATTCCGGTTGCTATTACTTCATGCTGATGTTTGCTACCAAATTTATATTATTAGTTAGATTACATTTGCCTTCCAGTCGAGCAACATCAAAAATCCTCCTACGTCAACAAATCACGTTGCACACCTCATAATGGCTTCCAGAAAGTCTCCAAGAAAAAGGGTACGAGATCAAGAAGAAAGTGATAACTCTTCGGTCCAGACAATTAAGGTAGTTAGTGACGTACCTACTAAGCGGCCTAAACTTTCCCGTAAGACAAGCGACGAATTGGCGTTTGCGGAAAATGAACGAAAACTCGACGAACAACTTCCTGCTGATCTTCGAAAATTCAGGCCGACAGGCTTTAAGTTCAACTTGCCTCCAGAAGGACGCTCAATTCGTATTTATGCAGACGGAGTCTTCGACTTGTTTCATTTAGGTCACATGAAACAATTGGAACAATGTAAGAAAGCTTTCCCCAATGTTACCTTGGTTTGTGGAATTCCTAATGATAAAGAAACACACAAACGTAAGGGATTGACGGTCCTTACAGATAAGCAACGCTATGAGACTATTAAACATTGCCGTTGGGTGGATGAGGTGATTCCTGATGCTCCTTGGGTAGTTGATGTGGGTTTTCTTGAGAAACACAAAATTGACTATGTTGCACATGATGACCTTCCATACGCCTCGTCTGGTTCCGATGATATATACAGACCTATCAAGGAAATCGGAATGTTTTTAGTGACACAAAGGACAGAAGGTGTTTCTACCTCTGACATAATCACTAAAGTAATTAGGGATTACGACAAATACCTGATGCGAAACTTCGCACGGGGAGCAACTAGGAAAGAGTTAAACGTCAGTTGGTTGAAAAAAAATGAATTGGATTTGAAGAAACATATCAACGATTTTCGTAGCTATTTTAAGAAAGCTAACATCAATCTCAATGCTTCGTCCAAGGACCTATACTTTGAGGTTAGGGAATATCTAAGAGGAAACAACAACTCCAATGGGAACGAAAGTAGCCCCAACAAGTCTGATTCCGACTCTAATTCTGTGAATAGTAGCACTGCAAGCACTAGTGGCACAATGGATGATTTGATGAATATAGTACAATCTCGATCTCCCGCAACAGACTTTGCTGCAAAATATAACAGCAATGAAAATCTGAAGAGAAATCGATCATTCATCAACAATTTGAAAGACTACTGGAAAAGAAGATCCGAATCCGGTGAAGAGAACCAAAGTAACTGAAAAGTATCTAACTACTTTGGTAGTTGATTGTTTTTACGTTTGCGTCATTTCCGTGGCCGATTCCACGAGTTTATAAGCATAGAACATTGAGATTTCATGAAATCTCCTCATTTATTTTCTATAAACCTGCAAAGAATGAACCTAAAACAAGGTTTCCTGAATTTTTAATAACTTTTCGCCTTTTTTTCTTTTGTATTGATTCAGATGGATTATCTATATCTCCCAAAAGAGCAGATCTGTCCGATACCACCCTAGAATCATCGTTACTGTTTATGGATGATTTATTTTCGTCATATTCAGAACTAATATCCTTAGGCAAGTCAATTTCGACATCATTTGTGGAGTCTGAAGAGTCACTTGGATCTTCTTCTTCTGTCGTTGCTTCCTCCTCCTCCTGCTCCTCTTCATCCTCCTCCTTTTCTACATCCTGCAATTCTCCCCATAGTCTCACACGATCGGTGCCGCAAGTAATCAATCGGTACTCGTAGTCTAGGTCAAGAAAGGTAACATCGTCCGTTTTACTGTGCTCCCTAGTTTCAAGAATCTTTCCATTCTTTGAATGAATAAGATGAACTAGTCCACCGCTTGTGCCTGCCCAAACACAGGAATCGCCCTTCAAAGTCCCAATTACACTGTCCACGCTGTCTTCGCCGGTCTTTGTTTTTCTTATCATGGAATCAAAGTTGTTAGAATTCTTATTCCATACTGATACGCCTCCTTCACTCATGCCGCACATAAGTACTTCACAATTATCGGGGTCTACTACTGTAACACTCATTATTTCATCTTCTTGATCTTCAGACTCTGCAATTATACCACTTTTCACGTTGAAATGTGTCAACGATGAAGACCCACACGATACAAACTCATTCTCGTTGGTCGACGCTAACGATACAATCCCGTTGACAGCATCACCATGACAGTTCTCAATAAAATGTAGCTTTTTGAGTGTTCTTTGATCATAAACATGAACATTTCCAGATTCATCTCCAATTAGAATAAGAGGTTTGGTTGGGGCTACAATCATTTTCGAAATGCGTGACTTAATATCTAGAACGACCTTGTATAAAACTTTCCCCGTGACGCTATTTGCACATTTCAAAACATTGTCAGACCCAGCTGTAAAAAGCTTGCTACCACTAGGATCAAAGCAAAGTGCTCTGCAACTTCCTTTATGTCTTTTGGTTTTCCATTGGATTAGGGAATCTTTGGTGGCGTGAATTTTGAGTTTGTCTACTCTCCACCATTTTCTATCAGTGTTCATTACACTTTTAGTCTGACCTTTATAGTCGCTCCTGAACGCTTTAAATAAGTTCCTTGCCTCTTCTTTTAAAGTTTTTGGATCGTAGGTGATCATTTGTACGTGGCCCGTAGCAAACCCAAGCGCGATCAAACTCTTCGAAGGGTGAGCCGCCATAGCAAAAATTGGCATCTCCTCAAAATTTATCTCTAATAGGGGGTATACATTGGATTCTTGCTTTCGGAGCTTTGATTGAAGGATTTGAGTCTTTGTTTTAGCCATTCACTCTACTATCTTAATCGGCAGAGTTTTTTTTTTTTTTTTTTTACTGCCGCGAGAAAGTATCGATGAGGATGTTTGGGCCATTGTGATAACCTCAGAGTTATACTTAGTGTGAACCACCCCATATTGTACGTTGCTCCATGGTCATTCAGTAGTACTACCACCATGCAGTAAAAGATGTGAAACCTATCATCTTATCAGACATGTGTACAGTGTGAGGCTTAACTGACTTTAGAATATCGTTTTCCAAGATTTTATGGCATCAGATCTTCATACTAACTATTGGAAGATGTATCCTTAATCTGGTGTTAATACTTTGTTGGAACGATATACATGATTGAACTTCTTAGAAAAGTTTGAATAAAAGTCGCGATAACTCATAGTGCAATAATTTTAGGGTTGTGTTGTAAAACTCTCAAGAATTACCTTCCAATTTCAACATGAAAAAGGAGTCCACAAATCAGAAATCATCAAAATAGTGCAGTTAGTTCACTGTAATTTGTTCAGTACCGGTTCTGTGGTCTAGTTGGTTATGGCATATGCTTAACACGCATAACGTCCCCAGTTCGATCCTGGGCAGAATCATCATTTTTACTCACTTTAGCTTACATTTTTTTTTTTGCTCAATTTTCATTGGAGTTGTGATAAAAACGCTGACAAAGTACTCAAACAAGTTGAATTACATATGAAGTGGTACACCATGATAATAAGGTGCATTCATTAATCACTTTTTTCAGATGTTGTGCTACGTCAATTTTGAATTTTTGCGACAAGAATAACTCGGTGGCTCTTTTAATAGCGGATCGCAAATCAGAAAGCAAATCTACTGAAAAAACGATTCTTTGCACTCTTGAAATTAGAAAAAAAGGAAAAAGTTGTGAATATTATAGTATGTGTACAAGTGTCCCAATACCACACGAAAAAAATCTCCTCGGTTGTTTCTCTGCCTCCTTGAACCAATAGGTGTTTAAGAAGTAAGTCTAGCTCAAAGTTTTCATGCGTGTTGCCTATTTGATTCCAAAATGGGCTAGGTTGTTCTCTCATAATTAAGCAATAAGCAAAAGAAGATCTTGACCATGCTTATTTTCAATGTATGCCCCGGGTCCTCTCTATTCATAAACGTTTGACTTGGGTTCGCTGGGTTCAAACCTTGTAGGAATCAATCAATTCTCTTTTGAGAAAGAACTTACAAATGCAGGCATCAATAACAATCCAGAATCCTGTTCTTCACATGACCTATGGCTGAGATGGTCATTGTTATGCAGAAAGTTCGCTTGTTGATCCGTTGGGAAATTCACTTCGGTCTCCCAGTGGCCCATTCCTAATTCTGCCCGAAGATTCCAGAAGTGTACTGTCATTCTGTGGTGGGGAAACTACCCCACCATCGCCGCTGGCATTTTCGTTTGTGATAAGGCCTATTCTTGGCCTTTCAAGAGATATTGTGTCCAAGCGGGTTAGTTCGTGTTCAGTCGTTCCGTAGATGTCGTCGTAATTGGGATTGTCTGGGGGGTAGAGGTCTTGTAATGGAGTTTCTTGAAACCAGACGTATTCATCATTGGTTACAGAGCTTCCTCTAGAGCTATTGGAGATATACGTCTGCAGCCGCATCAAACTTGTACTTCCCCCGTTGTAGTTCTTCAAATGAGTTTTTCTTGAGCTGACAGTTCTTCGCATGATGCAAAAAATGGTTCCTGTAAATGCCAAAAATACAGTACTTACCAACATCAACCAACCTCCAAACGCAACGTGTGGCACAAATAGTAACACGTCTACCAGGAAGGAGAATAATGTAAAAAAAAAGAAAGCACAAGTCCATACTAGACACGTTAATAAGAACCATAATGATCTGTGAAATCTATCCATATTCAACATGAGACTTAGAACCCATAAAATAAAGGTGCAAACACAGCCAATCAAATGAACCACCAACAAGCTTGATATAGAGCTTCTTGCATTACTTGGTAATGAAAAGCCTCTCAATTCGTCTATTGAATTTCGATGATAACCGATTCCTATCGTTGTGCAGATATTATTCTCGGTGCAATATCCAAACACGCCAAACTTATATCCTTGATAAGAACAAAGTTGGATATGCTTGGTGATTGGCACGCTTAAAACAGAGAGAAGTTCAAACGTAAAGGTTATTGCCAATAATCCATTTAGGAATACCACCACCTTTGACATATATTCTCGTCTATATTTGCTGCACAGTACAGGGAAAACCTAGATAAAGTTCGCGGGTGATGTTAAACTCTCCAAGCTATCTCCCCGAGAGTTCTTGGAGGTATATTTAGCTGTAGTATTCTAAAAGAAGAATAAAATGGCATCATTTACAAACATTAATTATTTGAACAAGTGAAAAACGTCTACGTAAAAGCCAACTATTTCTTTTTTGTGCCAAACAACTTTTTCATGAAACCTGCCTTCTTGGTTGAAGCAGTCGAGGAGCTTGAGCCAACGCTCTTGCTACGAGGTTTCAAGGCATTGTTTGAAGCGGCACTTAGGTTCGTGCTAGATCTCCGCCTGTCCTGATCACTGTTAATACTCAGTCGAGTATTTATCCTGGAAATTTCATTTGTAGAATTTGCACCTGAGCCACTGGAGGTCATTGGACCAGAGAGTAGAGATTTCACCTTATAGACGTTAGGTGACATGTCATCAAATTCAAACTGTACCGCTCGAGATATCCCCGGGCTGGATGACATATTCGCACCACTGTAATCTGTAACTTCTGAATTTTCAGAGAGAACTGAACCTCTTTTAGAAATAGCTTGAAGTGTGTTATAAGATCCCTTCTCGGTAGCTTTAATTAACTGCTGAACAAACAAAGAGCTGGGTGAAACGTTTTTATCGAGACTGTCCTCATCGATAGATATGGTAGGTGTCGAATAGTCATCTTTGGCTAGAGCCGATTTACTTGCGAATTCAATAGATTGATCATTCTTGGAATCTTTAAATGGTTGCTTGAATACAATTCCATTCTTAGTGTCGTCTTGTGCAGATTCTTTTACATATATGACTGGAACAGGTGATTTTTCAATCGCAAAGGAAGAAAACTTCATGATGCTACGATCACCAACCTTATATTTCCCATTCAGCCCCGGACCGAGTACGCTCGTAACTGAAGCTGTTCGCTTTTTTCCAAGCACATAACTATTCTGACGAGACTGAGTGTATTCCTTAATCCCCAAAACTGTTAGCACGGGCTGATACAGTTTGTACATATCCTTCAAACATTGTTTTGAGCTTTTGCAATTGAGAAGCTCAACAGAAACTCTGATTTTGGCTGGATTATGGGACTCTCGCAAAGTCTCTAGACAATACCGCTGGATATTTTCACATACAGCTTTCGTGCGATCAAGATCAACATCGAAAGCTTTTGGCGTTTGGTAAAGACCTTTGTCGTTGCGATTCTCTATTGTAGAGTTGATCTTAACTTTATTCGAAGATTCTCTGACTGGCAAAGAAGCAACTACCACCACATGGTCATTGTCTTGAACAAGATCACGTAAAATGTAATCTAAGCTACTCCATGTATGTTTTCTGCCACTAATTACGGTTAAAATGACCCTATATTTGGGGGTGCTTTCCAACACTGAGGCATTAACCCGTTGCAAATAACGTGATATTTCCTTCTTAGCATTTGATTCTGGCACAGATATGGATGGATAACTTTCTACAGGCTTTGGGGTGTCTACACCTACATGGCTCATGGTTAAACCGTATGACCCTAATGAGATCACAGGTCTGGTAGGATACTCTCTTGAATAACCTGTCTTTCCATATGTGGTCTTTGTTGAGGCTGATCCGGATTGATAATACGACGATGGTTTCGATAATTGGGATGTGAAGCTGAAGCTATCCAGATCCAAAGAAGCATGTGCGAATTGTTTATCAAGGGCCAGTACTTCCTCGTCCGTCATACCAGCATATGACTTTCTGCGTCCCTGTGCCATATTTGAACCTGAAGGAATGGTCTCATGCTTGAGGTCGTCTTGCTCATTGTAGACGTCTTTATAGTCGTGATCTATAGGTGTCTGACAAGCACTATTCTTAAGAATTGAGCGAGATGCGGGTGGCAGACGAAACCGTTGTCTTTTGAATTTATTTCTGGGTTGTGATTTAACAGTCGAGAAGTAGTCGCCAGAATCCAAGTCGGTAGCGCCGTCATGCTTGCCATATCCGTACCGTTGTTTGTCCTTGAGAATTTGTTTCAGCGTATTGGAGTTGACAATGTAGTTGTCACTATCATCTCCATATTGAGGGGGTATATTAACAGGATGTTCTGGATCAATGAAACAGGGAACAATGTTGTTAAATGATACCCGTGTTTGAAAGTCTACCATAAGAAAGATATGAGATTCTATGGGGAATACCAGATGGAAAGAAGAGAGGAGGAAGCAAATCACTTGACAGCAGTCGATTCAAAGGAGGAACAGGTCTCGAATTATCATAGTGCGGCGATAATGATTTCATGCACCCAGGGTTTTCAGGCCACATTTGGGAGAAAGAGGCTTAAGCATTAAGGAGATGTATTTCTGGCCCACGACCTACGAACACAGAGAGAATATGACTAACACAGAAAAGAAGAAAGTTAGAGTGTTACAAAACTTTCAGTATCCCGCTGGCGGTCAATTATCAGAGAGCAGAGGCCCTCGTGTCATGCGTCTCGGAAAATTCCGCCAAGCCACTCTAGAAGATAAGACGTCTAAGCCAGTCAGCCCTTGGAGCCGTTACGGATACTTGCTTCCCTTCTGAAGGTAACCAGCGTACAAATATGGCTTCCAAAGTTGTTCAAATCACCTAGTGATATGTAAAAGATTAAGGTTGAGAATAACAAGGACCTATCATTTGCTACTTCCATTTGGGTCATGAACATCTCTCATTTCTGAAAATGTCCCATGTGTTTGTATATATATGCCAGCGCGACTTGGTGACCCCACAAGGACAGACGAATAGGACTGTCAGTAAGGTAGTTTTTAGGTCGCGAAGATAGACTGATACCCTTTAGAACCAAATCATGGTTGGAAAAGTAACCTAGATAGAAGGCTAGCAAACCTGCCAACAACAGGTACGGTTATTTGAATTCAAACGAGATAGTATTAAATAAAGATATAACGAGATCATTTTTTTCTTGAGGAACACGAAAGACCTTTAATTTAGCCTCAACTTTGCACCCTCGATTTTTCATTTTGTCTTTTTTTTTTACCCTTCTCTCCTCCATATGGATAAGTCAACCTTCAAAACCCTTCTTCGTTCCGTAGGGAGGGATGTTGAAAGGCTGACGAACCCTGTTCTTTACAAACAAAAATTACCAGTACCTCGTGATGCTTTAAATCGAAGCAAGATCTTCTCACCTTTCACACGACACAACTTCAATGAACTTCTCATAGGAGGGCTCACCAAGCCAAATATCAGATTGATGGAACTTCAGGAAGCAAGGCTTGCTGAACCGCTGAAGATGCACCATGCCAAAGTTGAAGTTCACGACTTGACTTTGAGCAAATCTCAACAAGATATATATCGCACGAATTGTGATAGCGATTTTGACCAACTGCTATCAAGACTAAATGGATTAGGGAAATACAAACTGGGAATCGACCACTTGGTCAACTATGCGGCCCAGCAAGTATCCGATCCTGTATCGATGGAACAGCTTGCTAGTAAAGTTGTGGCTCGAGAAGATTTGAATGTCAAGCAGAAAGCCTGTTTTTTGACTCGACTACTAAGCTATGGCGGACACATGGTTCAACATGGCAGTCACTTTTCTTCGCTAGACCATCTTGTTGAGCAAGTCACATATATAGCCGATGAAGCGCTCCAAGGGCTCATCTTGAGGTATTATCTGAAGCGTGGACAGTCTCGTGCATTTATAAATTTATTGGAAGAATGTTTGAACCAAAGCTACTTACCATCACCAGATATAATAGTTGACTACATTCAGCTCGTAGCATCTCAATCAGCTCCGGGGAGTCTCCGTTCCAGGAAGCAGTTAACTCCATTGGCCCCAATAATAGCCAGAGTATCCACACCTCAGTTAGTGACAGAACTATCGAACCAACTTTCAACAGCAAAGGAATTTGAGACGTATCTCACTATTTTGACCCGTCTTCCCAATTGGCATCAACTAATCAGTGTGGGTCTTTCAAATCTAACCAAAGCTGCCATTCGCACATCATCAAAGACAAATGGTTCAAATGAGGCCTATGCAAGCGCACTATTGTCCCAACAGCTGCTACGCCTCGAGTCCAAAGCAGGGAGCACTCTGTCTGCTAAAACAGAATTGGTACTGTCGTTAGTACAAGCCCACATCTCGCTAGGTGATTTTTCACGTGCAGCAAAGTACTTGCGGGACTCTGGCTGGTCTGTCCCCTTAGATCAAGTGCTCAGGAGAATTGTGAACACAACCTGTCATTCAATTCCTAATCGGGACACTGCGCCTGGATCTAGGGTTGTGGACAAGTCATTTTTCTTTTTTGGGCTTATTCAGCCCATGTTACGTGAGTTTATACATTATGAGTTATTCATTCAAGCGTTGCTGGCATTCGATTTGGATGCTAGTGCTTTTGTTGAGCAACAGAAATCTTCTTTCGATAACACCAAGCTTAAACGACTTCAGGAACTTCTGATGAACCCATAATATAGCGAACACGATTTTAATCTATGACAATGCGGATAACGACGTAGGGTAATGTCTTGATGTCTCTTGCTTCGAGGGGGGGTGCAGGAGTATCCTATTTGTATATATTAAAGCCGAACCCCAATCTTTAGACCCAAGCAAAGCAATTCAGACAACTTGGTAATTATGACATCAAATTCACAGGAATCATTGGAGATTGTTAAACCCTCTTATAATGCTGCGGCTGGGCCGACTTACTCGAAGAAGATCTCTACGAAAGAGGATATGCAGAGATCCTTTGCTTTCGAGTGGGATCACCCTGAGTCTGGTGCTTACGGTTCACTCGTGGACAATCTGGGCCAGTTTTTTGGGGTACTGGGGCTGGTTCCCTGCTGTTGTTGCTCTAACCCCTACAAATCTGTTCAGCAAGGTACTGTTGGTTTAGTCACGAAGTTTGGAGAGCTGTATAAGGCTGTGGACCCTGGTCTCGTTAAGATCAACATTCTAAGTGAAAAGCTACACATTGTGAGTGTCAAAATTAGAATGATTGAGATACCTAAGCAAACCTGCATCACAAAGGATAATGTGAACGTAGACCTTACAAGTGTCACTTATTTCAGTATCGTGGAGCCCGAAAAGGCCGTGTTTAACATTGACAATGTTGATGGTGCACTTGCTGAGCGTACGAAGACTACTTTAAGACAAGTGGTAGGTACCAGAAACTTGCAGGATGTTATTGAGCGCCGTGAAGAATTAGCTGAGGCAATTCAAGAGGTTATTTCTCAAACTGTGCAGAACTGGGGTGTCACTTGCCATGACATCCTAATTAAGGATTTGAACCTTCCAGTAACTGTATCTCACGCGCTTTCGATGGCTGCTGAAGCCAAGAGAATTGGTGAGAGTAAAATTATTACTGCCAAGGCCGAGGTTGAGAGTGCTAAACTGATGCGAAAAGCTGCTGACATTTTAGCTTCTAAGCCAGCTATGCAAATCAGATACTTAGATGCAATGCAGCAGATGGCTAAGTCCGCCAACTCTAAGGTTATCTTTATGCCAGGTAGTGGTGAAATAGAGAGACAAGCGGGTGATAAAGTGCTAGAGGAAGCCGGTCAGGGATCGAGTCTTTCTAATCGAGTTACGGACTTTGTTGGCCTGCAGGAGAGTACCAACTAACTTTTCGTTACCTTCTTTTGGTTTATCTTTGTTTCGAACTTATGGCCTATGTAATTAATTTTGAGGTAACAAGATGGTAATGGGATTTACTTTTATAGGGCTTACATATATTTATAGGTTTTCTCCAGTAATTGACTGGTGATATTCATCGGAGCAACTACGGGTCGATCTGATCTACGTATTTGAGGGCTATTAGTGAAAGCTATGTCATGCTGAAAGACAGGTTAGTAGGAACCTGGCAAAGGGGAAAAGCATCATTGGTGGTTAGCGTAGGCATTTGGGATATGCCAGGACGGTAGTGGGTATTTAAGTACAATACTCATTATTTCGGGAATGTGTTTACTCATTTGTTCAACCAACTAGCGAACCATAAATTCCATCGATGCTATAGTAGAACATCGCGAATTTAGTAAGTTCCTTCCTTCAAATCACCGTCAGGTTATATGTACTCTCAAGGTGATCAGCTAATCCGCCAGCTGAGAATCTATGATTCCACAGCTGGTGAATTAGAACAATACGAGGAGCCTCAAGATGAGTTCACTTCTCTCAAAATTTTAGATCGGTGTCCTGAATTTGTTCCCCCAATCAATTTTGCTATAGTAGAGGATGGTATCTACAGGTCAGGTCATCCTCAAGCATTCAATTTTCCGTATTTACAAAAACTGAACCTAAAAACAATCATATATTTGGGTGACAAGACGGACAACTATGACTATTACCGGTGGCTCCGCGATCAAGGTATAGATTTTCATTACCTAAATATGCAAAGCTGTGTAGAGCCGTTTATGTTCAAGGATGACTCGGTTATTCAGCAGGCTCTGAAGCTAATTGTTCACAAAGAAAACTACCCAATGTTAATTCATTCGAATAAGGGCAAACATAGGGTGGGGGTATTAGTGGGTATCATGAGAAAACTGCTTCAGGGGTGGTGTATTTCTGGCATATTTGATGAGTATGGACGTTTTGCCGGGGGAAAAGGGGAGGGCGATGTGGAGTACATCGAGACATTCAAAACCGATTTACTGATCGACAAGAACACCAAACCAGAGTTCGTCCGAGTGGGGTAATCAGAAGTACGCTAGACATAGCAGCAATATACGAGTACTCATCATATTACTAATTTTTCATCTTTAAAAAACTTGCTACCTAGAACGCTTAAGCAGAGAAAGAAAGAGATACACCTAGCTTATGAGTGGCCTCGTTCAACTTGAGAACGTCAATAGCAGCTCCTAAACCTAACTTAACACCCTTTCTTAAATCTTGGGAGTAGGCAAATGAGGCAATACCAGAATCAGCTATTTTGGCTTTAACGAAAGCTGTCGAATCAACCTGATACTTAGTTGCTACTTCCAAAGCAACTGGGTTTGCAATAGAGGACTTAGAGTCGTAAGTAGCTTTACCACCTACCTCGACGAGAGGAGAAACTTTGTGGTAATAACCGGCAGAAAACAGTTTGACGTTATCCAAAGCAGAAAGAGAAATGGAGTAGTCTGGGGCCTTGTATCCGACAGCGAAAGCATATTTGGTGACGGAAGCGGCATTAATGTCATAGGAAGCAGTTCCACCCAAAGTGACACCGTCTTTACCAGCGGTAAAGTCAGCATTCACTGTAGGGCCCTTTAACAAATCCAAGAATGTTCGGGCAGTGAATGCTTGGTGAGCATAGGTCAAATTCAGCTTAGCGTCCTTCTTCTTGTCGGGAACAACAGATCCGACAACCTCAGCTTTCAAACCGGGAGTCAAAGTGTCAGCCAGCTCAACCTTGGTGTCTAGGGCATTGGCAGTGTTCCAGCCCTGAGTCAAAGTCAAACCGTTCTTTTTGTCGGCGTACTTGGTCTCCAGGTTTCCAGATAGCTTGTCACCGGCAGATTTACCTTTGGCAGTGAAAGTTACACCGTTGGCAGCAACAGTCTTCACGTCCAAAGAGACTGGGGTCAAGTGATAAAAGTCCTTGCCTAGTACATCATTAGATGCTTTTGAGATGTCGGAAAATGCTGGTACGGCCATTTTGATAGTTCAGGTTAAGTGATGAAGCAAACGAAACAGGGGGGAGGGTTAAGAGGGCTTTTTATACGTGATGGGTTTATGTTGGAGGCATTGAGACCCAACAAAATCGCGGGGCATCACGTGGAGGCTATTATTCTACACATCGAAGATCGATCTAAAAACACTAGACATGCGGGTTGCAAATGTCGACATAATTTTATGTTTGCTAAGACAAATGCTAACTCATAAACACAACTTTTTGCTTAATACATTACATAAGCATTAGAATACACTAAATATCATCTCTATATTTACTCTACTGCTTCTCAGATTCGTTGGTCTCATTAGTCACATTCTGGTCACTGCTGAAATCATTAACCGGAACTACCTGATCCAGAACTTCCGGCTCCTTGAAGCCATTGTTTGGGCCTGATCCCCAAGCCAAAAAATCACGACGTACTTCCACGTAGTCATAAGCGAACTCTCCAATCTGATCCTCATCCATACCTTTCTCCTCAGCCTCTTCTGAAGCTCGCAGTTGCAAAAATGGAATACGGTTGAGGATGAAACAGATAAGAGCGGTGATGGCCATCGAGTATCCAATACAAGCAAAAATGAATGCAATCTGTTTGTACAACTGTTTCCAGTTGTGGTCTATCCAACCACCTTCGTGCTCGGTAAGGCCATCATAACCAATGACAGTAGCCGACCCAAATAATGCGTTGAAGACGAGACCAATAACACCAGCGATACCGTGCTCTGCTAGAACATCCATGGAATCATCGACTCGACAAATGACTTTAATCTTGGTTGCGTAGTTACAAACCACTCCTGATACAATACCAAGAATAACACTGGCCCAAAGAGGAATGATACCTGAGGCTGGAGTTGCTGCCACGAGGCCCGAAATGGCACCGGAGCATAGAGCAACAGTACTGAAACGGCGCTCCAAACGCCAGTCTAATAGACACCAGGAAATAGCACCAAATGCACCTGTGATATTTGTGTTCACGATGGCATAAACAGATTTAAGAGATGGGTTCAAACAAGTAAAACCGTTGAAAGCCATCCATCCAAACCACAGGAAACCAGTACCCAAGGCTACCATTGAAACATTGTGGGGACGAAAATTGATAAGCAATCGCTCCCTTCTACGTCCCAGAAAGTAGGAATAGACGAAACCCGAAAAACCAGAAACGATCTCAACAGGTCCACCTCCAGCGTAATCAAGGACACCCCATTCAGCTGCCCATCCACTAGGATTCCAAACCCAACATGCAATTGGACAATAACATAGGGTAGCCCAAAAGAAGACAAAAATCATACAAACCATAACACGTCCACGCTCGGCAACAGCACCAACAAAGATGGCTGTGGTCACGCATAGGAACATTGCCTGGAAGTTAGCAAAAGCCATCTCAGGGTAATCTCCCTGCAGAGTCAGAGAGCCGTAAGTGTTCTGATAACCGAAGTTGTGTAAATTTCCAATGAACTTATTAGTCGCCGTGGGACTAAAAGCCAACGAGTAACCCCAGAAATACCATTGAAAGAAAATAACACAACACGACATATAACATACCCAAATCATAGATAGAGCAGAATTACGCCTGGTTAATCCAGAATAAAGGTAGGCCAGACCTATAACCATCATGAAAACCATGGCAGAACCGATAGTCAGTTGAACGATTACGGCACGGTCGTAGTTAACATCCTCCTCCCATACAGATCTCTTCGCCAGTAGGTCACCAATCGTTGATTGTATCATTGTTTTATCTTCCTCAACGAGTTTTCTGAAATACGAACAACCTAAACAGAGGCAGTTATCGCTGACACTTTATATACTGTATGCACTGGAAGCAGTATTTTTGGTTTTTCTTTTTTTTCGGAAGGTTGTTATCTCATGCATAATTTATTGATAAGAAATTACAACAACAAGGAAGCATTCTGATTCTTCCAAAGGGTCCTGCCACCGATGCTGGCCAAAGCGTTATTCGTGCAAGCGCAACCGCTGCAGGAAGTTGTATTCGTTTCCTAGCTCTCCTTTAGTGTTCTTTGCTTTGATGGTTTGTTGATCAACTTGCTGGGCAAGCTCACATCCTGATTGGTCAAAGACAAGTGTCGCCGCTCGGTGTGCGGCGTCAATGCAGTTTTTTCGTTTTGGAATAAATCTGTACAATTTGGGGTTGCGGGTTCATTTCCCAGGAGCCCCCCCGAAAAGTAGCCAAGCATCAGATATCTCATTGGCCTCTACAACGTTATTGGTTATTAATTTCCCCGATCTTTGTGTTCTGTGCTTGATTCAGTTGATTGTTTGCCTATTAACCTCTTTCTTCTTCTGCTCTACGTGGTGGTGCTAGGATTTTTCGGCCCGCTCCTACAGAAAGAAATACCCTCCTCCCCCATTACCTTGCATAGTCGTGTGATGCCCAGTTGACCCAGTTTCCATGTTTAGAAATAGATTGGGCAACAATGTATATGTACTGCTAGGCTATTTGATGGTCATTAATCCATCTAGCGAATAAGAAAGGTGTACCTGTAAACCGCTGTAGCACAGCTAGGTGATGTGAAGGTTTATGATACATTTATAGTGTTGAAAAGTTTTAAAGATGAGATAAGAGCAGGTCCATGCAACTTTGAAACAAAAGAAGGAGGAAGTAGTCATCTAATTTAATCATAAAAAGGGAAATCGATGCGTGCAGTGGAAAAACTACGCTTGAAAATTCTTTACTGAAGTTGTCAATACGAAAAATTAAACAAACACAATCAAGAGTATATAATAGAGGGATGAGAATAGAGTAAACTCTTATGGATAGGTGCCCCATCTAATTGCTAAGGATGAAAAATATGCTCATATGCGGAGATCATTTTAAAATCATCGTAGTCATGAAATTTGAGTACGTTGACAAATGACGTGCCTGTTTAAAATGCGTAGAAGGATCTAAAATTGAAAAATCAACGTTAGATAAGATTAGGAATTATTTAGGAGATGTGTAGTGCTGCTTTTTTTCAATAGAAATACTGCATAATAGTATAAGAATAATAAGCTGAAATTTTTTCGTGGGGAATTTTCAAGTTGGGAAGCATGTCAATTTTTATGAGGATGAACTATTCATCACTTTCATGATCTAAACAGAATAAGAAACGGCTTGTTGTTTCTCTTTTGACTGAGTGAAAAGTAAGCGCATGTTTTTTGTTCAGATGGTATTTTGATGCGTTCCAAAGTATGTCAAGCTTCATCCTAGAAAGCAAGTGGGGAAGGTTGTACTCACTACGTGCATCCTTGGGTAAAATCATCGTCTTTCCCTTTCCGGGGAATGCTTTTCTTTTACTTAAACACCTTCGCCGACCAAACCTTTTAATTTTTCTTCGATAATTCCCTTCTGTCTTCTAAGTAGATGAAGGTGATCTGGCTCTTCCTACTCAGTGCTAGCTTGAAAGCGCTTACTAAGCTCTTAAGTATTATATTGCACAAGTCTCGAATATGCTACGCAAGCTGTTTCTGCTAAATCTGGAGACAGTGTCCGACGGAACTTCACTTCGTACAACCTCTTCGAGGCTTTCTTCCAATCAATCAATCCCACCTGTATAGCACTTTCTTCAGTTTCCTGTTAGTTTCTAGACACAGCCAGTACCAATATCAAATTTTAACCAAATGCTACTGGCCACCCAACGCTTACCTGCTGCGGATCATGTTGCTTTGGGCGAGTCAAGTTTGAGTCCAGTGTCATCCTTCGACAACTCTCATCGAGCAATTTTAGCTCTGGAAGAACAAATGGAGAATATCTACTCCCGAGCATTCACTGAAAATAATAACTCAAGGCCAGACCCAACATCAGCGATATGGCAAGATCTTGCTCTCACTATAGCTAGATATGTGTATGCTATACATCGTTTTGTTGAGAAACAATTGACCATCGAGGCACTTCAGTTATGCACCCCTAGTAATAGCATCTGGAAAAGTTGCACCAATGCCTTAACACGGGTTTTTCCTTACCTGAACTTCATCATAGAAAACCAAATTCAGTCAGTGAACTTTTCCTTGGCCTTTTTCCATGAGATGAGTGTGGCTACTGACTGCTCATTTCAGTACTTAATAATCTTTAAGGATCTAGTGGAACATAAGGTATCACAGTTAGATCTCATTAATCACTCTTTATTATTGAGAGTTGTCATATATATTCATGACAAGCTAGACAATGTTGAAATGGAGATCTTGAACTACAGGAAATCTTTGAAAGTTTTTAACGAAGTTTTGCTCTGTTATTATTTTGCAATTTTTCAATACAAGGACAACAATGTTGGTGTTGCCATCGGATTAGTAAATTACGGGCTATTGTTACTTCAGGCAAAACATACCATTGATTTGGAATCATCTATGCTTCCTGAACTGGGCCCAAAGGAAAGTGCTGATAAGCTTAATACGCTCAAATCCAAACTGAATATCAGTTCCAAACTCCAACAGAAACGAAACCAACTCAAATCATCCAAAATTAACAAATCAAACTCTAATACCGAAAATTTAGAGTCCAATATTGTAGCTTCATCCAAAATTCATAACAGACTTTTGTTATCTCTTCCGCAGTCTTTTCAGATGCCTTTGCGTCAAATTTTCGATTCTTTTAACTCTTTGAATCTAACATTTCACAAAGAGAACAAGTGTCTCCATTTCCAACAAATTCCGTCCTCTGACTCTATTGCTACCTCTCACCTTTACAACTCAGAGCGTTTGCCGAATGGAAGGAATGTTCCTCTTTTCAATCAACAGGAAGTATGGACTCCGACAGTATTACAAAGCAAGCATGACAGCAATCAGTCATATATAGGGAAGGGAACTTACTACTAATAACTAATAAACGTACTTTTATTTCTTTTACTTTGTATAATGTGACACTCCAAATCTGGCAATCATCTTCAGGCAAAGCACTATTGTAAGAGGTTAGAGGAAATAGAACAGACACTTCTTGCTTTATTGAGTTGGCAGAGGCATGCGAGCCATGACATCAAAAATACCAGTCCCAACTTTACTCAGTTTCCCGACTACAAGTCGTGCAGAAGGTGACTCTAGTTCTTCCCTATCGTTGTCCAAAACTGCCTTGGTTAAAAATTGGCAAGTAGTCTCATAAGACATCTTCATGAATGATGAAGTTGAGTTTTCGATACCTTGTCGGTTGAAGGCTAGATAAGTCCCTTGACGAGTCATCATGTCGGCAATCAAATCCAAATGACGACTGGAAACTGCAATTGCATACCTACCAAACACATTGTTGATTTCATTAACAATGGTATTCCTTGCAGCCTCCACACCATAAGTGCGTAAAACAGCATAGGTATCATTTGATCTGATAGCATCCACATCCACAAAAGCGTCTTGCTCCCACATGGCTTGGAAGTTAACACCTTCTGTAATAAAATGTCTTCTCTGCCCGGCTTCGGGCTGAGGTAGAACACATCTACCGATATTAGGTATTTCCCTTACGACCACATTCTGACATAGCTCCTCAATAATGTTCACCATCAACAATTTATAATTTTGACCAACCATCTTGATTTGAAATTCACACCAGGTTCCATTCTTGTCATCAAAATTGAAAGCTGAGATCATACTATGGGCACTGATTACTGCAGTCTGACGTTCAAGTGCCATCTTGTCAAGGATATTCTCCGCAGGTGGTCTATGAGCATTAATCTCTTCGTCATCCGATTCATCGTCACAAGAAGATTTCTCTTCCTCTGAAGACATGAAGTCTTCTTCCTCTTCATCTGAGGACTTTGCAGCTCGGTTCATAGCCTCAAGTTCCTGTTCATCTGGTTCATCATAAGAAACTGGTTCCTTGCCTTGTTCATTTTCGTTATTGTCCAACTCATCACCATCACCATCATTGATCGACTTCTTCACTGCTTCACTTGTTTCAAAAGCTCTATCGGATTTTGGAACTGCCTCTCCTATTTCTTCATCGGGCACTACTGCCTGATCCCGACTTTTCTTCAGTTGCTTTCGAATAGCGACTTCTAGCTTGCTTAAGAAGCTTCTAACTAGTACCTCCGCCAACTCAGCTCGTGTAACGTCATATTCTTGCTCGTAATCCTCTGCAGAGAAGAAGTTCAGGCGTATGTTATACTGCTTGGAACCAACTCCAGCATCTGACCCCGAAGTTTCAGTCACTGTAACGTAGTCTATGAACTCCGACAGAACAACTCGTGCAACAGACCTGCAAAATGCTTGCGCCTGCTCATCCAAAACATCATCCAGAATCGGTAGCATCATTTGTGGGGTCTTAATGTTCAAAGAAGCTGTCATGATGATCTCTCTCATACGGGGAATACCTAAGGTCACATTTGCAGCACCATGTCCAGCGAAATGGAACGTGTTCAAGGTCATTTGAGTAGATGGTTCACCTACTGACTGAGAGGCAATTATTCCAACAGCTTCACCTGGGTTAATCAGAGATCTCATGTATTTTAGTTGCATCAATGCACGGAATTTCTTTTCGGTAAGAGAACGCTTGGATTTTTTATCGAACAGTTGGGGATTATTGTCAATGAAGTTATCCAGCGCATCTTGAAAGTGCTCAGATACAGCTCCAAGATATTTGGCAGGATTGAACTTATTTATAACAGGCATATATTTGTCTTCGAACTGGTAGTGCATTTTGTTGGATTGTTTTTTCAAGTTCTTTCTACATTTCTTAGCATACTTCAAAGCAGATTCAGCATCAAGGTTGTGTACCAACTGGCCTGGATTATACCTTTCCAGCAATGAATCATAGTTTTCGGCGCAAAATTGAAATTTATACATATGTGACTCCTTGACAACATCAACAGAGTCACCACCGTATAAGAACTGAATGAGAGATCCATCACCATCTCTAACAGAGTTATCGTATCCTATGTGTGCTCCCTCTAATTGCTTCGTCAAACAACGCTGCAAATAGCCAGATCTAGAGGTCTTAACAGCGGTATCAATCAGGCCCTCTCTTCCAGCCATACAATGAAAGTAATATTCCTGTGGGCGAATTCCAGAGTAAAATCGGCCTTTGATATATCCACCAGCACGAGCGTCTGTATCAAATGGTTTGAATGATGGTAATGTCTTACCGCTTACCATAACAGGTACACGGCGTCCTTCTAAAGCTTGCTGGCCGAGAAGACACATGATCTGAGAAACGTTGACGTTGGATCCCTTGGCTCCAGACAAAGCCATTGCTTGCATTGAATTCTCGGGAAATCTCTTCATTGTACCCTCAGGAATACAAGATGAAACGACTTTGGAAGTAACAACATTGACTTTTGATTGCGTTACAGCATCCAGTATACCCAATTTGCCGTCATCACGTAATATTTCTTCTAGACGACGCATGAATTCTTTGTCGCCAGGCTTGGTATCTTTAGGAAGGTTGGTGACTTCAGCTGCTGCAACTCTACCCAAGTCCACAGATTCTTGCAGAATTTCTGACCTTTGTTTGTTACCCTCAGCAGTTAAACGTAAATCATCCATACCACATGTGAAACCAATCATCATGATATAGTTTGTGAAAAGACGACCTAAAACAGACAGGGCTTTACTGGAAACAGAAGGTCCATATACCTCATGCAAAGAGTGTATAAGACCAAAATTGGAAGCACCATATTGAGATTTATCAAGTATTCCGACTAATAGTTCCCCATTTCGAATTATGACCCGGTCTTCAATAGAGTCGCCACCCCAATAAGAAGCCTTTATCTTATTTTTGGATTTCAAGTTAAGTCCTGGCATTTTGATAGGTTTGATGTTCAGTAGAATAGTGGTAATGATTTGTTTTCCAGTCCATAAAGGAACAGGTTTCAAAACTGTTGGGGGTAGTGTCTGAATCCTGGATTTCACAGTGTGACCATCTTCAGGACGGAGGCACCCGTAAATCAACTGTTGATACTTCTCTCTAGTGAAAAAACTGTCTTTATTGGTTAGCCAAACACCTGCAGAAATATGATCTTGAATCAAACCCCTGACAGGAGAACCTGAGGTGGGTGTTAAATACTGAGAGTCAGTGTTAGCCAAATTATATGCCTCTGCTCTAGCATTTTCATTCTGGGGCAAATGCATATTCATTTCGTCACCATCAAAATCGGCATTGTAAGCGCCAGTATTGGCGTAATGCAATCGCAATGTTTTCTCACCTGGTAACACTCTTACCTTGTGACCCATCATTGAAGCCTTATGCAATGTGGGTTGACGATTCATGATGACAATGTCATTGTTTTTGATATGTCTATAGACTTTTTTATTGACAACTGTAGCTCCATTTGAGGGAGTCAATAGCTGATTAGCAATCGCTTTTCTTTGCTCTAAGGTCATCCCTATTAAAGATACATGCCTGCCATCTTCGTTTTGAATTTGGATAGCACCAGGCCAAACATCTGGTCCATTTATGATGGCTTGTCGCAAAGAAGCAGCATTGTAAGCTGTGACTGGTTCTGGGTATGTCAACTTCTTTGCGAACACAGGAGGAACCCCAATCTCGTTCGTTTCCAACATTGGGTCTGGCGAGATGACTGAACGAGCTGCATAGTTGACTCTTTTCCCCATCATATGTTTCCTGAAAAGCCCCTCTTTCTTTTCTAATGCTTGTTTAATACCAGGATTGGCTTGAGCATTTTGAGATTTGGTAGAATCAATAAAACTATTGACGTCATCCTGTATTGTGACAAATGCATTCATCAATCGATTAAATATAATCTTTCTCTCTTCTGCAGTAATCTGGTCTTTCTGTACTGTTATTATACTCTCATTAAGATCTCTAATAGTCAGTGCTGTTGTTAATATTTTGGAAAGCTGCTCGTTCTGACTGTTTTCATGTATTTCATCTCCTAACTTGGATGGAAGTCTGAATCTAGTGGGAGGAACAATTAGTGCTTGAATGAAAAACATATCGGCGGAGATTATGTTATTTGAGTTGGGTCTGGCATTGAACACATACTTGAGTACATCCTTTTCAGTAATAAATAGCTTTCGTACAATCGTTCGAACCTCTGTTGACAATATGTACTTGAAGGAAGACTTTGTCTTAATTGGAGGAAAATTATCAGCAGGAGTGGCATCATCGGAATGCGCACTCTCTTCATTTTGTTTAAACTTAGTTTCACGTGTTAAGCCTTTCACTCTGTTATGAGAGATTTGTTTTGGAGTTAATGCATTCTCAAATAGTTTTATAGACCCGTCCTTTCTAAAACTGGGGGAATACATCCCACAATTATCACATTTAGGTCGGGATAAAAGTCGGGAGTTAAACGAACGGATGATGGCCTTTCTTTCATTCGCAATTGTTGATGTGGTCATACCCTGCTCAGTAGTTCTTCCTTCACTGAGGGCTGTAGCAATTGCAGTTTCAACAAATTCGTTTCTGAGCCTTTTTAAGGAGGCATCGTCCCCGTTGCCCTGATCATTACCATCATCAATATCGTCTACGTCAATATCTTCCAACTTTGTTCCGGTACTGACGCCATCCAACTCTTCACACTCGAGCATTAGCCCATACTGCAACAACCTCAATTTGCAGGCGAAGAAATTAACTTCACTTTGTTTCAGCTTGAATCTGTTACAGTAGACACAAGCACTACGAAGAAATAGACAAAGTTGGTTGAAAAAAAGAGGATTATAGCAAGGAACTGGCAATTCAATATGACCTTGATGCCCAGGACAGAATCGCTCATCCAGACCACAAGTCCCACATAAGTTTCTTAAAAAGGCACCGAGTGCTAAGTCGTACAAACCTCCTGCAATGGGATGGCCCAGGTTGTCAAATACTTGTGGATTAACGACTTGCTTTGCAGAAAGCTTTCTAATTTCCTCAGTTGTAAGAATCTCAAAATCAACAGAGTTAATTTCGGACCCTACTGGTCTCGCAATATCCATAACTTGAGTAATTCAGATGGTGGTGTTTATCCACAAACTGTATGTGTTTTAGGTAGGTCTAAAATTTTTCTTTTTGCCTAGTTCTTTTTTTTTTTTAGGCCTTCACAAAATTTTCTTTCATGCTGGAAAAATAAAATAGAGAAATAACATGACAGTTACCCGATCGAGCGAAAGTGGCTTTATTTGAAACTCAAGATGAAGTGTTTGACGGAGAAGAGAAGAATAGAAAATAGTCATTTTGATAACTGAGATGAACCCAATTTCTAGATTACATTGATTAGATTGTCTGAGGGCAGGCAAGTTCACACCCATCATTCAATTCAGTTGCTGGCTCCTTAAGCTAAAACGAAATTAAGCTAGCTATTTGTTATTTCTTTTGCCCCACATGGTAGGCGCAAGAAGCAGCAACCTTTGATAAAATCTGCAGAACTTCTGGACCTACAATTAGCAACTCTTTGTATTCTTCGTTACCATCGTAGAACCATCTACCAGCAAATCTCAAAGAAATGGTGTTTGAAGGCATTCACCTAAACAATACATCCGTACACCACACAGATATTTCTTCAAGAAGATTCATCCATTACACTTGGTAAACATACACTCAAGTTGAAAAACAACTGCTATAGCTTAATACTGACTAATCTTCTACAAAGCAGAAATCTTTATTATAGCGATCAATTGATATAGCCCAAAGCCCTAACGACTGAGCAAACCTCTAAGGTGCAATGTTTGGATTTGGAAACCAAAACTCAAATACAGTTGGAAAGACGGGTAGCTTGTTTGGAAACAATGCTTCATCAAGTACTTTTGGAGGGCCTTCACAAGTCAACAATAATATAGGATTTCAGAATCCTGCTCCAGTAACATCAAATACTTCCACCAACTTTTCATTTGGAAACAGGAATCCTTCCAACTCCAATAGTCTATTTGGTGGATCTGGAAACCAGCAATCCAACGCTACATCCGGAGGAATATTTGGAACCAACACT
Organism: Komagataella phaffii GS115; assembly: GCF_000027005.1. NCBI lineage: Eukaryota > Fungi > Ascomycota > Pichiomycetes > Pichiales > Pichiaceae > Komagataella > Komagataella phaffii. Next base: position 1,666,440 of record NC_012964.1, read on the forward strand.
ACATCAGGTGGAGGCTTATTTGGTAATAGTGCATCCACGGGATCCAATCCTTCTGTTGGTCTTTTCGGGAACAAAGGCTCCAGTAACAATAATGATAATACCGGTAGTTTGTTCGGGGTATCAAATAATACCACTAAAAGTGGAGGCTTGTTTTCAAATGCAAATTCAGGGCTCTCATTGACGCAAGGAAATAACAAATTGCAAAGTACACAGTCAAATTCCGTGAATGGTAATGAAAATCCATATGGTCTTGTGCTGGGCTCTCTCTTGTCCACAAAGGACATGCCAAAATCGCTAACTAGTTCAAATTCACCAACTCTTTCTCATAGGCAAGAAGCTAACAATTTGAAATTTACTTACCAGCCGCATTCCTCCACCTCAAAAAGTTCGATTTTAGCTAATCTTGGGAAGTCTTTTCATGTCACCAATTCTTCAAAATCAAGAGTTCAGTTCGGCACTTCAATTCACAATAAAGATGATAGACAACCAGCCAAGAGAAATGCGGAACAAACCTCTGTTCAACAAAGCTTTCAATCACCAGGTCATGATTTCAAGAGGCTTGTAGTAGCTCGTATTAGCGATACTCCTTCAAATTTTTATGAGGTGAATTTAGACGATATTCTCAGAAAACGGAGAAAATTGGCTATAAAGCATGATGATACGATGTTTCGAAAAACAATTCTTTCTCAGAACTTTGATGGCGAAAATCTTCCGCATAAACCAAGAAGGATCGCTACTATTACGTCGGAAGTTGAGAGAAAAGATAACAAGGCACAGAACATCAAAGAAGATGGGTACTGGTCCTCGCCAAGTATTGAGGTATTGTCTCAACTGGACACAGAAGAGCTTGCATCTGTCGAGAACCTCATTATTGGCAGAATCGGTTATGGTCAAGTTGCATTTGAACAGCCGGTTGACCTGAGAGACTTCAAATATGACCTCCAAGGATCACTATTTGGAAAGGCTGTCATTTTCAAACGGAAAGTGATACAGGTATACTCAGACTGGGAGGAGAAGCCACAGATTGGTTCTGGTTTGAATGTTCCTGCTATTATTACTCTTGAGAAGTGTTATCCATTAGATCCTGTTACTAGGAAGCCAAATACTGACCCCTCAAATTTGGATATTTCTTCTTTCATCACGAAGCTCAAATCCTTCAATGGAATGAATTATATCAGTTACAGTCCAATTTCTGGAACATGGGTCTTTGGGGTTGAGCATTTTAGTATTTGGGGTATAGTTGAGGAAGATGATCTAGAGATTGAACCTGATCTTAAGCTGAAGTTTCAAAAGCAACAGGAAGCTGAGAATCTTAATGCAATAAAAAAACAAAAAGTGCCAAACAATCAATTTTTTGGAACTAAGTTTCACCCTGAGGATTCTTTGGATTCTTTAGATCACTATAAATCACCTCTAGAACTAGGTACTGACAACCATTCTGACAGTGATGGATTACTTAATACCACGGAGGATGAGCTGAATGAGCCAAATGAGTTTCCGGATGGACTTGTCTCTGTTAAACCTTACGAACCTTCTGTCGAAGATGTTGATCTAAAGCTCATAGATGTAACACCTGACTTTCAGACATCCAAGGACTGGGAAAGACAATTTGAGCTAGCTTTTGATACACACAGCGCATTCAGTTACTCATCTACCAAAGGTAATCAACTGCCAAACAATCTGACGCACGCCCGCCTAGATGCTTTGCTTTTTGGGGATCCGGAAAAGGCTCAGGCTTATAAGACAGAAATTCAATCCAACCTAAAGTTTAACAACGGTTACCCTCGCTTTATTGAATGGACCGATGATGGTAAGATTCTTACCAACAATAATGACAACAGTTTCGTTGCCGAGCTGGTTGATGTTTCCTCTCATTTTTCATTTGACCACAATAAAGCAACTGCTCAGGCTTTGCGAAGCATGATCTCGCATTCCAATATAACTACGAAAGATGGATTACCTCAGTTTACGACCAATGACTCTTTCACTTTTGCAGAATTAAACAAAGGTTTCTATACAACTTCCGGTGTGGAGAACCTTTTGTGGAACCTTTGCTCAAATCTTTTTGACAATTGCAATCTTGAGGCGCCAAAGAAGGTAATTGATAATAAACGCCGTGAAGATTTGATTAGTTGGCTTCGGGAAATTAATGGAATCGAGATTGAGCGATTAATGTTAGCTTCCAATAATGATCCTTTAGAGAAAGTATTTGTCCATGTTGTTGGTGGAGATATTGAATCTGCTATCATGGAAAGTGTCAGACATGGAAACAATCATTTAGCCTCTCTAATTACATTATTAGGATCTTTTGATTTTGAGGTGTGTCAGCTCGCAACAGAACAACTGAGAGACTGGTGGAGATCTTCTTCTTGGAAGTTGATTCCCCAGCCTATATTGAAAATTTACCAGCTTCTTTCTGGAAGGCTTTTGGAAGATAATCTGGAGTTTTTTGTTGATTGCTTTGAGGGGCTGTCATGGTCACTAGCCTTGCAGATGTTTCTAAGTTATGGTGATCTGAATAAGACATTGGCGGAATCTTTAGCACATTTTAATTCCGCCTATACAAACGTTCCAAGCAAAGATATTTTTTATAGCATACTGAAACTTTACAGCCAATTGAATGGTACCGAGGGGGATCAATTGAACTCAATCTATTGTTCGTTTAATGATAGCATTCCCAAAAAGCTTGATGCTAAAATTCCCTGGTTCATATATGAGGTATTGATCCGTTCGAAGGGTAAGCGTGATTGTTTATACCAAGGCGATGTAATTACGTTAGCTTTTGCGGAACAATTACATATTAGTGGGCAGATTCAAGAGTCTATTTTTGTTTTACTACATTTGGAGAATTTCAAAGAGCTTCAGCTCTTAATAGAAGAGGTTATAACAAAGACGATCGGAAATTTGAAACTGAAGGAAGGTTCATCATCGGCTTTTGAACGTACCTTACTAGAGACTTATCACTTGCCGTCTTATCTGATAGGTAGAGCGTCTGCGACTTATTACAGTTATAGAGGTGATCATTTGAACCAGGTTACTTCACTGCTTGCCGCTAATTCGTCCAATGAAGCTCACGACGTTTTGCTAACTTACGTTGCACCTAATGCTATAATACAAGGGGGAGACCAGCTCGCTCAGCTCTCTACCATTCTTGCTAAGTTTAGAGATCTTGACGTTGATAGATGGCATATTGGGGGTGAAGTATATCAGATCTACCTGAAACTTCTCAATACCTCTGAAGGGAATGATGTTCAAGACTACATGGTAGTATTACTGGAGCGCTTACCCCAAATGGAAACCCATAATTTCAGTATGAAAGTTGCTTTAGCTATCATCTCAAAAGCAATTGGTCATATGATTCTAAAACTGAAGCCTAATTTGGCGAGAGAGAAGCTACTTAATCTTCCGTTTCACCCTAGTGATTTAAGCTACTTCAGGAAGAGTGTAGGCCATTAGTAGGATTCGATAGATCTTTAGTTAGCTGTATTCCAATTAGTTCTCTACGTAGAGATTATATCCTGATATCTATGTTCCATTCCCTGTTCTTACTGAGGTGCTAGCACTCTTTTGATTAAATTTATGACCCTTCGACTGAATCTCGCAAGGCATCCACTACGTCTAATATTGCAGTTGAAGCAGGAGAATCAGGATAGAGATCTAAGAAAGACTCTCCATTGTCTGCCGACTTTCCAATGCGAGGGTCCAACGGAACAGAACCCAAGAACGGCAAGCCAAGTTCATCTGCAAGAGCTTTGCCTCCTCCAGTAGTAGGCTTAAATATTTGAAATTCATTCTTGCAACCGGGACAAATAAATCCACTCATATTTTCAACAATACCAAGAATTTTGATGTTGGCCTTCTTGCAGAAATCGATCTCTTTTCGTACATCTAGTAACGCAACCTCCTGAGGTGTGGTTACTATCAATGCACCATCAATTCCGGATTCCTTCATATAAGTTGTAACAGATAAGTGCTCGTCTGATGTTCCAGGTGGCGTGTCAACGATCAAATAATCCAGTTTTCCCCAGTTAACATCTTTTAGGAACTGTTTAATCAAACCATTTTTCTTGGCACCTCTCCATATGACCGCCGAATCTTGGTCAGGTAACATAAAACCGACACTCATCATACCCAAGTTTTCGGTCACGTATACAGGCGACCACCCAGAGTTTGACGAATGAACAGATTCTAGTTCTGAGCCCAGCATTTTCGGCAAAGAAGGGCCACAAATATCCAGATCCATTACGCCAACTTCTAAATCTTCATCTGCGGCTAACGCCCACGAAAGGATGCTACTAAATGTTGACTTGCCCACACCGCCTTTACCACTTAGAACCAGTATCTTGTGCGTTATATTGCTCAAACGGTCATTTATGAAGTCTACATCGGGGTCAGGACCTTTGGGAATTTGAGATGAGCATATTGATTGGTTGGCACATCCTGCACAAGACTCTTCCTTTCCTGCATTCTCCGACTCAGGACCTGGACAATGTTCAGGTTCTGGCGCTGTTAATGAGGGGTTTGGTTTTGGAACCACTATCATGTTTAGTTCAAAAGGAAGAAATCTTGAAAGAATCACTATAGTTTGATGAGTAAGCGAATCAACTTAATACCTTATCAAGGCATAGGCTCGATTTTCTGTCAGCGATATTTTTTCTTTTACTCGAAATTGAATCAACAGCTAGGCGCGTTCTTCTAACATTACATTCAACTGACCAACTCAGATTCCATCCACTCACGCATAAGCAATATGACTTTGGAAGAGCTCCCCGCTAAAGCTCAGGTTGGAAATGATATTAATCAAGAATTGAACACTACTGTGGCTACTGCCCACAACTCAGATTACGATACTTCCCAGTATGGGACACCTGCCCCCAGAGATCAGAAATCCTACTTTGTTGAAGATTCCAAGTTGAAATTTGATGTTGAGGAGACGGCTAAAAGATTCAATTACTTGTTGGGCTTAACAGGTCTTTTTAGACATTTTATTGACAATAAGGCCAAAGGCGATCCTAATTTTGCTCAGGTGTTGCATTTGTTGGAGACGAAGTACAAACATCACAGGTCCAGAAGCGATGGAAAGTATTCAGACAATAGAAGACGTAAAACAGAGAAGGAAGAGGACGCTGAATTGATTAATGAGCAAGACAAATCTTCATTTATGGAATTCACTGAGTCTCCAGGATATGTTAACGGTAAACTTAGACCATATCAAATTCAAGGTTTAAACTGGTTGGTACAACTATATGAAAACAAACTCTCTGGAATACTGGCCGACGAAATGGGACTTGGTAAGACGCTACAGACGATCTCGTTTTTAGGGTACTTAAGGTATTTAAAGGGTATAAATGGGCCTCATTTAGTAGTAGTACCCAAATCCACCTTAGACAACTGGGCCAGAGAATTCAAACGGTGGACTCCAGAGGTGAAAACTGTTCTTTTACAGGGAGATAAGGATCAGAGGACAACCATAATTCAGGATGAATTGATGACATGCAATTTTGACGTGCTGATTTCCAGTTATGAAATAGTTATTCGGGAGAAAAGTAGCCTCCGCAAATTCAACTGGGACTATATTGTCATAGATGAGGCCCACCGAATTAAGAATGAAGAATCTCTTTTATCTCAGATCATAAGGATGTTTCATTCCAAAAGCCGATTACTAATTACCGGTACTCCTTTACAGAACAATTTGCATGAGCTATGGGCTCTTCTCAACTTTATCTTGCCAGATATCTTTAGTGACTCTGACACTTTTGATCAATGGTTTGGGAGAGGGGGTGATGGCGATGAAAATGATGACAAATCTGAGAAAAATGACCAGGGTAGTGTGGTACAGCAACTACATAAAGTCTTACAGCCTTTTCTATTACGAAGAATCAAATCAGACGTGGAGAAATCTTTACTTCCAAAAAAAGAAGTTAATGTGTACGTTGGTATGTCTGACATGCAACGACAGTGGTATCAAAAAATTCTTGAGAAAGATATTGATGCAGTTGTCTCTTCCAGCGGTAAAAAGGAGTCTAAGACCAGACTACTAAATATTGTCATGCAGCTGAGGAAATGTTGTAACCATCCCTACTTATTTGAGGGTGCAGAACCGGGCCCTCCTTTCACTACGGATGAACATTTGGTTTTCAACGCACAGAAAATGAAGGTTTTAGATAAGTTGCTGAAACGAAAGAAAGAACAAGGATCTCGCGTTCTAATATTTTCTCAAATGAGCCGAATGCTTGATATTCTGGAAGATTATTGTAACTTTCGTGAATATGGTTACTGTAGAATTGATGGACAAACTGATCACAGCGATCGTATTGATGCCATTGATGACTACAATAGGAAGGATTCTGATAAGTTTGTGTTTTTGCTGACTACGCGAGCAGGTGGACTGGGTATTAATTTGACATCTGCTGACACAGTTATACTTTATGATTCTGACTGGAACCCTCAGGCTGATTTACAGGCAATGGATAGGGCTCATCGTATCGGTCAAACAAAGCAGGTTTATGTTTACCGATTAGTCACAGAAAATGCAATCGAAGAGAAAGTATTGGAACGGGCTCAGCAAAAGCTTCGATTGGATCAGCTAGTGATACAACAGGGACGTAATATTGAAGACAAGAAGAGCAATGCCACCAGTAAAGACGAATTGCTATCAATGATTCAACATGGGGCTGCTTCTTTGTTTCAGAAAGGTAGCGAGGACTCCTCCACTGGAGGAGACAAAGCGGAAGACTTTGATATTGATGACTTATTGAGTAAGTCAGAGGCAAAAACCCAAGAATTGAGTCAAAAGTATAGCAAACTGGGATTAGACGACCTACAAAATTTTAGCAGTAATGGCAATTCGGTCTATGACTGGGATGGTAAGAACTTTCAGAAGAAGGCATTAGGTCCTAAACTGAATTTAGATATGATACCTCTTGCGGAACGGAAAATTAAAAAAAACTACAACATTGATGGGTATTACAAAGATGTGTTACAAACGGGAACTAAAATGGGAAAGAAAGACGTTTTGAAAATACCTAGACAGTTGAATCTTTACGATCACCAGTTTTATCCAGAATCTTTGTATGTACTATGCGAACTAGAAAAAGCGTTGTTCAAGAAAGAATCGAACTACAAGGTTCCTGAATCTTCATCAAAGTCCGAAGAGGATAGGCTGAACAGAGAATTGGAATTATGGGAAGTAGAACGTGCTCGGGAACTTACTGCGGACGAGATTAAAGACAAGAATGAATACTTGCAACAAGGATTTGGCAGCTGGACCAGGAAAGATTTTTTTCATTTTATTTCTCTGACCACAAAATATGGTCGGAGAAACATTAAGACAATTGCTCAAGAATTTGAAGATAAAACCTTTGAAGAAGTTTTAACGTTTGCAACACAGTTCTGGACTCATTATGATCAGATTGATGGCATAGAAAGATATTTGGCCCAAATCGAAACTGGAGAGTTGAAAAACGTTCGAGTGAAGATCCAGAAGGAGTGCTTGAGAAGACTGATGGTCAAATTTCCAAATGTCATTCAAGGATTGAAACTTAAACAGTCCACAGGAAGCAGCACTAAACGCATATTTTCAGAAGAACAAGACCGTTACTTGATCCTACAGATGTTCCTCATCGGAGTGGAAGCGGAGGATTTGGCAGATGAAATAAAGAATCGTATATCACAGTCGGAGTTTTTCAAGTACGATTATTTTTTTCAAACTCGCAATGCAATGGAAATTTCCAGAAGATGCAGTACTTTATTGTCTGCAATTATGAAAGAGTTTGAAAAAAGTTATTCTATGTATCTACAGGAGAACTCTAGAAAAAGGAAAAGAACGGATGATGTTGAGAGTGACGAGCTAGAGGAAGAAGACAACGAAGATGACGAGGATGATCTGGAGGAGATGGATATTGAGAATGCAGATGAAGAAGAGGATGATGAATAAGGTCATTCGAGTGTATAGCCTACAAAATTTAGAAGTATATCAAATAATAACTATAAAGAAGTTAACTACACACCTATTTCTTTAATAGTTCTTCAATCTTGGACTCGATCGATGAGGGCTTAGTCAAGGACGAATATCTCTCAATAACGTTTCCTTGCTTATCGATCAAGAATTTTTCAAAGTTCCACTTAATACCTTTGAATCCGAGGAGACCAGACTTTTTTGACTTGAGAAATTCGTAAACAGGATCAGCTTCCGAACCGTTGACATCAATCTTTTTTAGAATTGGGAAAGTTACACCAAAATTCAACTGGCAAAACTGTCCAATTTCTTCATCATTTCCTGGTTCCTGATGACCAAACTGGTTACAGGGAAATCCGACAATAGTCAATCCCTCGTCCTTGTGGTCTTTGTAGAGCTTTTCCAACTCGGTATATTGTGGAGTAAACCCACACTTAGAAGCAACATTCACAATCAACACCACTTTGCCTTTTAATTGTTCGAAAGGAAAAGGTTCGCCTTTCTTATCTAATGGGGCCAGATCATAAAATGAAGACATTGTTCTTATTTGCTTTGAGGAATGCGTGAAGAAGAGAAGATTTCTTAGAGCAAATGGTCTGGTTAAGAGTATTCTTGACATTAGTAATTTTCGAATCTAGAATTCGAGGCTGGTGGCTTAAGAATTCAATTAGTGAGAGATCTTGTGATGCTAAATTAACGTAGCATGACAAATACATTTAACGGATTACCGAGGAATTGGACAATTAAAATATCAAAAACTCATCAATCTGAGTATTTCTATAACAAGGAAACACAAGAATCTTCCTGGGAGCCCCCTTCTGGAACTAACTTAGAAGCACTGGGCGAGTACATCAAGAAACGCCTTCATGACCCAGAACAAGTTCGGTGTGCTCATCTTCTGGTGAAACACAAGAACTCTAGGAAACCGAGCTCCTGGAAGGAGCCTCAGATTACAAGAACTAAGGAAGAAGCAATTGAAAAGCTTAGAGGATTCCAAAAACAGATTCTTGATGGTTCTGCCACTTTAGGTCAACTGGCTGCTACTGAAAGTGATTGCTCCTCACATGCCCGGAACGGGGATTTGGGCCTTTTTGGGAGAAAGACAATGCATCCATCATTTGAAAGAGCTGCATTTGCATTACAAGTTGGTGAAATATCAGACATAGTGGAAAGTGATAGTGGAGTACATCTCATCGAAAGACTAGGATGAGGGACAAGGATTAATGATACGATGATCAAATGGCCCCAATCATTTTCATGCTGCTATTTCATTCTAATTATAAGAGGTACTTAATTATTACCAGATTGAACTAGTTACAATCGTGTAATTGAAACGGTTATGGAGCTTGTCCATTGTAATCTATCATGCAAGATTGTTTTTATATGTTTAATTTATACAATCTCCCTGACTAGTGACAACTCCAGTCGCAAAGCATCATAGACTGCTATATTCTAGGACTAATAACCTTGGATTGAAGATTTACCTATTGACTCTTCATCTTCATTTCGCATCCAATTGATGATGGAATCCTCGCGGATTGAAGGGTTTTGCTCATCTCCTTCTTTCTTAACCTTTTACCTTCCATTTTCTACTCTTTATTAGCTTTCTTTCATAGCTACATAGTCAGAAGAGGATGCGTTTTTTGGTCTCATCCTTTCGGCCCTTCAGACATACAATTTCGTCGCATATCTCAATGGGCCAGGCTCTGTCTGCCATTCGTGTATTTCATAAAAATTCTCACTCACGTACCCAAGGTTTAAGGCGCCACTCTCACTACTGTTGCCACCGCAAGATAGATATGAGTACTTCTACTAAACTTCCAGAGCGTCAATTGCTACCAGCCAATGTTAGGCCTACCAAATATGATTTGACATTGGAGCCCTTATTTTCTACCTTCAAGTTTAACGGAGAAGAGACTATACATTTAGATGTTCAGGAGGACTCCAGTTCTATTACGCTACACGCTCTAGACATCGATCTCCAAGATTCACTATTGATAACTTCAAACAAGTCTAAGACTCCCCCGCTTCATGTGACAAGCAATGATGATGACCAATCGCTCACTTTTCAATTCAAAGAGGGTACTCTAGTAAAGGGAGATAAGGTGCAGCTGCAGTTGAAATTTGTTGGTGAATTGAATGATAAGATGGCCGGTTTTTACCGCTCTTCATATGAAGAGAATGGAGAAACTAAATATTTGGCAACTACCCAGATGGAGCCAACAGATTGTCGTCGTGCTTTCCCTTCCTTTGATGAGCCATCGCTAAAAGCCGTATTCAACATTGCCCTCATTGCTGATCAGAAACTTACTTGTCTCTCAAACATGGACGTGAAAGAGGAACAATCTCTCGGAGATAGAAGGAAGAAGGTGATATTCAATCCCACTCCACTAATTTCTACTTACCTAATTGCTTTTATTGTTGGTGATTTAAAATATATTGAAGCCGACTATAACTATCGCATTCCTGTCAGAGTTTATGCCACCCCTGGTTTAGAGAAGCAGGGTCGTTTTTCTGTCGAGCTTGCTGCTAAAACATTAGAATTCTTTGAGCAACAGTTTGATATTGATTATCCTCTTCCAAAGATGGACATGGTGGCGATTCATGATTTCAGTGCAGGAGCTATGGAAAACTTTGGGCTTGTTACCTATAGAGTTGTTGATTTGCTGTACGATGAAAAAAATTCAAATTTGGCTACTAAGCAACGTGTTGCAGAAGTTGTCCAACACGAATTGGCGCATCAGTGGTTTGGTAATCTTGTCACAATGGAGTGGTGGGAGGGCCTTTGGCTGAATGAAGGCTTTGCTACATGGATGTCTTGGTACTCTTGTGACAAGTTTTTCCCTGATTGGAAAGTATGGGAACAATATGTTACAGATTCTTTACAACAGGCTCTGGCTCTGGACGCTCTACGTGCTTCTCACCCTATTGAAGTTCCTGTGAAAAGGGCCGACGAGATCAATCAAATTTTTGACGCAATTTCCTATTCTAAAGGATCCTCCTTGCTAAAAATGATCTCCAAATGGCTCGGAGAGGATGTGTTCATTAAGGGAGTCTCCAGTTATTTAAAAAAGCACAGGTATGGTAATACGAAAACCACCGATTTGTGGGAATCGCTTTCTGAGGTGTCTGGAAAAGATGTGGTCAAAGTTATGAGTATCTGGACTGGTAAAATTGGATTTCCAATCATCTCAGTAACTGAAAATGCAAACCGTATCACTTTTACTCAGAACAGATATTTAACTACTGGTGATGTAACTCCTGAAGAGGATACGACGATTTATCCTGTTTTTTTGGGACTCAAAACAGAAAGCTCAACTGATGAGTCGCTGGTCCTTGACTCAAGGTCAATGTCAGTAGATATCCAGAATTCTGACTTTTTCAAAGTTAATGCTGAACAAGCCGGTATTTACAGGACCAATTATGCACCAGAGAGATGGATCAAACTTGGAAAGCAACCTCACCTTCTAAGTGTAGAAGACCGTGCTGGTTTGGTTGCGGATGCGGGCGCTCTGGCTAGTTCTGGTCACTCATCTACAAGGAACTTTTTGAACCTTGTAAATTCATGGAAAGATGAGTCTAGCTTTGTTGTCTGGGACGAAATAACTTCCCGTGTTGCAGCTTTAAAAGCAGCTTGGTTATTTGAATCCCAATCTGACATTGACGCCCTGAATGCTTTCGTAAGAGACCTTATTTCTACGAAGATCAAAAGTATCGGATGGTCATTCAATGATAATGAACCATTCCTTGAACAAAGACTAAAGAGCCTTCTATATGCTACTGCTGCTGGTGCAAAAGTACCAGGAGTAGTTAAATCAGCATTGATAAACTTTCAAAAATACGTTGCTGGTGATAAGACTGCCATTCACCCTAACATAAAGGCAGTTACGTTTCAAACTGTTGCGGCCCAAGGATCTGAAAAGGAATGGGATCAGTTACTCGACATCTACAAGAACCCTGTATCTATTGATGAGAAAATTATTGCTCTTAGGTCTCTCGGAAGGTTTGAAGATCCCATCTTGATCGCAAAGACCCTGGCACTGTTATTTGATGGTTCCGTAAGGTCACAAGATATTTACGTACCAATGCAAGGCCTTCGTGCGACTAAGATAGGAGTAGAGTCACTTTTCAAGTGGTTGACTCTTAATTGGGACAAGATTTATAAATTGCTTCCACCTGGTCTGTCAATGCTTGGTTCTGTGGTTACTATCAGTACTTCTGGGTTCACTTCCTTGGATGATCAAAAGCGTGTCAAAGATTTCTTTGCATCAAAGGATACCAAAGGCTTCGACCAGGGTTTGGCCCAGGCGTTAGACACCATCCAATCCAAGGCAAGTTGGGTACAACGTGACTCTAGGAATGTATCCGATTGGCTACGTGAGCAGGGATACAAAAAATAGTTTAAAGCATATTTTCTATATTACAATTTATTTATCATAGTTGTATATTCTTTGCATTAGGATTGATTCCTCTCCTCTTCAGATTTCTCTTGAAGGAAGTTTCTATTAGCTCCTTATCTTCATCCGAGTCAAAGTGAGCAAAGTCGTCTTTGATAATGCCTTTCTCAGCACCTTCTGAACGCGCAGCTGCTTCCTTCTCCTTGGCACCTGCCTTAGACTCATCATGAATGGAGGAATGAATTTTTTTGAATTTGGCTACGAAAAATCCATCCACATTATAAGTATGAGGATAATATCTTCTCGTAAGATTTACAGAGGGATGATATTTCATGCCTCTGTAGGACGTAAAACCAGGTTTACCTATCGTGAGTCCTGTGTCAACTAACCTCACATTTGGTCTCTTTTTCAGAGCATAGTTAACAACTGCTTCGTTTTCTTCTACAGCAACAGAGCAGGTAGAATACACAATGATACCTCCAGAACGAGAGTTAGCATTGACCGAATCAATTGCTGATAGTAAAAGTTGCCTTTGCAAATAAGGAATCTGTATAAAGTCCTTTTCGGTTCTAGCAACTTTGACATTGGAGTCTTTGGCGATGACACCAGTGCCAGAGCATGGAGCATCTAAAAGAACCCTATCAAAGCCGCCAATAACTTTAGGAAATTCCCTAGCATCATAATTGGACACGACAGTATTCCTACACCCAAGACGATGAATATTGGCAATTAAAGACTTCGTTCTTGCTTTGTTTGAGTCGTTGGCGAATACGCAACCAGTGTTTTTCATCATGGCAGAAATAAATGTTGTCTTTCCTCCAGGAGCAGCTGCCATATCTAAGATACGTTCGTTCTCTTGGGGATCCAAGGCCATGACGGGAAGAAACGATGAAGCTGCTTGTAAAATGTAATGTCCGGCAAGATATTCAGGGGTGGCACCAATTGGAACTTGAGAGTCAAAAATTTGCAGGCCAACTTTGGTCCACTTTCCAATGGGTTGTAAGTTGACACCCTTATTAACCAGCTTTTGAGCAAGATCTCTACGACGAGCCTTAAGAGTGTTAGTTCTAACTGTGACGGGTCTGGCAATCTCGTTGGCCTCAAAAAACTCAATTGCTTCCGATGGAGAGAATAAATTAAATAATTTTTCAGCCAAGAATGGTGTGTACCCAAAATAGGTGCATATGTCTTCGAGAAGTTGATCCACATACTGCGATCTACTCTTTCCCTCTTGAGCTAGTATCTTAAACTTCTCTAAAACCTTCACAATTTCTATCATTCTAGTCCTCACAACGGTCAAATCCGGTGGTTGACTCGCTTCTAATTCCTTTTCCTCAGGTGTTGGAAGAACGATGGCTCGGGGTTCTGGAACATTAGTTTGAACAAGCTCTTCTTCTGCCTCCAAAGCTTCCAATTCTTGCTCTTCATCCAATTTACGAGACAAAGCCTCCATGTTAGTAGCATTCAATTCCTCCAAGTCATCATCTTCGTCATCGGAAAACATTGGCTTCTCTCTTTCATCTTCATCAGAGTCCACAAACTCATCTGCATCAAGCGCATCTTGGAAGTCATCATCATCTTCTTCAGCAGAATCCTCAAATAAGGATTTCTTTGCAGCATTCAACTCCTCTAAGTCAACATGTGGAAGATCTTGATCATCTTCCTCAATGTCTAAATTATCTCTGGTGACCTTCGTAGATTTCTTTTTAGGACTTGGGGAAGTTTCCTTCTTCGGTTTCTTTGAAGCTGAGTTTTCTATAGCTTTAGCCCGTCTAGAACGTTTGGAGTTTCTCTCCTTCTGAATGCCGTGAAATTCCTCATAAGAAGGAGGCGCTGATTGTTTGTCCTTAGCTTTTCTTCCCATTTTCTGCGATCACTTAGTATTCTAGAATTGATTTTTTTTTTATTTTTATGGAATTTTTTTTCCCTTATGAATACCTAGACACTACCATTAGACAAGACACTACCTTTCTCAACGCAAAAGACAAGAACCATCAACACCTTGAAGCCTTCCAACTGACCCCTTGTCCATTTCTCCTGACTGCGGTAATTTTCATCAAAAAAATCTGTTTGTGAATTCCTTCAGAATTTGAACATCGAGACAATGGCCTGGAATTCAAAGAAAAGAAAGGATGACCGATATGAGTCCTATAAGGATTTTGAGGATGAAGATGAGTTGAATGACGAGACATTTGGCAGTGATGTTTATGTTGGTAAAAACTTTGATTTTTCTGGCGGCAAACCAAAAGCAAATGTGCCTAGCGCCCCAGCTCAACCTCCGAATATGTTGTATGCCCAGGCAGCTCGAACTCCAGTAGAAGATGTGTTGAAACCAATGGCTTCGTTGTGGTCGGAACCAAGCTCTCAATCCAAACCGCAACAACAAGCTCCGTCTCAACCTACAGAGAAAGTGTTGTCATTAGAGGAAATCGAGGCTCAGCTTTTGGGCGGGTCCGTTTCTACAGGTCCTGAAGCTCAACAATCCCCATTTTATGGCTATCCTCCGAACATTCATCCTGGGCAAAATCAGCAGTTCATGCAGCAATTCCCCAATGGCGTTCCTCTTGGATTCATGGTGCCTCCATTTAATCAGTCATACTATGGACCCCCTGATGGCCAGTATCAGCCCTCTACTGTTCAACATCAGGGCATTTCTCAGATGCAGCCACCACCGCAGGGAGTTTCTCAATCAGTTCAGCCCTTCCCAGTTTCCCAACTATCTAACTCGGTACCTCCTCATGTTATGCAAATGCCTCAAGTTTCAACCGAAGGCTATTCTAACGCAGGACCTGAGGGGCTAGCCCAGACTGATTCTCATTCGCCTACAAACGAAGGCCAATTGGATAAAGAACGTAAAGCCGAGCCACAGGATACTTTGCTGGATGAAGAACAGCAACGTCCTGTCGGGTCTACTAAAGAAAGAAAAACTTTTGACTTATCGAGCTTGCCGGCTCTCGGATCCGAGGAAGCTCATCAGAGAAGAATTGCCCTTCAGAGGCAGCATCACCACCCTACCGAGCCCGTTGAGAACTACTCGAAATACGAAAACCGCCAGAATCATCAGTTGCGTTCTCACCATCGCCATGAAGATCGATTTTATAACCTTGATGATCCTAACTTGTCGCCTAAGGAACGAGAGCGTTTAGCAAGAAGAAACCATAAGCTGGAGAGAATTCTACGTGGCTCCGGGTTCATGACTCCTAAGGATAAAGACTATTGCACTCAAAGCCAATTGAGTCAGATTGTGACAGACGATCCTTATAACGAAGATTTCTACTATCAGGTTTACAAAGTTCTGAACAACCCCAATGCGAACGGGGACACAAATGTAATTGCACAAAAATATCTCGAACAGAGTGGTCACAAATTAGGTGGTAAGGACCAAAGGGTTGATGTTGCACTTCAACGGATGCAGCATCAAGTTTCACTTGCAGTTACCGTTGTTCGGAATAGAAATGCTAAGAAGGCCGAAAAGAGTAAGAGTGAGCAACATCCGGTGTTTGGTAAAACAACTTCTGCTACATCAAAGAAACCTAGACAACAACTCGATGTTGGCAAGTCTTTGATTGACAGGGTGGCCGAAGGGAAAGAAGATGATACTTATGAAGAGCGAGAAGGATCTGCCAAAGACATTACCATCAAGAAAACATTATCTCCTATTGAATTGAAGTTCTCAAAATCCAGTCAAACGTTTCAACTGTATTTGATTGAAAAAATATTTGATGAAATTTTGAAACTGGAATCTCAGGAGCGTGAGGGTGTCGACATCACTGATAATTCACTGTGGGAAGCTTTGAATTTGGAGCCCATGGGCACTCAGCAAATTAACAATGCTGAAGAAATTCCGTCTTTTATTTCAATCCTTTACTACGAAAAGGGTATGAAGTTGTTCCCACGTACGTTCCACTTTTTGTCCAACGAGCATCGTCTTATCCTTGTCAATTTGATCTTCAACCACTTACAAAAGCTTTATGTTATTTTGAAGGGATCCTACAAGATATATGAGAGTAACGATTATCAAGTTCCTAGTGAGATCAACAACTCAATTGAGCAATTCCAGGGTACAGTTTTGAAGTCCTTAGTCCTCTTTTTATCAGAGGCTAAATTTCAAGACATTCTTGAATCGCTTATCGTACTCTTGAATAACAACAACTTATTGTTTCTTTGCACTACCAAAGTTGGACTTTCGATTATTACCATTTTGATTTCACGACTGGAATTGATTAAACAGGAATTATCTCAGACGTTAAGTGGAGAAGATTTGTCAACATGGAGTTCAGTTTATGATAACTTGTTCCAATCTTTGGAAGGACGGTTATCGTCTATCTTTCCTCCAAAATCGAACCAACAGCTAGCAGACGACTCACACGTTTGGCAATTTTTGGCGTCTTTAACTCTGGCTGGCCGATTGAACCATCAAAGGATTATTGTGGGAGAAGTCCGAACACAAATCTTCGATGTAGTTGACCAAGTGAAGAACCTAAGAGCCACCAACGATCCAGTTAAGGTTGAGAAATCAAATATTCTTTTGTCAAATTTGAACCTTTTCCTCAACGTAATGGGTTTGAACGCAACTGAGAATGACATCACTGAACTAAAATCTTAAGGTTGATTTCTATTGTCACAGGTAGGAATCTCGAGACCTTATCTGTCCTTTATTGACATGGATCAGATTAGACATCTTGGTGTTGCACCATAGTAAAAACAAGAGCAACCTAATTTCTTGTTTACCACTCTCAAATTACCAGGCCTATTCCAAGGAAGTCATTGATTGAGATGTAGTATAAATTCTACCTGAGTTCAAAGCTGACAACTTTTGAATAACAGCTTGCAAGAGAACTATGGACTCTTTATTTTGCCTTGATTGAGAATTGTTGTGATATGACAGGTGACGGTGCATAAGATGCAGATATATGCCTAGTCATTGAGACATTATACGCTGGGACAATTTTGATGATAGGTGATTAGACTGGTATACTAATAGGAGCTTAAGTGTATTGATTGTTTAGTTGAAGACATTATTTTAACAGAGAAGGGGAGAAATAAGAGTTCAGAACGAGAATAAAACAAAGTGCTTGGCACACATCCTTGCTTCTAATTTTGTTGCAAAATCGAAAAGAGTAAGTTTTGAAAAGTGTGTATCTGTTAATGATTCTATATACAAGAGAATACTGATAAAATATCTATTGTCCCTTTCTTTGATACCACATGTATGCACGTTTATGAACGTCAACGGGCAATGGAGTGATTACCTCCGACTCGCCAGGACGGGAAACTGGGTCTCGTAAATAGACGGCATGGCAAGTCTCGAAAGAGATTTCAAGATGTTGGGGTAAAACTGCAAATGGTGCAAGGAATGGCCTGGGCGTCCATGGAGTGAAGTATGCTTTGGTAGAATCTTGACGCCCAAACAAACCTTTCTGCCAAGGAAAATTCACTTTTAGGCATTTTTCGCCATGTTCTTTAACTTCTTCCCATAAACTAAGATTCTTGTGTCGTCTCAAAGAATCAGCCCAAGATGGGTCATATGGGAGCTCCTTTGCATCTTCACTAACTTTACTCTGCTCAAATTGTTCTCTGATGTGTTCCAGGTATTTGGTATTGATCTCTGATAGTAGTTGCTTTGTTCTTTTTTGTTTGAATTCGTCAATCGGCTCCTTATCAGTGATAAACTTTGTAACATGCTCTAAGGTGTTCTCATCCTCAGGCAGGTTCAGCAAATTATGCTTTTCACCTAAGGTTTGATATATTTGAAATACCTTCTCTTTCAAACCTGAGCCAAACTTACTTTCAAAGACCTCGGGAGTAATATCTTTCTTAGTTCCTCGCACAATGTCGATAACGTCAACAAGAATACTTTGGCGTGTGGTGGACTGCTGTTTTAGTTGTCTCCTAGCCTGGAGTTTGTTGTTGAATTCACGAATTTTCTTCACACGTTCCTTATCATCTGTTGAAATTAAATTAGACTCACCGCGGGATTGTTTCTTCGCCTGCTGTCGTTGCCAAACCTCCAAAGGACTAGCTTTACTCTCTTTGACAAACTTGTTCCAGCGGGATATTTGAATTTGATCAACTTTGTAACTTGTCTTAAGATCGGGCTTGGCCTTTCCCAACGCTTCTAAGACCTTGTCAGGACGAACAGAAAAAACATCGCCGGGCTTAAGTTCATAATTTGGATGACGCATCACTACCCCATTAACAGACACATACTTGTGTATTATATACTGACGGGCTTGACGAACACTACTTGCGAACATGGCGCGGAACAATGCCACGTCTAAACGCTTCTCCAAAACTGCAAAAGTTTGTAACATCATGGGTGTTTCGTCAGTATTCCCCCCTTGCAACGAGGCATCCAGTTGAGCAACTCCCTGCAGCTTGGGAGAAAAAATATGCTGCCATTTGCTTTCTCTAAGATGTTCTCCGTGATAGGCTCTAGTCTCTGCCTTGGAGTTCCACTTTTGTTGATACAGTGACTGGCCATTGAAGCCTGGCCTCTGTTTTTTATAGAGGTTGAACAAATTGTATTTGTTCATAGAAGCACGCAGGCGGCCTCTGGTAAGAGACTTGAGCAGCACTGCTTTGCGTGGCATAAAGGCAGGTGTCTTACAAAAGTAGGTGTTGACCAAGTCCTGAAAAAAATGCTCGTCAAAATATTCACATAGGAGTAGTGCTTAATTATACGCGGTTGTACTCAAAACTACTTTGACCTCCTGTCCGACTGAAAGCCTAATAAGCTTTTGTTGACATCCTTATAGGATCCTTTGTCAATGAAGAGCTGGCAGTTTGATGAGGAAATAGCTCTTCTCCGTGCAGCATGTTACAATCGTCCTGTAGGAAAGGACAAAGCCAAGCATTTGGAGGCTTTGGTAAAGGTTTTATCTGATGCTGGGTATGCAGTAACCGAAAAGGATGCCTGGGATAAGTTAGCGGAGTACTACGATTTCAAGCAATTGGAAAACTTGGATCTATCCGACCAGTCTCCAAATGAAGAGGACATTGCTTCAAGAGATGTGTCCAATGACGAGGCACAAAACGAAGACGAGACTGATGCCACCGGTGTTGGCGAACCCGAGCACATGTTAGAACGAGAAGGAACACCAAGAACTCGAACAAGATCAACTAAGATTGAAAAAACTCTCACACCAACAACCAAGGGCCGTAAGCGAATAGATAATTCAGACGAATCTGACAGATCGGATAGGGAGCGGAGTAGAACGCCCGTCAATAAAGGAATTGGATATAGAACAAGACGGAGAACTCCCAAAGACCGTCTAAAAGATCAAGATGATGTTGACGGCAGCAGTAGAAACTCTAATGACGAAGACACGAGGAACAACGATAGTGAGCTAGATGATACAGATACACCCAAAAGAGTCACTAGAGCGTCTTCTAGAATATCTAGAAGAACTCCACGCAAGGACAAAGACACCATTAAAGACCCCAAAGATACAACGAGCAAGAGGCGAACTCGGGCAAGGTAAATTGCTAATCAATTAATTCTGTACACAAATACCAAAAAAGCATTAGCAATAGTAATTATCATTTCGTAGCGCTTCTAATTGATCCCCAAAAGCTCTACTTCGAAAATCAAAGTAGCATTAGGGGGGATGATATTGGGGAATCCACGGGATCCATAAGCTAGTGGACCTGGAATCGTCAATCTTGCAATCTCTCCAATAGACAGTTTTGGAATGGCCTGGTCCCAACCCTGAATCACCTGACCAACACCAATGTAAGTTTGGAATGGCTGATTACGATCTCTGGAGGAGTCAAACTTCTTTCCATTTTCAAGAGTACCGACGTAATGAATTGTGACTAGGTCTCCCGTGGAAGGAAATGACTTCCCATCTCCTGGACTAATACGTTCAATTTTTACTTCTTGGTTCTGGGACATACTAAATGCACTTGATATAAAAGTTCTTCGGCAAGTTTGAGTTAAGGTTCTTCTAAACAGAGAGGAGGTTAACATATATGTCAGAGAGTGGTGGCGCGGATGGCAACCTGCTCGCACCTTATAGTACAAGAAACACATCGATTACATAATCTATTATCTATTCATCTATGTTTTCCCCTGTCTTAGAGAACATCAGAAAATCTCCATTTGAGGCCGTACTTAATCCCAGTGTTGCTACCAATATCGAAAGGTAGACTTGATAGACTCTATCATAGACCACCAGTCGCGGAATCTTAACGAATCCATCCACATTATCCTCGTTTAAGTCTCCAACAAAATTAATCTCTACTCTTGTTTTTGGAGGGACAGTGAAGTCGCGTGTGTGATAGGCATCTCGGAGGTGAATGTCAACACTATGAATGAGTCTTGTAATGAATTGGAGAGCTACTTCTCCTGGATTCTCGATGATGTATTTGACGATCAAGGTTGTCTCACTTATTTTCACGATGTTGAGCAGCAAACGAGGGTCTGATAGCGTTACGCTTTGTTGACATACTGCGGACACAAACTCGAATTCACGACTACTACTCTCTTCACAGGGTTTAAACTTTAGATTGAGTTGTAGCTGGAGAGGTAACACTCCCTGAGCAGTAACTAATCTATTGGTGGTAAAATGATGGTAATATGTCACCTGTTGTCTATTTTCTAGAATACGCCCCTGGTATGCCAAGTTCATGTCAGAACCTTCAGGTAATTTTGCAAAAGATGCATTTTCGGTCAATGTGGAAACATTACTTTCACCCAGCATTAGACTCTTTTCGCAAGAATTTTGAATCTTAGATTCTAAGCACCATTTTCTTGTAGATTCTGTGAGTGTGAACTCTTGGATCATGTGGTCTGGTATTTCAGTTTTGATTTCATAGTTTGGCAAAGGTAAGATGTGGAACTGGCAAAGAAAAGGATTGATTACCTGGAATGGTATCTTCTTTTGTACCAAAGCTCCGTGATCGTGTAAAAGAATCAGATCTAAAGAACTTTCACCATCTTTGGCTGGCGCGGTGAATTTAATTGTTCTAGACACCTGCCCCAATGGTGCTAGCTCAATCTGAGAATTAGCATCAGAGAGTTTTATTATGGAGTTATTAACAGAGGCCTCAACTTTGATCTTCAACTCTTCATTCTCAAGATTTTTATAAACCACAAATGCATCATATTTCTGAGAGGAAAACAACGGACCAGTAGTGTCAATTGTCAATTCTACATCTGGAATCGTAGGAACAATGGTGACAACATTCGGAGCATTTTCAACTTGTTCAGCGTTCAAAGAAAATTTTATCGAAAAACTAGGCTTTAAAGATATTTCTAATACAAGCAATTCAAAACCGACTTTCGTTGGTTGATCAAAGGTGAAACGAATAGTTTGAAAAAGGTCATCACTAAATTCAAAAGGTCCAGAAACAATTTTAGCTTCTCCACCAGCTTTGCAATAAATCGAGTTAATGGTTGGATTTAGAAAGTGCTCACATTTCAATGCTGGTTTGATTCTTAAGTAACATGCGATTTTTTGTCCTAAATTAGCTACTGGTCGATCGAACCAGACCTCCGCATTTGCTAAGGGGATATCAGCATAGTTATACTCAAAAGTTGTGCAGTCGAATACAGACCAGTCGCAAAATTTCAGGAGCGCCGATACTTGCTTCTCCACGTACACAGGCTCTATTGTAAGTAGAATGAGAAGGTATTTGAGCCCATCATGAGGCTTTTTCAATTGTAGAGAGCACTGGTACAGCCTCCAGAACACGACGCTAGTCAAATGATGCCACTTCTCTCTCTCTAAAGAAATCAGGGCTAATTTAAAGTTACTCGAAGACATGGCATAATTATTGGTTTGAAAGTACTCTTCGCCCAGACGAAAGTAAATGGAACCTTCTATCCTTGGAAACGGAACCGAAGAGCTAGTTAGGGATCGAACAGCTCGATTTAAAGATTGAATAATGTACTCGGAAATCTGCAGAGACGTTTCATCTAGCTGAAGGTACTCATCTTTGATCGGGGTGGAGCCTGTGTAAATGCTCTGCCTGTATCGCTGCTTCATCTTTGCGGCTGAGGTATACAGGAATGCAGTATTGGGAAGTCTCAAGGAGGATAGTGTGTATTTGGTCATGCCGCTTTTGAGATACTTCAAAGGCGCCAAGGTTCTATCCGTAGGCACAAGTTCTTTGGGACATTTGTCACATAATTCAGCTAACCATTGTAATTGAATTGTTTTCCATGATAGAGTAGATGACGCATCGGGACTGAGATAAAACCTGTTGAGTATTGACACTACATTTTGTAGATGAATGTCGAACTTTTTGTAAGCTATATTAGCCTCCCTGAGGAGCAAATATGCTCTGCAAATGTGAATGGTGATGATATCCAGCAACTGGCGAAATTGCATCCAGGATGAAGAATTGAGGGTGATACTTTTCATCAATTCTATGATATTTTCGTAACCATGTTCCAAAAACTTGACACATTGTTGAAATTGTGTCTTGAACTGCTGAACTATATTCATCTTAAAAGAATGCCTAGCCATCAATGCCGTCTCTTTGTAAGCTCCTCGGTATGGAATCTCAGAAAGACCAGCATTCTGTTTTTTTCTCAAACGTTTATCCATAGCATTGTAAAAATCCAAGCAATTGCTTTCTACGGACGTCAGGATATTGGATACAAATGTACCACAGTCATCACCAGAAGTTCTGTAAAATTTTACGTCTTTGATGCTCATTTGTATCACATTAACCCTATTCACACCCAGTGTTGAGTTTTCATGGAGTATAACAGGAACAAATGAAGTTCTTGAAGCTGCGAAAAAGTCCATAATAATGCGTAACTCGTCAATTAAGATTGAATCAGACTCCGTGGCATCCTCTTGCGATTCAAACGACTTTAGCTCATAAACACCAATGAAAACTGCCGGTAGCAGGTGAAGATATTTGATCATCCATTCTCTACTAATGATCCCATCTGGGTAAAGATCACTTTCATGGTGAAAAGGAGACAATATAGACGGCTCTTCATGCACTTCTTTTCTAGGAGGAAGCTTTACCGAATTGCCAACAAAGCGGATGCGATACTTATTAAACACTCGTCTTTGAGACTTCTGATAAATGTCATTGTCCCAGATTCCATCAACATTGAACTTGAGTAATTGGGTTTCTAGCTCAGCCCCAATGTGACTACTGTTCACAACTGGGTAGGATCTTGGAACCATAAGTCCTTGAGAATTAGTCAATTGAACTATCTTCGATCCCAATAATAGTTTAATTTCCGTATTTGAGCCAGTAGAGGCCACCAACCCCTGTACGAATAGAAGTGGTGCCGGTTGAGCCACCATCTCCTGGGGATAATGATTCATACGGTAGGTATGGTTAAAGGAGTAGTTCCCACTGTAAACTAATTTTGATCGCGATGAAACTTAGAAACGAGTGGATCTGGATATAAATATTTCATGTACAAGTAACTAGCTGCTGAGACTATATATCATCACCTATTGTAAATTCGTCTAAAATCTGCTCCTTCGATGCTCTAGCAACTGGCCACCTAAAGGCTGAACGTATATCTTGTAAACTTGTCAAACATGCATAGCACATGTCCACCTCAGAGCCGGGGTTCATTACCAGCTTCGAAGCATCATCCTCTAGTAGACAAGTTTCTGAATATATTCTAAGATTGTTTATATCAGCCTCGGTAACTACCGGGGCTGGCTCGTTAACAGTGATATTTTCAAGCCAGTGTTTAGGGTCACTTGAGAGTTGGATATCACATACGATGCACCGCTTGTTGTGCTCGGTTGAACGAAGCTGGTCTAATTTAGTACCAATCTTAACAACGGTAGAAACGACTTCCGAATAATCTCCTTCTATGGAGTCAAAATAAGATCTAGTTAATTCGTTGACAGTCATTGATTTGTTAACTTTACTTTTCAGCAGATCAGCGGCTTTCTTTTGATTCATCACGTTAAATCTTTCTAGTTGCAACATCTCTGAATAGTGCACCACTTCCGATTTAAGTACATCTCTTAGAGGATGAATAATATGAATCTCTGAGCCATTATGTATCTCTACTGCATCAGTGAGCCTTTTGCCTATTAAAGATGCTCGTCCCCGGACTGTTAGGGATATTACTTGATCAGCTAATTTTGTCATAGAATGCCCGAAGAGAATAGTCTGGCAATTAATAACCAAACACGTTCTTATTAACAATTGGTATATGACCATTTCCAATATATCTTCTCTGGAAGATCTGTTAGGAGTTTGATCTAGGATTTCTGTAATGGTCAGCTTTTTTGTGTCTTCACTATTATTGCCAGTTATGTAGCTTTGAAAATCATTATCAATAAGTATGCTTCCAACTTGATCACTATCAAGGATAAACTGATTGGGATCGACTATTTTGAACGATACATCGACTGGACAGTTGTGGTCGATACCATAAGCCTCTTTCAATTCTTCGACTTTATCCCGCACAGAATAGTCGCTATCTGAGAGGGTCGACTCGTCAACTATCACAACTTTCAAATGAAATCCTTGCCGCCCTCTATGAGTTTTAGTCTGTTCCAGTAAAAGATTGAAAAGTATATCAAAAAGAACTAAAGAGGAAGAACCCATACTTAAAGCCAACATGACATTTTGAGATACAGATTCAACGCCTTTTTGAGGATATTGTACTTTGAATTTATCTTCCATCATCAATTTTCTCTGTTTTCCCCTAATAAACCTTAAAAAACAATCTTTACAAAAATATTCCTTACGAGAAAAGCAGATGCTGCCCATATTCTTGCATCTCTGACAAATATTTTGGCTAGTAGAGATCCTCTGAGACGTGGCATCTGAATCGGTAAATGCCATGATCTTGTAGCAGTTCAATCAATGATGCCTCAATTTTTTCTCTTTCCTCTCAGATTACGTAACATTCATGATGGTAGATCTCGTAAACTATAGAAACTTGAAAGGTGGAATGGAATGATGAGGCAACCTGAAAATACTTCTTTGAGCCCAATTCTATGAAAACCATTCATTGTTTTTAAGATTCGGATTCGGATTAATCGTTGGTACAAACACTAATTCCGAGTTTCAGGTAAACAAATGTTCTAGTGGTCAACATGGTGTTCCCCAGAATATAAATCTCTCGAAACTAAGTTTCATTCTTCTAAGAAATAGTAGGTTTTGCAATGGATGGAGAGGATAGAGATAGTGACATTTTAGATAAGGAGAAGATAAATTTTACAAAGGGTAGCAAAGATCAGTTCAAGTATTATCCTGACACTCCAACAAGGGAAAAGCTAGAAAGAGCACTTCTTTTGAAGGACCCTACAAAATTCTATGATCCATGCGCTGAGTCGGCAAAAATGGCAACGAGATGTATGGAAAGGCACGATCAAGACTACAAGGAAGTTTGCTACGAATTCTTTCAAGCATACCGGGAGTGCAAGAAAGATTGGCTCGAAATGAAGAAAAGATTATAAAAATAAGCAAGTTCTCTGTATTATGTTAATACCGTTTATAGGAATAAAGTGTCTGTGCGGTGCTAGTCGTAAACTTTACAGTCTTATCTTTGTTGAAGACATCTCTAAGCTCATTGAACAAGTCCTGCTCGCTAATGTTTAACGTTGATTTTAGTCTCGTAGAGGAACTAAATTTCGAGTCGGATGTTTTGTCGTCGAGTCGATGCTTTCTAGCCTCCTGGTGTCTATTCGAGTCAATCGTAGAAGAGCAAGATGTCCACTGAGAATCATTAAACGAATCAGTGATAGGAATCTTGAAATACAGGTTTCCCAAAAGACACGGCTGAGCTAAAAGTGCAACTATGGAAATTTCGTTGACTGCCTGGGCTATTAGAGGGTTGTCGGTAGGAGACCGTTTCACTTGCTTTTTAAGGATATCGTAGAACGGCGCTGGGAGCCTTAGATTACGAGAGGTTAGCAGGGAATTCATGCACCAAAACTCTAGCTCGTCCATCCGAAACCTTGAAAACCTACTGGAAATGGAGCTAGGGATGGTTAGATAAATATGGCCTGAACGACGATCAATAGCTGCATATGCGCTAACAGGCTTTTTGCTTACTGCACCACATTGCAACCTCCAGTGCATGATGATATACTCTCGTTTCAATTTGAGGCGACAATCAGGGCAAAGCAAAGACTTGTAAACATCCTCAATTGATGGAAGGGCATTGAATGGTGGTAGATTGTATAAATTTTCTAATGCTGTTGTGGTTTCAAAAATATCGATGTGTTGATTTGGGTGCCTCACTGAAAAAATTAACTGCTCTAGTCGAGTTGTATTCAGATGCCTATTAGATGCAAGAAAATGATTCAAACCTTGAGGGTTATCGTGGAAATCTGGGTCTATATACCTAAACTGGCTTTCTTCTTCTGATTCAGTTTCTGAGCCGGTAAAAGTTTCAGATGTGCTGGATGTATCTTTGTTAGCCATACAGTCTACTGATGCACCAACTCCACTTGCCTTTGTGAATAGAACTGTAGCCCTGTCAATCATATCAGCCAACGACTTAGCTCCTACGTTCTCCCTGAATAATGTCTTCAATTCGTCCTCAATGGATTTCAATAGTTTAGAGCCACTTGTGCTACAGTTTCTTCTGACGCTCAAGTAGTTCCTCTTTTTGGTGTCATACTCCCATAAAAATGCGGTTTGGTCAAAGTCTATTGCTTCGCCAACAAATGATATACTGCCATTTGCTTCAGAGTGGTTCTTGCTGAGAAGAATTACACCACTGCATAATCTTTTTTGGAATGGTGAGCTCGTAAACTTAATTGTCAAAAGAGGATCGTTCTCTGAACATTCGTTCTTATACAAGGTGCCTTGCTTAATAGAAGTGGTGAGATAGTTGTGACAAAGATCCGAATCAGATCTAAGACTTTGATATATCTTTCGAATTCCAAAATAGATGCCATAAATTTGTGGCCAATCTGAACTTAGCAAGTTGGGAGAAAATAGATGGTCATGGTTGCTTTTCCTATGTTGGCAAAAGGATCTGGGGTAGAAATACTTCAAACGTTTTCGGTTCAATCGTAAAGAGCTAGCTTTCTTTTGCCCACTTGCATCCTTGGAGTATAGTGAAGACGGATTCAAAATAGGTTCCTTAATTGATCTCTTTTTATTAGTAAATTCTTCCCGTAGAAGCCTGAGCAATCTATTTAATGTATCATGGCCCAATTTAGAACACTCATCATCACAAGGGTACACATCTTCAGGATCGTAGTCATCAGGGTCAATAGAGTCTTCCTCAAACTCTTCCATTTCTCGTACAGTTAGCAAATTCTGGCCCTGTCTTCTTATGTAAAACCGTAGGAACTCTGAGACAGACATTTCAAAGGGAAGTCCGCCTGATAGCGATAAGGGTGAGGCCTAATGGATTGATTAGTAAACGATACTTCTTTCCAAATCACTCTATTCGCGGCCTGCGTACTCAATTGGTCATGTGCCATGCTAGTTACAATAGCAAATAGCTTAAAGACTCGATGTGCGAAACCCAGTTCTTCCTCGTTGGTTTTTTATTCAGGAAATATCAACATTTCACCTCTTCTTCAAGTTAGTTCCCCGGAATGTCAGATCAGTCTTTTTGGAATTCGACAGTCAAATTTGTCAGCTCTCATAAAGCGGTCATTACATTGACTACAATAGCAGGTGCTTCCACCTTAGCTTACCTTTATTACGCCACAAATGCCACTTCGAAACCTGATTCTTCCGCCACTGGCTCCTCCAAGAACAAGAAGAAGAAGAGCAAGAAGCAAACAGCCCCAGAAACATCAAATGCTGATGCTCCTTACCCAGTTGACAACGAAGGCAAACCTCAAATCAATGAGGAAATTATTGGCCGCCTAACAGAAGACGAGAAAAACACCTGGGCTCAATCTTTAAAGGAAACCGGAAACCGAGCATTCAAGTCAGACGACTACGAGACCGCTCTGGAATACTATAATCTTGCCCTGTTGTGCAAAAAGGATCCAGCTTTTTATTCAAATAGCTCAGCTTGTTGGGCCTGTTTGGGAGACAACCAAAAGGTTATTGAGTTCAGCACTAAGGCATTGGAATTGAAACCGGACTATGCAAAATGCTTGATGAGAAGAGCTGCTGCTTATGAAAAGATTGAAGAGTATGAGAAAGCCCTTTATGATCTAACTGTCCTAACCATCTATGAGAGTACCATTGCTGATAAATCTATACAGTCCATGTTAGAGCGTATATTAACCAAACAAGCTAACTATGTTATGGAGAAGCAATTGAAAGATTTTGTACCTCAATTACCTTCAGCTTCTTCTATTGCTTCCCTTCTGGGTTCTTTTACTGAGGATTCTGTTTCTGATGTCTTTGGAACCGAGATTCCAGAGGATGGATCTGGTGACAAATTTTTGTATGAAGCTTTGCAAGATTTTAAGACTGCCACTGCCGACTCGTATGAGCATGCGGATGTTGCGTTGAACCAAGCTGTGTCTAAGTACGCTGATGTTACTGTTTCTAGCGATGAGACTACGAAGAGAAGAGCTGCTATGGCCTATGAGTACCTGGGTCAGTTTTATTTCCTTAAGAATGTGACTGCTGTTGCTCAAGAGCACTTGAAAAGAGCTATCGAATTAAGTCCAAGACCAAGATCTCATGTTATTTTGGCTTTGACTTATATTGATAAGGACTTACTTAACGAGGCCGAAGTAGAGTTTCAAAAGGCTATGGCCATCAACGCCAATGATCCCGACATCTATTACCAGAGAGGACAACTTAGCTACTTGAGAGGAGATCTTGCCAATGCATCTGAAAACTTTGAAACATGCAAACGTCTGAATCCTAAGAATGTTTATGCTTATATTCAACTTGCATGTATCTCATATAGAGAGGGTAAGATCGAAGAAGCTGTTGAAAGATTTGTTCAAGCTAAGAGGACCTTTCCTACTTCTCCTGAAGTTCCAAACTACTACGGTGAGATTCTGGTTGACAAGAACGATACAGAGGATGCTATCAAACAGTTTGATATTGCCATTAAATTGCAAAGGTCACTTTCAACGGTCAGTATTGGAGCTCTTGGTATCCTGAACAAGGCCACGATTCTTGCTCGTAGGAATGAATTCCCTCAAGCTATTGAATTGCTAGAGGAAGCTATTCAAGTTGATCCTAAATCAGAGTTGGCAGCCGTTCAACTTGCTCAAATTAAGCTTCAACTCAACCAAGCCGAAGAGGCAATTGTTTTGTTTGAGAAGACTGCTAAACTTGCAAGATCTCCAGAAGAGAAGCAACATGCTATCTCCTTTGCTGAAGCTGCCAAGATCCAAGCAAGGGTGAAAAAAGATCCAGCTCTTAGTAAGAGAGTTGAAGAAATAATTGCTCAAGCCCAAGGTCACCAGAATGAAGCTACTGCCGCTTCTGCTTAACCTCCTCCTATGTAAATAGAGTTATATATGTATACTGTTAATAATGGTTAACATAGTTTGACATACATAGTTCGCGATTACATACTTGACATACTAAGCATGAAATATGATACTATTCACAAGTTACGAACGAGTAGTTGATGGTAGTACATGTCAAATAGATTTGTGCAGGCAGGGCAGATAGATTCAGAAACATTTCAAAAACAAATTGAAAGGGAAAATGAAGAGTCTGCAAAGCATGCTGAAGAACAACGTCAAAGAGAGGGAAAGACTTTAGTTCAGCAACTGGAGAAGCACAAGTTGGAAAAATATCAAGAATACCAACAACAGCTAGAACATACCAATTCTGCCTACAGGCTTAATGAAAAAGATTCTACGTTTTACAATGAACTACAACGAAAACAAAAGGAGCAAGAATCCATAAAGGCCCGCTTTCTCGGGCAACGAGTAGAAGAGTATCGAAAGCTAAAAGATATGGGTCCAAACCTAAATGCAATGCAACATTTAAAGGTCTCCAGCCTTATCACTTCTGCCAAAACTAAACCTACGCTTAAGAAAAGAAAGTTAGACAATTCTTCAAGAGGAAATATAGTGGGGTACAGTAGTTCTGATGATGACGAGGACGAGAAAGCCCATGAAGATATATGACCAGAATAATTTACTCAGCTTGTTGTAACTCGACTGATTGATTCAATATGTAGTGGCCACTTTTGAATACCATCACGCGTCACAGTTCACGTTTCAAAAATTTTACAAAATTGAAGTTGATATTTTCCAGAAGCGTACTTCAAATACAGGGTTTTTTGTAGCATATATTTCTTTTTTTTTCAGTGATTGTATTATTTAACTATGGTTAGTACTCTCATAAGTCACCACATATTGAAGTATTGAATCCGTAAGTTAGTAAATTACAAGTTCTGAGCAAGGGTTGATAGTAGCATAGTCTCATTATATGTCGCGAACAGTAGCTAGAAAATATAATAGAATGAACTGTATCGAATATCTTCCATTTCAACTTTTCACCTCTTTGGACATGTTTCACATATTGTTTAACAAGACCCCGATGACAGGTCGGATGGCTCTTTCCGCCTCCACAATTTCACATTCTTCTCCGGTCCTTACAATTACTCGAAACTTGCTGAAGACTCACCGGGCAACTTATAAGAGATGGAGAAAAACAGGCAATGGATACAAGAGAGGTCTCTCTGGAAGAAAACATGGCAATGCTGGGTGGTCTAACCGAGTGTTGGGAAAGCTGGTTGGTACGTGTCAGGCAACGTCTAGAGGAGCAGGTAATCAAAAAGCTAGATTAGCTAAACTCTTGCCCAATCTATAGGGAGTCGCTACGTGTATATATTAGAGACAATGAATGAAGTCAATTAGTATTTATGACTGTATTCAGTTTAATTCAAGACGAACTGGCCCGTCCTTTGTAAAATCTATTTCTATCCATTTGTCCTCAGCTTCATCTTTCCGAATCACCGACGTTGGAAAATAGTGATAATTAGTTTTCAGTGTTAATGCTGAAGGAATGTTGTCAAATGAGACTAGACGCAACTTACAATAAGTGTTGTCTGGGATTCCACGAACGACATTGATAAACGCTTCAAGATCAGGAGTCTCTTGCTCATTTACATGTGTCACAAATTGTGTAGAATTTAAACCGTACTGGGTAGCTGGTGATCCTTGATTTCTGCTCATGATATAAATTGAGGAAGGCAAATTCTTCATAACCTGGCGCACGGACTGGTGAGGGGGCTGTAATAACGCACCAGACCAATAAACTAGATGGGATGTGTTGAACTTTTCCGTCGAAACGGTGGGAACGGTCACCTTTATAATTTGTTTTTTTCTTAGAATTTCAACTTGCAGCTCAGTTTGAGTATACATGTCGTCAAGGTCAGCCATTTTGTTCACGGCATGTCCATTTAGAGACAATACAATATCACCAACTTTTAAAGGCGAAGCTTCCATTCCAATGGCTGGGGTACTGGTTCTTAAAACGGTAAAAAATTGAGGTCTCTCAACATCTTTTCGTGATTCTACTCTTTCGATCCATGCTTCTGGAACCCCTCTCAACCGGGCTTGAATTACAGGTAAAGCGTAAAATTCACTATCAATAATACGCAAGTCAGTTAAATGCCCTTCGTTTGCTATGCATCGGGACACAATTTGATTGATATGACTGGTATCGAATCCCATTCCGAATACACGATCGTAGCCCTCATCGGTCACCGATCCTAGATATGTTAACCATAATGCACGTATAGTTCCATCCTCATCAGCGAGTACACCTGAGGGTGCAGGATTGGCAACACTTGAGTCAACTTGAATACCTTCAAAGTTACATGCCCTATAACGGGGACTCAATGGATTGATAGGCACATTCAGTACTGGTATATCGCTGACCTTTGTGATATCTGAAACAGCTCTCATATTTTGATTGAATCCAACAAAGACGACTTTGTCACCCCTTTTCAGAGGGTTCGAAGAAAAATTGGGAGTCAAAACGTCAGCCTCCACTAAGCTTGGGTCATACTTAACGATTGCATAGTTGTGCAAAGGATGCAAAAATTTAACCTTTGCAGGTACAATGATCGACTCGGCAACAGTGACGAATACTTCGATGAGATCGTGTGGTACGACCTTACGTGAAATGATGACATATCCATTTTCAGCGCTAGCAATTACACCATATCCTCTTGAGGTATTGTCTTTGTACCCATCCATCACTAACGGGAAGTGAGCAGTAACAAGTACCATACTGTGACCTAGTTTGGAACACCCCGGTTTCTCTGTGGGAATATCAATGAATTTAGCATGCAAGGGTCTCAGTGGTTTGGGAGGTAGAGGTTTTTCTTGAAGATTAGTAAAATCCCACAAACCAGTCTCATCGTTTCTAGTTGCCAGCCTGAATTCAGAGTACCAGTGTCGATCAATGTACACAACGCTTTCTTCAATAGTATGAAGGTCGGAAATATGCCTGAAACTAATTTGAACTCGAGAGCAGTCGGGAATAGACTTGAGAACCTCGATAAAGGTATCTAAGTCGGGTGTATCTTTGTGATCTAAGGAGTCAATTATCCAACCACACCTATCTCTCGTGTCTAATGTGAAGCTTCCTGATGCTCTATTAGCAAACACACCTCTTACTGGAATAGCATACAAGCGTGCCATTTGGTAACTAAGATCATTAAAGGAGGCACCACAAACTTCCAAATACCTAGCTGGAGTGATCGCATGTAAGTCATTGACAGGAATAGTAAAATGAAGATCCTTCCCGTTTCTATCAACCACTAGTTCGACTGTTTGTCCTACAGAAGAATCAAGTACTTCATCTACTTTGACAAATGAAGAGACTAGTTCACCATTAATGGAGATCAACGTATCCCCCTCTCTTAAAGACCCATCGGCCGGACCCTCTGGAAGGACAACTTCTGCTACAAGTAATCCGTGAATAGAAGGAAACTTATCTCGCATTGTCTTCTCATTATCAGAACGAATACCCAATCTTCTACATTCATCGAATGGTCTCAATATCCATTGAACTTGTATGGTGCCTCTTGAAATTGGCTCACCGTTTTGGATGCATCTAAGAGCACGTAAAGCTCTATAAACTGGAAAAAAAAAGTCAGTAGATGATTCCGTAGATCCTCCAGCTTGAAGAGCAACTGCATATCCGTCGATGTCCACTACTGGGGAACCAGATGAGCCCCCAGTTGCACTGGCAGCTGCCTGAATATACTCGGTATTAAAATCGTTATAAGTAAGTGATCCATATTCAGGAGCGTTCCTGTCTAATCTGGAAATAAAACCACTTAAAATTGACAACTTTTCACCAGCGTCGTTTCCTACCACTCTAATTTCGCACCCGACTTTTGCTAAGTCTGGTCTGAGAGTTAATTCTGATACTTTCATATATTTTATGTTCTTGGGTTCAAACTGTAATACACCAAAATCGTGCACTGGATCTCTGTAAATAGGCTTCACATCACATTCTTCGTGATTGTCAAACACAGCATAGCCTACGAAAGGTCCGGGTCCAACAACATGTCTATTGGTTAAGATGTATCCATTGACACTATCGACCACAAATCCAGTTGCTTGACTGACCACTGCGTCTTCAGTATCAAAAGACGCCACCTGACAAAAGTGAATACTAACCACAGATTGCACAACCTTTTCTATAGTAGTTTGCCATGATTGGTTTGAAGAGCCATTTGCAACGTAAGGAATGCTATTCAATTTAATTTCTTGTTCATGGTCACTAGTGTTAAAATTATCAGAATCGGAAAGTTCATCGGTCCGTCTTTTCTTGGAGACATGTTGTGTCATGTGAGTAGTTACTATATCAAGCGGAGCCAAAGTTAAGACCTCCCTGTAATGAGTAACTTGCAAATCTTGATTTGGAGTGAAAAAAAAAAAAATCATTTCGAGCATACCAATCTTAGCTTATGTCATCATGGTTTTTGAAGTCGCGAGCCAATGGTTATAATCCAATCTCCAACTTCTACGAAGTTGTAACGTCCATCACAAAATGTTGAGAAGTTTGCTGAAAGTACAAGTAAGAGGGTTCTCGTGTGGCCGTGTTGTATCAGCTGCCAAGAATACCAATATTACTCCCGCAATAAATGAAGGCCATACAGACTTAGCAAAGGAGTTGGTTAGTGGGGCTCCCAAAGAACTTATTACCGAGAGAGTGGCCAGGATTTACCAAGAAGCCAAAGCTGCCACCCAGAGTGGTCAGCACAATACTGAAACGTGGAAAATAGACTGGGATATCCTGAATAAAGGAAACAGATGGGAAAATGACTTAATGGGTTACCAGTCCTCCTCTGACTACATGCAAGGAACTATCTTGAAGTTTGATACTAGAGAAGGAGCTATCCGTTTCGCTAAAGGACAAGGCTGGGACTACTATATTCAAGAACCCAAAGTTAGACGGTTTGTAAAGAAGGATTACTCTGCCAACTTTTACCACTCTAAAGGGCCATTGAAGCATATCCGAACTAAGTAGATTGTTTAAAGAATTACTAATTATGGTAAACATTGGATATGTTTGACTACTGGATGAATGGGAGGTTCACTGGTTGTCAGCCCTAACACCTTTGGTGGAATGAGTAAGTACAGGTCGTAATTCTAGACTTGAGTATCTTCCATATTTGGATTACGTAATGGAACAGGTCTGCTCTTTCACTGCAAATGCTACGTTCTTCCAGAAGAATCACAGAGGTTATCTCATATTCGTCATTAGTGGTTTACTTCGTCTAATATCTGTCACAATTAAGAGTACAATCTCATTCAAGAACTTAAGATTTCAATTAACTAGGGGGCGACATCTATGAAAGCTAAGAATGAACCGTGCCCTCATTCTAGACAACTTTTTTCCACTTCTCTATTGAACTCGCAAGAAAACTCCGAAGATATAGAGGGTCTGGTAGAGAATATAATACACAATGCCCAAATAGAGGTTCAGCGGCAAAATGAGAGATCTTCCAAACGGGGCCATGACTCTCTTTTGGATGATACTGTGAGTGAACCTGATTCAAACAAAAAACATAGAGTGAACGGCCTGATTGATGCTATAAACCAGTTTCAGAGATCTTTAGTCGAAACCACTGAGGAAGAAATTGTGCATAGTCATGAGACTGAAAGAAATGAGAACACTGCAGGTTCAGTTGATTCTGACAACCATAAAAATGAAATCAGCATTCAAGACGATTATAGAGTTACTTTCCAAGATATTGACCGTCTTCCTAAGTTAAAGAATGAGACCTTTGAAAACAAAGCTCTTCTTCATAAAAAACTCGTATCGAATGATTCCAGTGTTCAAACGAATGACTCTCTGGTTTATTTGGGTTCAAAGTTTTGTCATTGCTTAGTCAGTTTCAAATTGAATGAACTACATCCTTCGCTAGATGCTGAGCTGTTAGATTGTGCCGTGCAAGAAGTTTTACACTTTAACAATGTCCATATTTGGGCGCTTCGTTTAAATTTCAGAGAGCTACTGGAAAGCAAGTTCCCAGCAAAGCAGTTCCGACCCAAAGTAATGGCAGAGTGTTTCATGGCGTACGTTGCGGCTCTCAAAATCGAGACGGGGTCCGACTATAACCTACTTACTTTACTTACTCAGTGGATCTTGAAACTTGCTTCAGAGAAAATTTACAAGTTGCGGGTTGAAAACCTCGTTGACAGATCCGCTAAGGATTCTCTTCATAAGTTAATGGGTCCCATGAGATACGCTACTGCCTTCAATGGTTCAAAATTTATCTCTAAATGTCTAAATAACAAAGGGGAAGTTCTTGGACATGGCAGCGGATACAACAAGACGGATTCTGAACTTAGATCGGCGATGCATGCACTCTCTTCTACTGCTTGCCAAAAGAAATAGTATACTTAGTTAAGAGGATTCTCAAAGTGGAGGATTGTAAGTTTCGTGATTATGTAATTGTTCAACGCGCATTCTTCTTCAGTTTTACTATTTACCAGACTTCTATTAGGAGGGCAACGTTTGATAGCATCTTTAGCAATATGTCGTATAACCGTTCTTATCATGACGGTTATGGACGAGAACGTACCTCTAATATGAGGCCCTCGTACAATGAGTACAGTGATTGGGATGATTTCTCTTGGGAGAAGGAAGATCCACATTCTAGACGCTATGGCTCCAGACCTTCAAGTTACATCTACAATAACCCTAGACCAAATGCGGACAGACCAAATGGTTCTATAAGAAACCACGTAAATCGAACAGCTCGAGCACCTAGAAATTCAACTCAAGGTCTCAAGTTTCAACCTATCCCTGAAAAATATCAGAACATAAGCTACAATGTGGACATGTTTCCAAGACAATTGCATCATGTTGATGAATTCAGAAAGTTTACAAACTCGATTGTATCCACCCAAAGGAATTTTCGAATAGTATATGATCCAGAAGTGAAGAAAGATAAGAGGAAAGGAAACGCAATATTAATTAAGAAGCAAGAAGAGTCAGATCCTAAAGTATTGATCGATCCTCGTAAAGAGCTAAGCAGTTACCCCCATATTCAGCGATCTGACGGAACAAAATCTGCCAAAAGAATGTTCAGAAGCCTTTTACCAACAAAGCATACATATGATTCCGCATCTGTGGGTCCACCTCCTACGATAGAAATCATAATCCATGGACTATCACCTTCCACTGCTCAAACGGTTCTAAAAAACAACTACAAAAGGTATGGCCCGATTGCGGATTGTCGTGCGGTTGTTGATCCTGTCACGGCTGTACCACTGGGGCTATTTGTTTTGTCTTTTTCAGGAAAGATTGACGAGGCCCACACATCATGTCTCAAGGCCCTGAATGCTGCAAAAGACGGTGTTCGTGTCAATGGGGGAGTTCCAAGGACAACGTTGTTTTCGGAGTCTCGTTTGAACGAAATTAAACATAAAATAATAAAACAGAACGAGAACAAGAGACAGGCAGAAGTTTCCGAACAACAACGATTAGAACAAGAACGGAAACTGCAAGACCAACGTCGATTACAGTATGAAAAAGAGCAAGAATTGAAAAGACAGCGGGGATCCTTAAGAATCAAGAAGCAAGAAGAAGACCAACAGCGAATAATTAGCAAACAATTGTTAAACAATACCGAACTTTCTAATATATTTCACTCTGCTATGAAAGATGAATCTCACAACCAAACCTTGTACACAAGAAACGGTAATAATGGCAGACATCATCGACTCTCGAAGGTAGTTGATGATGCCATTAGAAAGCGACCGTATCTTTTCATCTCTGCCAAGTTTATCCCTGTTAGGGATGTACCTGCAAGAGAAATAATGAACCTATTGAGAAATTACCCTTGGAAACGTGTGCTGACAGATGCTGAAGGCTTTTACGTCGTTTTTGATAGTATTAAAGAAGCGGAGAAATGCTTGGAGAATGAAGATGGAAGGAAATTTTATCAACGACGACTGTACATGGATTTAGTGATACACCCTGACTTCATGGAGGACAAAACCGAACTTGGAGTAGAGCAAAGTATTTCTGATCAATCAACCAGCATAATCAGTAGTGAACTAGAAAGATACTTGATAAAAGACATTAAGGATAAGATAATTGCTCCAACTATCCTGGAGATGTTGAGGGCCGAGAATTTCTCGGTTGAAATAGAATCTGCACTGAAGAAGAAAAAAGATCTGGAAGAAAAGGTGTCAGAACCTTATACCACTGCCACAACGGTATCACCTGTCACTGACAGTTTTACCTCTTTCAAGTTACCAACCTTACCATCGTTTAGAAAGTCGAATATTTCCAAGAAAGAATCAAGCTCAAGGAAAAAACAGAAATTGGGAACGAGAAAAAGGTACCACGCATTACCAATGACTCATGTACTGAACTTTGATTCAGAAGGAGAGACTGACGAACATGATAGCGGCCCTG
The DNA here is from genome assembly GCF_000027005.1 of Komagataella phaffii GS115. Lineage (NCBI taxonomy): Eukaryota > Fungi > Ascomycota > Pichiomycetes > Pichiales > Pichiaceae > Komagataella > Komagataella phaffii. The sequence goes on from NC_012964.1 coordinate 1,704,540, forward strand.
AAACTCCAAATGGGGTACTAATGTCTATGGGACCAAATAGATTATTATCAGAGAGAAAACAGTCGTTTATTTCGGATTCTTCAACATCAGAAGATGAATCAGAAGTTGAGCGGGACTCAGAAATCACCACCCCGGAAAAGCATCTTGGAGAAAAGAGTAATGAACAAGAATTGGCTTTAGAAACTTCCGACGACAAGGCCGAACTGAAAAACAACTGGATCATGTACGATCCTAAATACAGACCAACCACATTTATACGTCCAGTTGGTGAGCTATATGATGCCAAAACCATTGACATACCAAGGTTGAAAAAACTCATTGAGGATGATGAGGATCTCAAGCTAGCCCAAAAATTGTTCTCTGATATTAACCCTGACCATAGTATTCCTTGCGTTGCTTATTGGATCTGGAACAATTTGCGAGCGTTTACAGAATCGTCTAATTTACCAAATTCTCTTGGTCCTATGTACAGTAATCAGTCTGGCTCATTCAAAAGTGAGGGATATACGAAGATCCCAGATACTGAGAAGTCTGAATATTTACCTCACCGTCGAAAGATCCATAAACCACTGAACACGGTAGAGAACGATGACGAGGCAGCAAATCCGAACCCAAAACTTCAGAGTTCCCGTGTTAACAGAGCTAACAACAGGCGCTTTGCTGCCGATATCAATGCCCAAAAACAAATGCTGAACAGTGAAACAGATATTCTTGACCTCAATCATTTGACCAAAAGAAAGAAACCGGTATCTTTTGCCAGATCTGCTATCCATAATTGGGGCTTATATGCGCTGGAACCAATTGCTGCAAAGGAAATGATCATTGAATACGTGGGCGAAATACTGCGCCAGAAAGTCTCAGAGGTCAGGGAGAAGAAGTATCTCAAATCTGGTATAGGTTCTAGTTACTTGTTTCGGGTCGATGAAGATACTGTCATTGATGCTACCAAAAAAGGGGGAATTGCTCGATTTATCAATCATTGCTGTCAACCCAGTTGTACGGCAAAGATTATCAAAGTAGAAGGTAAGAAGAGGATCGTCATCTATGCACTGAAGGATATTGCGGCCAACGAAGAACTCACCTACGATTACAAGTTTGAAAGAGAAGATAATAATGAGGAGAGGATACCGTGCTTATGTGGTGTCCCTGGATGTAAGGGTTACTTAAACTAGGAGGTATAGAGGCAAATAGGTAGTATAAATAATAACAAGCATACACCATATGTATGTCTAAAGCGCGTAAGATAACTGTCATTCGTGAAATTTATCAATCTCTGATAACTTTGCCTGCAGTACGATAAGTTTCTATCCTCTAGCAAAACCCATTTCAGAATAACTGCTATGATTACCAGGCAATTTCGTAGTCATTTACTAAGAGGAGCTACATTTGAATCCTTAGTATCGTTTGGAACGTATGCCGTACGTTTTAATGTCGAGGAAAGTGTGCTCACCACTATCAAACTTGACGACATATCAATTATCAAACCTGTGAAAAAGAAGGCCCAGAAAAGGCGTACATCTCATAGCAAAAGATCTTTCCAAATAAATCTGAGTGATGTCTCAACTTTGGATGATCAAAATTCTAATGCTCCAGTTAAAACGTCACTCGTAACAGAAAGAAACCATGAAGTGAAGTTAACTCCACTATACTCTCAGGTGAAAACAACCATTGATCAATTCGAAACTAATAGTAAGAAGCACATTGTGTTGACTCAGGTGGGATCTTTTTACGAGCTATATTTTCAGCATGCGATAAAGTATGCGCCTGAGTTGAACCTTACATTGAGTTCAAAAAAAATCAGGGACATGGAGATTCCTTTTGCAGGCTTTCCTGATCATGCTGTGGATAAGTACTTAAAAATGATTTTCGATTTAGGACATACGGCGGTTATATGTAATCAAACCAACGGATTATACGAAAACAAAATTCAAAGGCCAGTAAACAGATTAATAACTCCAGGAACAGTTATTGACGATTCGTTAAGAGACTACCACAATAATAATTATCTACTAACCATTACATTTCCAAAGGATCCATTGAAAGAAATTGATGGAGTCAATGTCGGCCTGGCTTGGGCTGATGTTGGCTTAGGAACATTCCATGTTTTGGAGACGACTTTATCGCAGTTGATGACCCATGTTTCTCGTATATCTCCGTCTGAGATCCTCATAAACGAAGAGGTTGATTTAGAAACATTGATCTCAGGAAAGTGGTATCCGGAGTTAGTTGAATTTAAACGATATTTTATCACAAGGCAAAAGCTTCCCTCTGCAAGAAAAAAAATCAATAGTTTCTTCAAAAGATTTGTTGATCCTGAGCATAATATTAAAGCAGCGTATGACAATTTTAAGCAAAAGGAACAATCAGCTATGTTATCTCTTTTACATTATTTGGATGAGTGTATTCCAAATTACAAGACTAATTTTTCATCTCCGACTCGGTCCATTTCGAATACCTTGATGCAAATTGATCCCAAAACCATGCTTGATTTGGAACTGATTCAAACTCGTCAAGGTGGGTTCAGAACCGGTAGTTTAGTTTCTATTATTGACCTTACCTTGACGCATGCAGGTTCAAGACGATTGAAATCTTGGTTATCTGCTCCCTCTGCAGAACTGTCAATTATTCAAGAACGTCTTTCCTTGGTGGAGCTATTCAGATCCAATAGGCTACTATCTGAAGAATTAAGGCTACTGATGAAGGACACAGCAGATATCAAAAGATTGATGAGGCGCATAAATAATGGTAAAGTGGATCCCATGGAGTTAGTATTGGTGGCCAGGACGATTCTACAATTGCAAGACATGGAATCATTAATCAGCGAACAATCTCCACATATTCAAAAACTACTTTTGCCTCTTTATCAAACTCTTTCTGATGATGGACTACTTGAAAAACTGTCTAAAGAATTGCTTACTGTCATCGATGTTGAAAATCTAGGGAAAAAAACTGAAAATAGGCTAGATACTACCGTTATCCGAAAGTATTGGAGCATCACCGAAACCGTTTCTCCAAAACTCGTAACACTGAGAAAACGCTATTCCAGGTTGGTTAACAAATGTACACAATTATTAGAGACCTATGAAAGTGAATTGAAGGCAAACAACATTAATTACAAGGGTTTGCATTTACTGAAAGATGTTCGATCAGGTGAATTCTTATTAGAAATTAAGTCGACTAATGCCAATAGTCTAGCGTCAACCGTTTCTATTTTCAAGGATAGGCTACGTGATAAAACCAGAAGTAGCTGCCGTTTGGTGGATCCTGAGTGGACGGAGTTGGGTACGAGGTTGGTTGAAACCGAGTACTTGATACTAAAAGAGGAGGAAACGATTCTCGAGTCTTTCAGGGTTCGATTACTAGCGTTAACTAATGATATTAGGAATGCGTCGTATATTATAGAGAAACAGGATGTCTTAATTTCGTTCTCTATTCTTGCCCGTAACATGAATTTGAACAAGCCCCATATAGATGAAAGCCTAGAGTTAGATGTGGTTGATGGTAGGCATATTGTTGTGGAGGAAGGACTTAAGCAAAATTTAGGCGAAATACAAGATTTCACCGCCAATGATTGTCAACTTGATACAAAGAAACCAACATGGATAATAACAGGGCCAAATATGGGAGGTAAGAGCACTTTTTTGAGGCAGAATGCTCTGATAGTTATACTGGCGCAGATAGGTTCCTTTGTGCCAGCTTCAAGTGCTCGTATTGGGATCGTTGATAAGATTTTTACCAGAATCGGGTCATCAGACAACATTTATAGAAACCAAAGCACGTTTATGGTGGAAATGACGGAGACTGCAGCAATTCTGAAGGAGTCGACTCCAAGGTCATTGGCTATAGTTGACGAATTGGGAAGAGGTACCTCCATGAGGGAAGGCATTGCCATTGCATACTCCTGCCTTTTTTTTTTATCTACAAGGATAAAATGTCGAACTTTGTTTGCTACTCATTATGGAGCAGAGCTTGAAGCTTTACTTCTTGAAGACACTGCATTTATGGAATTGATTGAATTCCAAAGAACAAGAATCATAGAATTGGAAAAGAACACATCACTTCCTATATCGGACCGCATCATTTTTGATCACCGTCTTAAACCAGGAATCAGCGCACATTCCTACGGTTTAGAAATTGCTGAACTTGCTGGATTTCCAAGAGAGTCAATAGAGGTGGGAAGGATGGTGATGGACAGATATGAAGAAAATAGATGAATAGATGCTATGATTACTGGACAAGCGATACATAATTGAAGTTCATTGTAATATTGATTAATTATTCCCTGGAGGAGGTTGTTTTCTTTGATTATACGGGGGTAAGTGACCGGTTGTGTATCTGCTGTTTTGTTGTTGCTGATGGTTTAGTTGGCTAGCTAGCTGGTTCATTATCTGAAATTGCATTTGTAGTTGCAGTTTCAGCTCAGATTCGCTCATGGACGCCGTATCAAGACTCATTCCATTCTGAAGAGCTTGTTTATTCTGACTGTGAGTTTGAGTAATTCCATATGGCTGGGGAGGATAATAAGCCTGCTGTGGTGGAGTTTGATCATAAGCGGAATTCATTTCAATATTCTTGAGTGAAGGTTCATTTGGTGAATAATTTTGAGGATGTGTAAGTGCAATACTATGGTCATGAGGTACAAATTGAGGATGAGACGGTTGTTGCAAGTGAAGTTGAGATTGAGAAGAGATTGATCGCCGTTCTGGAGCGTGAATTGGACTTGTGAGTTGAGGTTGACTTTGGGATTCCAATAGTGCATGTCTTTGAGTTGTGGTAGGAAGAATTTGCTGCTGCACCGACGGATCCACTTTAGAGTTTTGTGGCAAACTATACTTGATTGGCAACTGAGTAAAGTTGGTATATCCGTTTGGTACTTGATTCTGTCTCCTTTTCGCAGATGGCTCGCTAGAATTCTTATCTTCATCCCTGGCAGTCTTATTCTTATTCTTGTTCTTTTTCTTCTTCTTTGACTGTTTAAATGCTCGTTCCTTCTCGTCATCAGAGAATTCTTGTTCTTCTTCGGGGATCTCTTCATCATGCCAATTACTAGCATCAGTTCCCTTTACAGATTTTATTTTCTCTGTATATTGAAATTCTGATTGCGGGACTAGATAGTAAACTTTAGTGCCCTTCATATGTTTGAAATTTTCAAATTCTTCAACGGAATTGTATTTCACCCTGTAAAAAGGAGTTTCCAACTTTCCAAAAATTTCAAATAAAGGACCCAGAATAGTTCTATCTTCCAAGCAGAGTACAGAATTTTCTTTGAGAACTCTGAATTCACCTGATGCGTACGCCTTGATAACCACACTTCTTTCGACACAAGCGCTTATTTCACCAATTAATTCTACTGGAGTGCCTTCGTCAATAACTAAATCTTTGGGCAATTCAGGAGCCTTTTCATCCACAACTTCATTTTTCGATCTAATGGGCCCAATTGCTGGGGATGTTTCATCTTCGGAGTCATGGATTAGGTCGTTGGCTTCAACCGAGTTTAACTCTGTTTCAGATTCGGAGTCAGACTCTGACTCTGAATCCAGATCCGAATCTTGATCTGAGTTGGCACTTTCATTACTA